>NC_141672.1:132977384-133329884 GCF_028749965.1 Puma concolor | reverse complement strand
CACACACACACAGAAACTACAATGTGGAATTCCCCATCCACCAGAACCATTCTTACCTTCCACTTAAAACCTAATAGATTTAGTGCTCCTGACTTGTTCCTATTTATTTACAGACATCTCTATATACTTATAGGTGAATATCTGTGTGTGTACTTTTTTAAAGTTTACTTATTTATTTTGAGAGAGAGAGAGAGAGAGATTGTGAGTGTGGGAGGGACAGAGAGAGGGAAAGAGAGAATTCCAAGCAGGCTCTGCACAGTCAGTGCAGAGCCTGACTCGGAGCTCAATCCTATGAACTATGACATTATGACCTGAGCTGAAACCAAGAGTCAGACACTTGACGGACTGAACCGCCCAGGTCCCCGGGTATATCTTTTTATAAAGGGAAGTTATGTTGCACTTCTCTGTTTGCAATTGTACGTTTCTGCGTCGGTAAGAATATAAATACCCTGTTCTTTTTTTTTTTGAAAAAAAATTTTTTTTAACCTTTATTTATTTTTGAGACAGAGAGAGACAAAGCATGAACCGGGGAGGGGCAGAGAGAGAGGGAGACACAGAATCTGAAACAGGCTCCAGGCTCTGAGCTGTCTGCACAGAGCCCGACGCAGGGCTCGAACTCACGGACCGCGAGATCATGACCTGAGCCGAAGTCGGACGCTTAACCGACCAAGCCACCCAGGCGCCCCGAAATACCCCGTTCTTTACATGCACTTCACTTTGTCTCTTTACTATAATCTAACCATTTCTTTATTGATGGCCATTTTAAAAAATGTCACCCTCTTTAAATATTTTTTAATGTTTTTATTTATTTTTGAGAGAGAGGGAGAGACAGAGCATGAGTGGGGAAGGGGGAGAGAGAAAGGGAGACACAGAATCAGAAGCAGGCTCTGAGCTGTCAGCCACAGAGCCTGATGGGGGGGCTCGAACTCATGAGCCGTGAGATCATGACCCGAGCTGAAATCGTATGCTTAACTGACTGAACCACCCAGACACCCCAAAATGTCCCACTCTTTAAAAAAATAACACTCTCCACTAGAAGCTGGTGGCATCCCTTTTTCCCTTGGTCTTTCACAACTAAGTGCCGTGTGTTCTAGAGCAGGAGGAAGAAGTTCTGTCATTTTTCTCTCCTGAATGCAAAAGAGAACATTAACTCGCATACTTTTCTCATGACACAAATGTTTGCTTTGATTCTTTCTCTTACTCAGAGCAAGATGATACCACAAAATGCCAGGTCCTGCCTTCCAACTCCTGACCCATTGCTGAGCCCACTCACCTGACGAAGCTGAAGATTTCCTTCTTCAGCTCTATATGGCCTTGTCAAAACAGATTCTCCAGTGTCAGGGTTTAGTTCATGGCCATGAGGCAATTTTCAGAAACCACTAATCACCTAAACAGCTTGGTGTGGGTCTAATAATTAATATCGTTCCACAAGGAAGAACGCTCAGCTCTATGTCTATAAAAAAATTTTCTATTTGGTATTTCTCATGTCTAGATTCCTTCCATGAGGCTCTCTTTACACTAAAGCATCCAGGTCCCCTGGCCTGAATGCCCCTTCCTGAGAAGCATCTTGTAGAACAAGATTAAAGCAGACATTTTGCCACCATCAGTCAATGTGTCTCTTGTCTGAACTGATTGTGCAGGTTCGCACTTACTCTCTTTTTAATCAATTAGCAATCAATGCTAATGGCAGAATCATTTGTTTCTCATCAGCAAGTCTTCCTTCAGCTTTAGCACTTTAACGTGTCCTGGTCTTGTTCTTTGTAAGAAGCTTGAGAAATCAGAACTTTGGATCGATAGGTGGCTTAGGCTAACCCAGCCCGCCGGCCAGTCAGTTCTGCTTGGAAAGCTACGTATCTTAGGTCAGATCACCATCCCCTCCTTTCTGTTATTGAAGACCAGACCATTGTTCTCCTGGAAACTTTGTTTCTTATCAGAACCCATGGGCCATTGAATGTAAAAATATGGTAGCCAACCAAGTATTGCCTACACTATTCATATAACAATAAGCCTACCAAATCTCGAGAATACAGCTTTGAGTAGAGTCACTTTTTCCTCCTCCTTACCTTTATTTCATATTTTCTCAACTTCCCGTAATTCTGAAATAAGAGCATTCAGCCACATCAGTGTTGTTATTTTATTTGCCCTCTAGATGGTAAACTGCTTACTTAGCGTGTATGTTCTAGACAGGGAGAAAGCAAGAAAAGAAGGAGGCAGGGAGAGAAGAAGGAGGAAAAAGGAAGGAAGGAACACTTTGAGACAGTATGCTCTGGAAAGCTAGAACTTAAATAAGATCAAATGAGATAAGTATATATTGAAGTGTACTAATCTCTCCAAGATTATGCAAGCTACTAATATTATGCACTCTATGCCAAATAAAATGGTTACACGGAACACCTAGGCATGATTCAAGATACCATATGGTTTGCGATTTCAAAAATAGAGGCATTTCATCAATTCACCTGGTGTACTTTTTTTTAAAAACTTTTTAATGTTTATTTTATATTTTGAGAAAGGGAGACAGAGCACAAGCAGGGGATGGGCAGAAAGAGAGGGAGACTCAGAATCAGAAGCAGGCTCCAGGCTCTGAGTTGTCAGCACAGAGACCGACGTGGGATTCGAACTCACGAACCGTTAGATCATGACCTGAGACGAAGATGGACGCCCAACCGACTGAGCCAACCAGGCAGCCCTCACGTGGTGTATTCTTGAAGAGAGCTGGTGGGCCTGCTGATCTTCGGCACCAATGCTCAGTTGTACCCAACTAAAGAGGCATTTCCTTGGGGCGCCTGGGTGGCGCAGTCGGTTAAGCGTCCGACTTCAGCCAGGTCACGATCTCGCGTTCTGTGAGTTCGAGCCCCGCGTCGGGCTCTGGGCTGATAGCTCAGAGCCTGGAGCCTGTTTCCGATTCTGTGTCTCCCTCTCTCTCTGCACCTCCACCGTTCATGCTCTGTCTCTCTCTGTCCCAAAAATAAATAAACGTTGAAAAAAAAAAATTAAAAAAAAAAAAAAAAGAGGCATTTCCTTAACCTAGCATCTAATTCGGTGCCTGCACCTAGAGGATTCTCAGCAAATATTTAAGGAAGAAGTGCTTAGGTCAACAAATTCTTAGGTCGAGTCCTGTATTTTCTGCCCACTTTTTAACAATATACACAACTGGGGCGGGCACCTGGGTGGCTCAGTTGGTTAAGCGTCCAACTCTTGATTTTTGCTCAGGTCATGATCTCACCATTTGTGAGTTCAAGCCCTGCATCATGGAGCCTGCTGAGCCTGCTTGAGATACTCTCTCTCTCCCTCTATCTCTCTCTGCCCCTCCCCTGCCTGTGCTCTCTCCCTAAATAAATAAATAAACATACACACACACACACACACACACACACACACACACACACACATACACATATACACATATATATGTATATACACATATATACAAATATATACACATATATGTATATACACATACATATATATGTATATATATGTATATATAGTATATATGTATATGTATATGTGTGTATGTATATATGCATATACATATGCATGTATATGTATATGTACATATATATGTATACATATGTATATACATATATATGTATATATATGTATGCATATGTGTATGTTTATATATACACATACATACACATATGTGTGTGTGTGTGTATATATATATATATATATATATATATATATATGAAAAGAAAAAGTTATGGAAACCAAAAAGTAGACATACTTAAAATCATATAACAGTATATTAAAGAAAATCAGAGGTGGGTAAAAAATTGCACAATACTCACATGAGTTTAGCATGAATAGATAGTCAGGGGACATAACACTGGGGGAAACTAGACTGGTCCACAAGGACTGGATGGAGGAGAGTATTTTCATTATGGCCCCTTGAATTTATTGACATTTTATTATTTTAGTTTACTCTGTTCTTTTTTAATCTCATTTGCTGTATTTAATAATCCTGCAGGTTTTTCTGTTTTTTTAATGCCCTTTAAAGTATCACTATGTTACATAAGGGTGAGTCAGGCATCACTTCCTGTGTCCATCTACTGCAAAGCAAAAAATATAGAAGACACTCGAAAACATGAGTTTGTTTATGACTAAATGGCTAGTAAATGTTATCGGCTAATTTGTATATAAAGTTGGCGTTTGCAGAGCAATGCTTTAAAAGTATTCCAATTGATAATATCTGGTTATTCATGCAGTGAAGATTATGTGCATGTCACATGTTGGTCTCTCATAACAAATGTGTTTTGCATTATGAATTAGAATGTCATAAGCATATCTTTATTTCTTGCTACTTCGGAAAGACATGATACAATAATGTTATTTTCCATGATCTTCAAGGAAAAGGTCATCTGGCTTTTTTGGATTTTATTGGGGACGGGACATTTTCTGTTTGTTTGTTTTTTTTTAATTCCACTTTCGTTATTTCCATATTGAAATGATTGATTTTATACTTATTTTTCTCAAAGAGGAATTAGGAAAGTGACTAATAAGTTGCTAAATGGCAATTGTAACAAAAAAACACTGTTTTTTCCAAACCTTCACAGGCACTCTACATGAGTTCTGTTCTTCTCTATGAGATAGAAGGTAAGACAGTAAGCCTTGACAGATCCCTGGTCCATAGCACCTTTTTTTCTTTAATGTTTATTTATTTTAGAGAGAGAGAGAGAGACAGAGAGAGCACAAGCAGGGTAGGGGTATGGAGGAGCGGGGACAGAGGACCCCATGCTGACAGCAGAAAACCCCATGTGGAGCTCGAACTCCCAAATTGAGAGGAGATCACAACCTGAGCCAAATTCGGATGCTTAACCAACTGAGCCACCCAGGCGCCCCTGGTTTCTCTTCTTAATACCTCCAAATACCTCCTTCCAGTCATTGATTAAATACTCTGGAATTTATTTTCCCAATGCACAAATGGGGATAATTTCCCCTTGGAATTTTATAAAGATTAAATAAAACAATATTTTTTATAGCCATGAATTATCAGGCAATAATATCAGGCATATTATACCGTAAGTGATGTCTCTTCTCCTCATTGATAAGTACACAAAATATCGAAACTAAAACGGTTCCTATTTTTTAAAGCTGAACGGGTGAAGTAGGATAGTTCATGAACCTACCTGTGTGCCACGTCTGGTGTTCATTGACAGAATCCCAATCTTTCACCCACAAAATGGTCGAAACAGCAACAGAAATGTGAGCCGTACCAGTTCCTAAAATATCTCTTATTTTTACCTGGTTATTCTTTAGATTAAAAAGTGAGAAGAGAAGCATTAGGTGTTTTATAGAAGCTATTTTGTTTGATACTCATTTTAGTTAAGGTATATAATTCTCATTTCAAAGAACCTGATGTTCAGAAAGTTTCATCAAGCCACCCCCAGAACACAAATGGAAAAGGTGGGTGCTGTTTGGTACCTCACATTTCATCTGGGCTCAGCCCTCTCATTCTATAGATGAGAAAACCGAGGCGCAGGGCAGGTAGGTGAGGATTGGAGGAAGAAGGGTTGGCCTTTGAGTCAGACAGCCCTGTGTTTCTAATCCTGCCTCTCTGTCCTTTGCTGGCAGTGTGAGCTCCGACAAAAACAATTAACCTCTCTAAACCTCCAGAGATTCTAAACAGTATATTTTTAATTGGCTTGTTTAGCGTTTCCTAAAATACATCCCTTCGGAACACTTGTTCCATCAGATGTTTAAAAGTGTTAAATAAGAAAAAAAAAAAAACCGTCTCGGTGGTCCAGTAAGTCTTAGAAAAGCTGGTTTAAAACAAAGTTAAGCAAGTTCCTATATTGCAAAAATCCTCAGAGCCTCTGAAATGCTAATTGCCTCAAAATCTCCAGGGTAAGAGAGAGAGTGGCAGGAAGCATCAATGTTTCACAGATAATAGTTTGCAAAGTCCAATTTTTTTTGTGTTCCATTCCATTGTATTGTACCTTAATGCTACTGAAAATGATCGTCTCCAAGATACATAATATATATAACTATATATATATATATAGTTATATATATATATATATATATATATATATATATATATATACTTATATACATATAATTCAGATCAAGTTGTAGAACATTCTGCCCTGAGAAGTTCCCCACCTGTCCTTTCCCAATCCTCCCTCCCACGCCCAGAAGGAGGCACTATTCTAACCACTATCACCTTAGATCCGTTTTGCCCACTCAAGAACTCCACGTACAGGAAATCACGGAGAGCGTGCTTCCGTGTGCCCGGCTACCTTGGTGCCCTGTTTGTTTCTTGTTTACTCTACTATTGTTACCATTACCGTCTTTGATGTTTTCATAGCTTTATTGAAAGGCAGTAATTAACATACAACAAACTGCACATACTGGAAATGTGCCATTTTATAAGTTTTGTTATATATGTACACCTGTGAAACAATAAAATGATCACCTGTGAAATGTGAAACGATCACTGCAGCCAAGACAAGGAACATGTTCACTAGCCAAGAATTCCCTTCTGCCCCTTGCTCATCCAGGCAACCTCAGGTCTTCATTCTGTCGCTATAGATTGGTTTGCCTTTTCTAGAGTTTTATATAAATTAAATGCTACAGTAGGCCCTCTGGGTCCAGTTTCTTTCGCTCAGAAAAATTCTCGTGAGAGTCATCTGTGTCACTGCACGTACCCATAGCCCATTCCTTTTTATTGCTGTGTAGCATTCCGTTGTATGGGTATAGCACAATTTTTAATAACTCCTAATGGAGCTTCGAATAACAATTATGGTACGAACATCTATGTAAAAGTGTTTGAGTGGATGGACGCTTTCATGACTCTGGTTACGCCAAGAAAGGATTGGTTGAATCACATGGTAAAACACACGGTTCTTTACTTTTTAAAAAGGTCCCGATGTGACTTTCAAAATACTTACAATATTTTACATTCCCACTGGCAGCATATGAGAATTCCGGTTGTGCCATACCCTCTCCAAGACAACGTATGGGTAGTCTGTTGAAAAGCAGAGGCTTTGAATTTAGGTGAAGTTCCATGTATCAATTTATTTTTTTATACATCATGTTTTTGATTTCATAGCTAAAAAAAATCTTCACCGAACTCAACTTCACAAAGATTTCCCTTATATTCCGGGAATTTCCTGGTGTTAGGCTGACCGTTTCAGTTTATGACCCATCTTGAGTTAATTTTTTATATAGTGTGAGGTATGAAGTTGGTTTCATTCTTTGCTCATGGGTACTCAACCATTCTAGTAGCATTTATTAAAACCAATTCTTTCTACACTAAATTGCCTTTGCGCCTTGTAAAAAAAATAGCGGACTATATATTTGGGGGACTATTTCTGTACTGCATCCTGTTCCATTGATGTATCTGCATATCTTTATAGCAACACTACAGCGTTGGTTACTGCAACTTTATAAATTATGAAATCAGGTAGTATTAGTTCTCCACTTTTGGTCTTGACTCTTCTAATTATTATGAATTTTTGTATGAATTTTGGAATCACCTTGACAAATTCTACAAAAGTCCTCCAAAATGTGAGATGGGTCCTGCATCTATAGATTGATTTGTAGCATATTGTTATCTTAAGTATACTGAATTTTCAACATACTCGCAATATATCTTTCCATTTATTTATGTCTTCATTAATTCATCTCAGCCATGTTTTCTCGTTTTCATTATATAGGTTTTTCCCATCTTTTGTCATATCTATACCTATGTTTTCTCATTTTTATGCTATTGCAAGGGGTATTGTCTTTATTTTGACTTCCGATTTTTCTTGCTAGGATATAAAAATACACTTGATTTCTGTACATTCTACAGTCTTCCTAAACTCATTTGCTATTCTAGTGGATTCCATTGGAATTTACACATAAATGATAATGTCTTCTGGGAATAAAGACAGTTTCATTCTTCACTTCTTAATCTGGAAAGAAATGAACTACTGTTACAACAACATGGATGAATCTCAAAATAATTATACAGAGTGAGAGAAGACAGACAAAATAAAACTCAACATGTACTGTATTACTCCATTTATAGGAAATACAAGAAAATGCAAACTTATGTATAGTGACAGAAACAGATTATTCGTTGTCTAGGGCCAGGAAGCAGAGGGGTGGGAAGGGACAGCACAGAGAAATTACAGAGGCCATGCAGTCATGGCTTCACAAGTATAATAAGCATATGGCAAAACTTACCAAATTTGAATGTATTAAATATGTGTGATTTATTATATGCTAATTAGACCTTAACTATTTTTAGAATCAAAACAATGTTTATTAGTCCGGATAAGATGTATATATTTTCTTTCCAGGCACTTGAAAAGACTACCAATATGGGTCTACTTTACTTTATTTACTTTTTAATTTTTTAATTTATTTTGAGAGAGAGAGAAAGAGAAAGGATCCTAAGCAGGCTCCGAACTGTCACCACAGAGCCAGATGCAGGGCTCAAACTCATAAACCACTGAGATCATGACTTGAGCCAAATCAAGACTCCAAGGCGCTAAACCTACTGAGCCCCCCACCCCAGGCACCCCGGGCACCCCGGGCACCCCAGGTCCGCTTTACTTTAAAACGAATCTCCCATTTGGCTTGAATACAATCAGAGATAAATTGAGTTCTGTTCTAAATGCACATGCTTGCAAACTTGTGTTTGCAAACACTCACAGGAGACTATTTCCGTGTTGTCACCCAAACACAGAATGCCAGCAGGCAAGTGCCACTACTTTGGGGTCCCAGGTTTACCTGTCTGTTCCCTGTCCCTTCCTTGTTCTTAAACCTTATTCTGAGGCACTGGCTTTGCAAAGTCAAGGATGCCATATGAGTCTGTATTGCTCAGATCACTATTAGAAATGGATCTCAGTGACTGAGGATTTTCTATCCAACCAAGCATATTTTGTTGTTCCTCTGATTTGTTTTTTCCTCCTATATTTTCTTGGTAAGTTGCAAGATAAAATATCAGAAATATCTGACCATCTGTTCTCACCTTTTGAATAACAATGGACTTTGAGACCTAACATACTAACGTAAGAAAAAAATATGGCACAACTTTCTAAAATCGTGAAGTAGGGAGTGAGAACAGCAGGGATCCGTGGTTCATTTGGGCATTTTTTGTGTGTATTTTTTAATGCTGTTTGCAAAGATCATGGCATCTTTGATGTCGAAGCCCTCATTACTTTCCGATCATTCCTTTGTGATAATATGTCTTAATTCAAAACTGTACTTTATTTTTCCAAGCTTTCTCTCTTGGACACAAAGAATCATCCTCAGACGAAATGCCAGAGGTTGGAAGCCAGAAGAAAGAAAGAAATGCTTGGCCCACGTAAAAGAGTAAGAGCTACCATCATTAGGTTCTTCCTTGTTACACGTAAACAACTTTAAGTGAAAATAAGGACGTATTTTATTTCAAATCATGAGACTTTCCTTTGTCATCCAAAAAATGCTTTGACAGTAGACTGATATTAAAATGGAAGTTCTGGTCACTGTCTGCAGAAAGGCGCTTGGCAGTAGTAGGTGATCAATACTTTTTAAAATGAATGGGTGGACGGACAACAACCATATTTTTAAAAAGACAAAAGAAAGATTTGATGGTGCAATGGGCGTCCTGTGGGAAGCATACGGCCTTTCTAGGAATAGATGAAGGTTCATATTTTTGTCTTTGCCCAGCCCTGTGCTGGATACTGGAGATAGACAGATGTGAGCCAAGTTGTCCCTAACCTGGAGATGCTTTACATTCGAGAATGGTGGGGAATGGCATGTTTGCGAGTCAAGGACTTGGTTGATGGTTTAGAAAAATGGCGGTGAGTTTCCTATTCTATCATCTTGCTCCCTAGATGGAAGGCTGGCTGGTAGTCTGATGCACAGGGACAGTCAAAAATTTCCCTTTGTCCAGGTCAGAGAAGACCAGCCATTCATTTCCCCCGGGGGTCTCCCAAGGCCAGAAGTGGAAGCACTAGGCTTAACTCTGAGGCCTTAAAGCTCTCATAGGAAGTCCAAATTCTCCTGAAGTGGCTCATTTAAATTCTGCAGGTAAACCCCCTGAGTGGCAAATGTCAAAAGGCCTGTGGCTCATCAGTACCTGGTGTGTGCGAAAGGTGAATTGTGGCACCCCTGGCCTATTTCTTGTGTAGTCAGCTTTTAATTTCGTTTTTTGAGACCAAACTCTAATCCTTACATAAGGGAGCCCTCAACCCTGAGGTTGGAGGTGCTCTGGGTTTGGCTGAAAGGACAGGCTCCTTATTTAGCTGCGGAACTTTCTGCACAAATTCTCAATCTTGGATATCTCTACAGCCTTCATCCCTCCCTCCGCATACCCCACCTGCTTTCCATCTTCCAGAAATCTGTTACAATCTCTCACCTGCGCTAAGAGATCTCCTCCTGCTCGACTTCTGTTTGTACAACCAGGGATGGAGATTTGCCACTTTGAGCTGGGATTCAGTTCTTCCACGTCTGACTTCTCTCACTGTCCCCTTTTATTCCTCTTCACTCGTTTAAGTTTTCAACTTTTGCTCTCTGCAATCACAGTGCCTTTCATTCCTAGCGAAGCTTTCTTATTTCTAGACTTAATATCGAAATCTAATTTTTTCCCCTGGAAATTCATAAGCAAGCCACAATTGTGTGTTGACCCACCAGGAAAAAAGGCAACCAAATATTTGGTTTGGTTGAGACTCATTGATCTCTTTAAAGTAGAAAAAAAAGTCTCTAGATGGTTCCATTATGTAGCCCCTGATGGGAAAGTGAGAAGTAACATTTTGTACCTTTGTATCTACATGCTTTCTATACCTGTCCTATAACTTCCTTCTCTTTCCTCTCATTCCTTCTTCACTGCTTTGCATGATGATTTTTGTATAATTTTATTTCTTAATTGTGTGCCTGCATTACCCTGATTAAAAAGAAAAGCTCAGGGGTACCTGGGTTGCTAAATAAATTAACCATCCAACTTGGGCTAAGGTCATGATCTTAGAGTTTGTGAGTTCAAGCCCCGTCTTGGGCTCTGTGCTATCAGCTCAGAGCCTGGAGCTTGCTTCAGATTCTGTGTCTTCCTCTCTCTCTGTCCCTACACCCCAATAAATAAATAAATATTAATTTTTTTAAAAAAAGAAAAACTTAGGGGCACCTGGCTCAGTCAGTTAAGTGTCCAACTCTTGACTGGCTCAGGTCATGATCTCACAATTCATGCATGGGTTCAAGCCCTGCATCAGGTTCCATGCTGACAGTGTGGGGCCTGCTTAGGATTCTCTCTCTCTCTCGCTTTCTGCCCCTACCTGCTCTCACACTAGCTCTCTATCTCTCTCTCCCTCTCAAAATAAATAAACTTTAAAAAAGAGGAAAGCTCAGATATGTAGAGAAAGCAAACAAAGGCGATGCCTATAGGATGAGACATTTGGAAGCAGGTGCAGAACTTGCATTGGGCAACTCTTTCATCCATCTGGGCTGATCACTACCATGACAGAGGTAAAGAGGAGAAGCAGTTTCTTCTATTCAAAAGTTGCTTTTACTCTGCATGAGGGTACTTGATTGGTCAACTTGACTAAGCAATGCTATAAGGATGGAAGGGGAGGGAGCAACTTTGTCCCGTGCCCACATTTCCAGCTTGTTCATTATCTTCTCTTACTGAGAAGCCTGCCCCATGAATTTCAAACATGCTTACCCCACACTCCCACCCACAATCACGTAAACCAACTTTGTGGAAGTCTGCCTGTCTGTCTATCTATCTATCTATCTATCTATCTATCTATCTATCTAATTTCCTTGGGGTGCCAGCATGGAGAATGAGTACAGAGCAGTTATGTTACTGAGCCCCCATTAAACATCAGGTACTCTACAAAGTTCTTTTCATGTATTTTCTCTATCTTCACGACAGAGCCAACATGTTACAAATAAGCTTGTTGAAGTTTAGGAAGGTTAAATCACTTCCAAGTCCTCAGAGAAGATTTGTGGCAGAAAGAGGATTTGAGACTGACTGACTACAAAGCCCAAGGTTGTTTGCTTGTTTGTTTCTGTGCACCTGGAAACTTCAAAACAAGAATATTTCTATATACCAGTCTCCAAAGTGATTCTTAAACCATCTGCGGTAGTTAGACTTTGCATGCGTGTGTGCGTGTCTGTGTGTGTGTGTGTGTGTGTGTGTGTGTCAAATCTACCTTCCCCAACAGTCTCCTCATTCATCATATATTTATAGAGCAATTATTATACACTGTGTGTTGATAATTATGCTGGACTTTGCAAAGAATGAGGAAGAAACGCAGAATACAAACCCATGATCCTTCCCTTCCCAAAGTGATCTCTTTGGACAATAGATCTGTTTGAAATAGGATCTATTTGGAAAGATGGAGCTTAACCAACAAAGAAAACAAGGAAACCATCTCAGACAATGGGTAGCAAGTTGCAAATTGAGGGGGTACAAATATTTTCTGACTTGAGAAAAAAACTCGATAAATTCTACTGGGCACTTACTCTGTGCAAGGAACTGGACTAAACACTTTACATGTTTTGTTCTCACTCAGTCCTGACACAAACTCTAAGGCAGGTTTTCCAGTGCGTGTTTAATTTAGAGATAAGGAAACTGAGGTCGGAAAGTGTGCCTTACTATCGATGTGAGAGACGTATTGGAGTGGTAATTTTGTGGGACCTAATATTGAGTTACATTACATGAGGGGAAGAAGGAAGCAAAACAGTCCAAAAAACGTTCCCAGAAGGAGCAAATTTTCAAACTCTAGACTGCAGTTAGTGGACTGAACATTCTGTATGTATATGTTAAACATATACCTTTTTCTGGAAGAGTTAGTGGCCATCTTCAAATTTATTGTGGTATTTGTATGATTATCTGTTTAAAATTTGTTTATTTACATTCAAGTTAGTTAACATACAGTGTGGTATTGGTTTGAGGTGTAGAATTCAGTGTTTCATCACTTACATACAACACCCAGGGCTCACCCCAGCAAGCGCCCTCCTTAATGCCCATCACCCATTTAGTCCATCCCCCTACCTCCTACCTCTCCAGCAACCCTAGTTCATCCTCTGTAGTTAAGAGTCTTTGAGAGTTTGCCTCCCTCTCTGTTTTTATCTTATTTTTCCTTCCCTTCCCCTATGTTCACCTGTTATGTTTCTTAAATTCCACATATAAGTGAAATCCTATGAAATCATATTTATCTTTCTCTGACTGACTTATTTCACTTAGCATAATACACTCGAGTACCTTCCAGATTGTTCCAAATGGCAAGATTTCATTCTTTTTGATTATATAAATATATATACATATATATGTCTAATATTATATTATATTATATTATATTATATTATATTATATTATATTACATTATATATATCTTTTTTATTATATTATATTATATATATATATACCATACCTCCTTCGATTCATTCATCATTTATTCATCATTCAATGAATTCATCATTCGATACCCATTCACCATTCGATGGACATTTGGGCTCTTTCCATTATTTGGCTATTGTTGATAGTGCTGCTATAAACATGGGGGTGCATGTGTCCCTTCAAGTCAGCATCTTTTGTAGCCTTTGGATAAATACCCAGTAGGGCGATCGCTGGTTGTAAGATAGTTCTATTTTTAAGTTTTTGAGGAACCCCCATAGATTATACAAGCTTAGGAACTCTAATTTCATCTTTTTGTGTGTATTAGTTTGCTAGGGCTCCCATTGCAAAGTACCCCAACTGAGCAACTAGGAAACATACATGTATTCTCTCACAGTTCTGGAGGCCCAAAGTCCTAAATCATGATGGTAGCAGGACTGGTCCTCTCCGAGGGTTGTGAAGAGGAATGTGTTCTAGGACTCTCACCTGGCTTCTGGTGGTTTGCTGGCCATCTTTGGCATTCCTTGGCTTGGAGATGCATCGCCCTGATCTTTGCTTTCATCTTCACATGGCCTTCTATCTGTGTGCGTGTCTGTGTCCAAATTCCCCCATTTTATTAGGGCATTGGTCATATTGGATTAATCCACCTTTCTCTGATATGACCGTATCTTAATGAATCACATCTGCAATGATCCGATTTCCAAATGATGTCTCCGTCTGAGATGATGGGGGGAAGACTACATCATATGATTTTTCTGAGGGAGAACACAAGTCAACCCATAACACTGTGCTTCAGAAAAGAGCTGTTGAATTTGTTTTTAAGTGATCGCACAACACCTAAGCGATGGATGTCCTCAACTAGGTCCTTAGCATTATTACTAATGAACAGCAGCATTAATCACCAATATTTATTTAGGACTGGTGTGTTCTTGTCACTATTTTCATTGAGTCATTAACAGTGGATCTGGTTTAATAGGTTTCTCTTCCTTTCGACCATCAGCCTTGCCTCCTCGGGTGAGTGCTCTATAGCTCAGGGAAAGCGCGGCATCACCAAATGTTTCAACTTGGAAAGAATCTCGTCAGTTAACTCTTAATAAATTACTAAGTGGCCTTCAGAAAAGCACACTTTTAAGCAGAAAGCTCAGGTGGCTTTCCAGTCTAGGACCCTATGGAGCTGTTGGAATAAACTGGACAATAGGGTTGAGAACTGGCCGTCCATTGTTTTGATGTTTGATTGTTTATAGATCCACCACCATCCTCCTAGGGCAACCTTCCCCTTTCACCTGCCCCTGCCCGTAGTAATAGACAATGAATCCATTTCTTTACTGCCATTGGTAGCACCTCTTGGGACAAGGGCAAACGCTACTCAAGGTCTGGAGGAGAAATCAGTTTTTCGCAATTGGGATTTTGATATGATGGCTCAATGCAATGAGTACTATCTATCTGGTAAGTGCCCACATCAGAGTGCAGAGTAAAGCTGTGGCTGGCACATGCTTGAGCAGGTTGAAAAACCTGTCTGTGAAGGTAGAGAAGAGATAGGAAAAAGAGGCAGAGACAAGAGAGGACATAATCCTAGAGAGATGGAAGAAAGAGACTTGCTTCTCTCCATGCTCACTGGTAATGGCCGCCATAGACCAGTCAATCCATGCCTTTAGGCTCCACCATACCCAGATTGCCTCATAGGTAATGCCCCTTATCACTACATTAGTTTGGTATTGTTTCCGTGGCTTCTAACCACAACAGATGTTTAGTGCAAATCCCTCATTTCACATTCAAAAGTATTTACTGAGTGTCTACTATCTGCCTCTTCTCGCTGGGGACTCAAAGGCAACGCAGCACTGGGGAACTTCCGGTAAGAACCAAATCAATAATCAGAGCACCATGAGCAATTCTGTGAAGACCTATTAGAAGCTGCTATGGAAGCATAGAAAAGGAGAATTTCCTTGCACTCAGGAAGGAGTCTAGGTGGGACCTCTAAGAAAGGGATATTGTATTAGAGGTTGCTGTGTTTTGTGCTTGACGGCTTCGTCATTTTTGTTTATGCTGTTTTGCTTTTGCGACTGAGTAGGCAATTGCTCAATGAACGGGAGAGAAAGTGCATTCTTGGCAAGGGGAAGAGCACGCGTTAAGGTTCAGAGGAGCAAAATGTCAGGATGAGCGAAGGAGCTGCAGACAGTTCCTATTTCTGCAACGTCATGTGCATGTGAGTGGCACTGGAGGAGAAGCCAGACAGGTCTGAAGGAGAAAAGGGATGTTGTGAGCTCTGTCCTGAAACTAAGGTGGGGGAGACTGTCCAGCAGTGAGCTACGCAAGGGCAGGATTGGCTTCGCGGTCGGGAAGGCTGATTTTGGACAAGTATTCGGGATCATTCCAGGGCGTGTTGGAGGAAATGAGACAAGTTGGGAGGTTAGCCCGGTCATCCAGCTGAGGAAAGATACAAGCCTGAACTGCCCTCTCTCTCTCCCCCTCCCAGGCTCTCTCTCTCTCTCTCTCTAAATAAATAAATAAATTTTGAAACGACTACAGTAAACAAACAAACAAAAACTGCTCTCTGCTCTGCCCTTCCCTCTTCCTATGGGGACCCCACTGGTCCAGATACCCACTTGTTCTCTTCTGCATCCCACAGGGTCCAGAACGTGAGGGATGATCTACGATTGATCCTAATCATGATTGGCTTATTCCCCTGTAAGCGATGGTTTGGGAATGGACCCTTGATTTAAGGCATCGTGATTTTACTTTGTTTTGCTCTAATGACTTTGTAAAGAAAAGCATGCCTGAGAGTGCCAGTGGTGGTTTTTCCTTTGTTCTCGTGAAATCTGTTTTAAGGAAGTTTTTGAGTCTCTAAAAGGGAATCAATGAAATAACTGTGTTCAAGATGTAGACATCTAGACTGTGTTTAAAATACATATTAAAAAAGTGCTGAAGTCACTCATCCTGAGCTTATTATGCTTTGGAGGGTGATTGAGAGAACTTAGTGTATATAACGTGACTTCCGCAGCTCTTCCATATCTGGGGTGGGGAAAAAAAAACTGTTCGAAATGTGTCAATTCTCTCCAGGCAAGGCTACACTTTACAAATGCCAGGTAGCTGGTGATGTGTTAAACTAAGACGGGATTGTGGGGGTTATTATGAGGGGGCAGAGGAGGGGTGGAAGGAACCAGGGATCAGCATCTACTAGGAAGAGACAGGTAGATAAATTGAGTTTTACTGTCTTTTGACTTTTCATATCTTCCATTGCAATAAAAACAAAACAGACACAAAAAGAATGTTTCCATCAGGCAGAAAGATGCATTTACATTCATAGAAACATACTCTAAATGTCAAGAAATGGCAAATGAGGAGTCCTAGGCCCCCTACCCTCCTTGCCAAGAAAGATAATCAGCTATTCCCACCTGGTCTGGGGAAAAGCAGCAAGGTTTCATTTTTAAGGAATATAAAAGGGGTGGTGCCTCATGCCCCCATCAAAATGCATTCTTATTCTTGCAGGCGCTCATTTTGATTGTGTTTTTACATGGCCGTGGTGAACACCATCGGCCTTTCTTCCCAATGCAGCTCAAAGAGTAGAAAAGCTCCTGTCCCTGAAGATATCTGTGGCACCCAGAATGATGGAAAAAAAAGAAAAAAAGAAGTGAAATTCAAGGTATTGAAGATGAAGCTACAAAGAGGTATAAAAGAAAAGGCAGGCATTAGAAAACTCACTCCAGGGGGCTGAAAGCAAAAAGAGGGAGACAAAAATCCATTACAACAAAATAATAAAGTCTTTTTTAAAGTTTAAGGGGAAAATCATCTTGTTTTGTGAAAAGATGGCGAGACGTGTTCATTGATCTTTTTAAGAGACAACAAAAAATTGGCCGTCAACTGAATAAAAGAAAATGAAGTTCCATTAATACAATCTGTCGAAAGACAACTCGGATAAATTGATCAATGCAGTACAAATCATTTCTAACCTTTCCCCCTATTTGGAGAGGATGTTTTTTCAAGACAGTAAACAACATACATCATCAACTTCAAGTGCTTTTTAGATGGCTTTTCCAGCAATAATGGAAATGGAGAATTTCTGGAACTAAGCATGTAATGCTTTCTTTATTATTATCAGTCCAAAGAATATCAATACATTTGGAGAGATTGGGACATGAATTTTTTTTTCTCTTGGAAACTTTCAGGTTGTAGTTTCTCTCTCGGTTTCTTTTTTAGTCTGCTTATTAGAAAACATTAATGTATACGCCGTAGTGGCTCCATTATTGAGTCCAAGACCCGCCATTAAAAGGACCATCAAGTTGCAAAGATAATCACATTGTTTATAGATCACCATACTGAAACTTTTTGAAAAAAAGTGGCTTTTCTTCTCAACCTTTTTCTCCTCCATTTGAAGGAAGAGCAAAAGCAAAGGAAATATTTTTCATTTGTTTCTCTTCCCTCCCTCCTATCAAATGAATAACTAACCCACACCCCCCAGTTTAAAAATAACCTATGTAAAATCTATAGTATAGAGTGTCTCACATACTTTCTAATGCCTTATAGTAGAAGTTTTTGTTTTATTTTATTTTATTTTAGCACACATCATTGATTATGCATAACTTATTGTAAACCAGAAGATTTAGGGAGTTCAGTGATTATATGGAAATCTGTTTGGTATAATGCATCCCAAACAAGTGATAAGGAAAGAGGTTTCAGAGGATGGGGACTAATATGAAATCTACATTTACAAAATACTGACACATTTTCTTTAAGACTGTGTAGTTACTGACCTGTTTTCAGGTAAGCAGAAATTCAGAGCGTTCACCGTATTTCCACACAGAAATGGTGACGTTGATGTTATTTCTGGGTGTTTGGCTCCCTATAGACTGTTCAACGTGCAAAACACGATTTTAAGTTCTGTTTTTTAGGCGGGTTTTAGGTTAGTTATAACAGGCCCACAAAGATTCCATATTACATATACAGAAATTTCTCCCCGAGAGGCCTTTCGTCAACCTAAAGCAAAACAAAAAACAAACAAACTACCAATATGAATAAACATATCTGTGCACAGACATGGGGCAAAGGGAAAAAAATGCGGAAGGTCAAGGCCTCCGCTGCTGCTGCTACTGACTGAAATACTGCTCTTTAGGCCCTGGTAGAATTACCCTTTAGGGTACTTCTGTCAATACCTGCGGGGGGGGGGGGGGGGGGTGGGGGGAGGGGGAGAGGGGGAAGGGGGTGGAGCACACTTCACAGATACTTCAGTGAATTCAGCACTCTCCACCTCTGAAGCAAGAATTGTTGCAGGAATCACAGGGTCCCCTTCCTGGGTAAAGCGGCATCCTTAGGGTCAGGGTGACAGTCACCTAAGGTCCAAGAACAAAGGTGGAGGTGAATCATCTGACGTGCTGGTCACGTAAAGCAGTGCATTTTCGCAACTTGCTAAATATATCTGGCACACTTCTTTTTCTTTTTCTTTTTCTTTTTCTTTTTCTTTTTCTTTTTCTTTTTCTTTTTTCTTTTTTGTCTGCTGAGGTAGAATGAGAAAAAAACAGAGAAGAGACACGGAGGTGTATAAATTCATAGTTAAATCAGAGGAAAAAGCATGATTTACTAAACCTTCTTGGAATGATAGGAAATATATTCTGTGAAACTGAAGGGTCAGCCCGTCTATCGAAAGTCATTTGCTCAGCCAAGTAAGTTTTTTGCAGAAGATTATTGTCCAACATAAAGTTTGGGCACTGTTTCAGGCTTTTTTTTTTAATGCTGCTACAGGAGACCTTTAGAATGTATGCTAGATGCACCAGCATATTGAAACCCCGGATGAATTACTGTCTTGTCTTTCCTTTGTGGAGGTGTTTTATACCCAGGAAGGGGCTGGAAATTCTTCCATCCCATTTGTTATAGAATAGAGGGAAATGACCTATCATTTTAATTTTTGTCTATACTATTCAAAGTGTTAGGCTAAACGCATTTGAGGCTTTGGGGAAGTAAATCAGCATGAAGCAGTATGATAGGATAAATATTAAATGGAAAGCACTTCGTGATTGATTTTTTTCACCATAGACTATGGGCTCAAGTTCTACCTCGGCTAGCATCTGGAGCCTGGTTAGCAGGCCACAATTCATGCTCTGTCTGTCAGAACCTCTGCCCCCTTCTCTGTCCACCTTACGGTTTTACATCACGACAGCATCCTAAAGGCATTTCCGTATGGACAAAACTCAATATATTGTAACATGTGCTCATCTGGTTATTTACCTGGGAAGCACACACGCCTCTCCTTGACACTGTTTTTAGATCTTGTTCGAAAATCGAACAAAACATTTCTACCAGAAATAGATGCACGGGGAGTTTCATAATTTACTCCATTTCTTTTCATCCATTTCTTTATTTGTGTTTGTTTAGCGGCACCAACTTACCAAATTTATGTAGCTGTCACATCTCAGGTAAATTCGGAGAAGTTAAAGGGAGAAATATGTGAAAAGGAACATGACCCTGGAAGATTCTGATTCAATGACCATGTGTTTTATAAAGCTGAGAAAGATTTAAAGAGAGAGGAATCTAAGCCTGGAAGATTCTGCAGGAAAAATGATGAATTATTATTTATTGAATGCCTCCATTGTGCAAAGCATTGTGCCAGGCACTTAACATGCACTATTGCATTTAGTCTTTACAACATTCCTGTGAATTGGGCTTGATCCCTATTTTAAAGAGGAGCCAATTCTGTCTTACTGAAGTCAAATAACCCATTTAAATAGTTAGGAAATGGCAGGCAGGGCCCAGGTTTGGACCAGATGTATCTGATTCCACTGTGGGGGCTAAGAACTACAATGGCATGTCTTCAATTGTGTGTGTGTGTGTGTGTGTGTGTGTGTGTGTGTGTAGCAATAAATATATGCATGGTACGTACATGCATGCATACATAAATGCATATACTGTAAAACATTGGGTTTGCGAGCATAATTCGTTTCGGAAACATGCTTGTAATCCAAAGCACTTGTATATCAAAGCGAATTTCCCCATAAAAAATAATGGAAACTCAGATGATGCATTCCCCAACCCAAAAATATTCATATAAAAATGATTACAATACCGTAATATAATACAAAATAATAAAGAAAATACAAAATATAAAGAAAAATAAATTAACCTGCACTTACCTTTGAAAACCTCCATTGCTGGTATGAGGGAGACAAGAGAGAGAGAGGGGTTATTGAATAGGACGGCTTCCACTATCACTAATGGATGCTGACTACAATGCAGTATTAATAAAGTCTTGTCATATACTGTACTTAATGTAACTGGCCATAAGGCGGCAGAGAAAAGGGTCTATGTCTGAGACAGCCTGACCTACAATGAAGAAAAGGATTCCAAAGCTTATTCTTGGATGCAAAAGTAAAGGACTGTCCACAGGTGCTTCGAAGTGACAGAAAATACATGAGTGCCCGTTGTGGGCACCTTTCAAGGTTCTGAAAAATCACTGACTTCTGCCAAAGCCCGTGGCCTGAGAAGGAGCATCCAGGCATGGGAGATGATCACCCACAATCCCACAGTGAGAAAAAGAGAGAGACAGAGACAGAGGGAGCGAGAGAAACCATTGGCTCAGTTGTGATCATGTGACATAGGAAAACCCCAAGGGAAGAATGAGCTTGTAGCAACTGGGAGAAGGACAATGTAACTGAATACAGGGATCCAGAAAAGAAAGAAAAGCTGAATCTGCAGTGGAAGCTGGAGTCAGATTTTATGATCCTTTAGGAGTTTCACTTTCTTTTAAGTTTATTTATTTTGAGAGAGAGAGACCACAAACCGGGGCGGGGGGGGCAGAGAGAGAGGGAGAGAGAGAATCCTAAGCAGGCTCCAGGCTCCAAGCCATCAGCACAGAGCCTGATGCGAGGCTGGAACTCACGAACCGTGAGATCATGACCTGAGCCAAAGTCGGACGCCCAACCCTCTGAGCCACCCAGTTGCCCCCAGACTTTCACTTTTAATTGAAGTGTGATGAGAGGCCATTAGATATTTGAAAGAAGAGGAGTGGTGTGATGGTGTGATGTGATTTGCAGGTCTTCAAAATCGCTCTCTGCCACGTGTACCAATCATTCTGATGAAAAATTCTCCTATGTGATAAGAGAATGACAATTCCACCACTCTATTTCCACATGATAATCAAATATGGAATTTTTACCAACTCTGAGACAATTCTAAACACAGGAGTTGTCTTTTAAAACATCGTTCTGGGGACGCCTGGGTGGCTCAGTAGGTTAAGCGTCTAACTCTTGGTTTCGGCTCAAGTCATGATCTCACAGGTCCTGGGTTCAAGTCCCACGTGGAGCTCCCCAGCAGGCAACACAGAGCTTGCTTGGGATTCTCTCTCTCCCACTCTCTCTGCCCCTCTCCCATTCCTGCTATCTCTGTCTCTCTCAAAATAAACTAAAAAAAAAATTAAATAAATAAAACATTGTTCTGTTAAATACTAGGGAAGGGAATATAATTTATTCTCCAAATTCCTAGCCTAAATTAGGGCCTCACCCAAAAGATACATGGAGTGACTTGGGTTCTAAATTTCCAAATGTATCTACCATTTTTTCAGACATGTTAGAATAGCTACACTCTACCTAAACCTGAGTTTCTCATTTAACATAATGCAAAAAACAAGTGTCCATTTACTCAACTTTCATTAGTACATTGATGGTTTCCCCGTAAACATATTCTGAACAACTCACTGTCTCTTAATTTTATTTTTAGTGTTCAATGCAACTGTATAGAAATATAATTAATTTTATATATTACTAATGTATCCTGCAACCTTGCTGAAATAATTATTAGTTCTAATATTATTTGTGTGAATTTCTTAATTTTTTTCTGTACACAAGATGATGTCATCAGCTAATACAGACAGTTTCACTTCTCCTTTTCTTTTTTTTATTTTTTTATTTAAAAAAAAATTGTTAAGGTTTATTTATTTTTGAGACAGAGACAGAGCATGAACAGGGAGGGGCAGAGAGAGAGGGAGACACAGAATCTGAAATGGGCTCCAGGCTCTGAGCTGTCAGCACAGAGCCCGACGCGGGGCTCAAACTCACAGACTGTGAGATCATGACCTGAGCCGAAGTCAGACGCTTAACCGACTGAGCCACCCAGGCGCTCCTTACTTCTCCTTTTCTAACATGGATGACTTTTATTATTATTTTTTTTTCTCCCCTGATGTGTTGGCTGGAAACTCCAGTACATTCTAAATACAAAAGGTGAGAGTGGGTATCTTTGTCTTGTTCCTGATCTCAGGGGACAAGAGTTCTGTCTTTCACCATTAATTTTCACATTAATTAGGCTGGTCATCAATGTCTTTCATCTGTGTGAGGAAGTTCCATTCCATTCCTGTTTGTGGATATTTCTTATCATGAAAGACTGTTGGTTCTTGCTGCATGCTTTTTCTCCATCTATTTAGACAACGCCGTGATTTTGCTTTTTGTGTTACTAATACGGTACGCTACTCTGATTGATTTATAATTATTTTTATGTTTCAGGATTTAGTTTGCTGGTGTTTTGTCAAGGACGTTACACCTATATTTGTAAGAAATATTGGCTTATAGATTCTTTTCTTCTGATATCTTTTTTTGATTTTGGTAGCAGAATGATACTGGCCTCCTAGAATTATTTGGGAAGTGTTCTCTCTTTTCTATTTTCATGAAAAGTTTGTGAGTATTGGTGTTAAAACTTGTTGAAACATTTGGTGGGATTCACCAGTGATTTTCTCTGGGCCTGGGCTTTGTGTGGGTTTAGGGGGATCTTTTGGTTACGAGTTCAATGTATTTACACAATATAATGCATCTATGTTCTCTATTTCTTTTTGAGTCAGTTTAAGTAAGTAGTATCTTTCTAAGCATTTGTTCATTTCATCTATGTATCTAATCCTACAATTGTTTATACCATTCTCTTTGAATTGTTTTTATATTTGCAAGAATAGCGGTAAGGTCCCCTCTACCATGTCTGGGTTTAGTTATTTGACTTTCTGTTTTCTCTTTGTCACTCCAACTAATGTTTTGTCAGTCTTACTGATCTCTTGCAGGAATTAATACTTGGTTACATTAATTATTTTTATTGCTTTTTTTCTGTTGTTTTATTTTTTATTTTATCTTTATTACTTTCTGCCTTCTATTTGCTATATTTTTAGTTTGTTCTTTTTCTACATTTTTAGGCAGACGTTTAGATTATTCACTTGAGATCTTTCTTCTTTTTTTTTTTTTTTTCTATTATGGTCATTGATAGCTATAAATTTCCCTCAACACTGTTTTTAGTTACATCCCATTCATTTTGGTATGCGTTGTTTTCAATTTGTATCAAAGCATTTGCTATATTCCCTGGTGATTTTTATCTCTCACTTCTTGGTTAGTTAGTAGTGTGTTCTTTAATTTCCATATACTTGTTAATTTCCCAAATATCCTTCTATTATTAATTTCTGCTTTCATTTTATTGTGAGCTGAGCAAATACTTTTTGTACTAATTTAGATTTTTTTTTAAATACTGAGACCTACTTTTGTAAGTAAGACTTACAAAAGACTTACTTTTGCATACAAATGTATGCAGCCTAACATTTGCATATCCTGGAGAATGTTCCATGGGAACTTGAGAAGAATGTATATATTGTTCTTATTGGATGTAGATTTCTATGAGTTGTGGTTAGTTTATGCTGTTGTTCAATTTGTTCATCCATTTATTTTTTGTAACTGCTCAGTCCATTATTGAAAGTGGGGGAAAGTGGGGATTAAAGTCGTCAAGTACTATTATCGAATTGTTTGTTTTTTCTTTTTTTAAAAATGTTGATTTATGTATTTTGAGAGAGAAAGAGAGAGAGAGGGAGCACATGAGCTTACAAGGGGCAGAGAGAGGGGGGGAGAGAGAGAATCCTAAGCAGGCTCTGTGCTATCAGCACAAAACTGTACATGGGGCTTGATCTCACATGACCTGAGACAAAATCAAGAGTCAGACGCTCAACTGACGGAGCCCACCCAGGTGTCCTGGATTGTCTGTATTTTCTTTCGATTCTGTCAATATTTCTTCCATTATTTGGGGGCTCTGTTACTAGGTTCATACATATTTATAATTGTTGTATCCTTCTGATGGATGTACACTTTTATCATTATAAAATATCTGTCTTTACCTGCAGTAACATTTTGTGAATCATAGCCCTCTTTTCTAATATTACTATAGCCATTGCAGCTCTTTGTGATTTTAGTTTGCAGGTAGTTTCAGACTGTTTTCATCTTTGAATCTAAAGTGTGTCTCTTATATCTCAAATCTGACAATGCTGCCTTTTGATTGGAGTGTTTAATCCATTCACATTTAATGTTATGACATGGTTGTTTTTACTTCTGCTATTTGGCTTTTTGTTTTCTATATGTCTTATGTATTTTTCCTTCTATTCACCTTTTTTTTGTCTTATATTAAATGAACGTTTTCTAATATAGTATTGAAAATATCTTAATGATTTTTAATTATAACTTTGACTTATCTCCTTAGTGGTTGCTCTAGAGCTTACACATCTTAACTCATGAGAATCTACTGACTGAGTTCCAGTGATATATCAAAACTTCGCTTCTGTATAGGTCAATTCCCTCCCTTAGCTTTCGTGCTATTGCAGTGAACACAAGTTATGTATTTATATTTTACAACCCCTACAATACAATGATATAATCATAATATTTTATGCCTTTAAAAAAAAGAAGAAAGAAGAGAAAATATACATCCATTTTGCTATATTAATTTTATTTACCCTTCCTGGTTCTCTTTATTTCTTCCTTGTACTTGAGTTACTGCCTGGTGTCATTTCCTCACTCCAGTATAACTTTATTCCCACCCATGTCCTCTGTGATCTTATTATTAAATACATTATATTCATGTATGTTATAGTCTCAACGATATAATTGCTTGCATATTGATTTACAATTGCTTTTTAAGTGTTAAGAGAAGGAAGGAGAAGAAATGGAAGAATCCTGTCTTTTGTAATTGCCTACATATCTTTTGTATACTCTTTGTTTTTACCATGTGAATTTGAAATACTGAGTGGTGTTACCTGCTTTTAGTCTGAAGAACTTTTTTTAGCACTTATAGAGCAGGTCCACTGGAAACAGTTATCTTGGGTTTTATCTGGTCTACAAAACATTTACTTCACCTCCATGTGTTGGATATATGACACTTGGTAGACAGTTACTTGTACTTTTAGTACTTTGAATATGCTCCCCCACTGTTTCTGACCTCCATTGTTTCTGATGGAAAGTCAGTCATTGATCACAGTGGGATCTCCTTGTACATGATTCCTTTATCTCTTACTGCTTTCGACTTTTTATTTTCTCTTTGGCTTTTAATATTTTGACTATTATATGTTTGGATGTTGATGGATCTCCTCTCTTTTATCCAACTGAGAGTTCATGGCTCTTTTTGGATATCAAATCTATTTGGATTTGATAAGACTAATGTCTTCCGCAAATTTTGGAAGTTTGCATCCATCATTTCTTTGAAGGCTTTCTATACTGCTTTCTTTTTCTCTCTCCTCTACTTCTGGCACTTCCATTATGAGTATGTTAGTACATTTATTGTTGTCTTATATTTTTAGAGGCCCCATTTGTTGTTGTTGTTGTTGTTGTTTTTGTTGTTGTTTTTGTTGTTGTTTCCATTCCCTTTTCTCTATTCTTCAGGTTGCAAGATCTCTATCGAATCTATCTTCAAGTTTGCTGGTTCTTTTTTCTGCCTGCTCATGTTTACGGTTGAGCCCTGTTAGTAAACTTTTTATTTCAGCTATCACACTTTTGATGCCAAAATTTCCATTTGATTATTTTCAAACATTTCCTTTATCTTTACTGATATATGCTATTTCATAAGTTATTGTCTTCGTACAATCTTTTACTTATTGAAGAATGGCTTCCTTTAGTCTTTGAACCTATTTATAAGAATTGCTTTCAAATGTGTGTCTAAATCCACCAAATGGACCTCTTCCAAAGCATTTTCCATTGCCTGTTTTTTTTTTCTTCTTTGTGAATGACAGTTTTCTGTTGCTTTGTAGGCTTCATTTTGTTGTCATTGACAATGAACAATTCAGGGGCGCCTGGGTGGCTCATTTGGTTAGGCGCCAGACTCTTGAGTTCGGCTCAGGTCATGATCTCATGGTTCATCAGATCAAGCCCCACACTGGGCTCTGTGCTGGCAGCATGGAGCCTGCTTGGGATTCTCTCTCCCTCTCTCTGTCTCTCTCTGTCTCTGTCTCTCTCTCTCTGTCTCTCAAAAATAAACAAATACACATTTAAAAAAAGAAAATAAACAATAAAATATATATTCTAGCAACTCCATATACTGATTCCCCTCACCCACACATGCCAGAAGTGGTTGTTATTTTTTGATTGGTGGTTTGCTTATTTCTTTAGTGACTTTGCTAAACTACTTTGCCAAATCTATTTCCCCTATGGTATGAAATTTCTGATATCCCCACTCACATTTTAACCCTTATTTTTCCTTGCCATCTGACTGACTGCTCCTGGGTCAGCATAAACCACTTATTCATCAAAGACTATATTTACACCCACTTGGTCAGGTGAATTTTACCTTTAACCATCGGATATGTGTGTGGCTTGGAGGCTGCTATCACAGTCCAGATTGTTTGCTTGTTTACTTATTTACTTACTTAACCTATGTTTAGCCAGTGGCTCGGAGCTTAGAGTCATCCTCTGATTTCTTCTGAAAAGGCACAACCTTGAGCATGCACGCAGTCTTCCAGATTACCAGGAACTTTTATATCTGCATTCCTAGGATCTACCCTTCGGTCAGAATAAGTTAGTGTACAGCCCATTGGCTCAAAAGTTGTACTTAAGCCTTTTGTGTGAGTGAGGCCCTGTGTTGGGGATGCTGCAAGTGGCCTGAGAAACGCTTTCAAGGACTCCTTCATCTTCTGCACTGATCCAAAGTAGAGCACCTGGAGTTGACCTTCTCTAACATGGAGCTCAGGGGAAGCAAGTGGCACGAAGGGAGTAGGTGGAGGCTCCAGAACCATAGACTCTCACTCTTCTTACTGATTGAAAATCTCGTTGTTGATTCTCTTGAACGAGTATCTGTATGCCCATAGGACATCTCCTGTAAACTACAAATAATAGTTTCCTTATAATTTTCACCAAGTTAATGACCGTGTTGCTGGGTAGAGGGTCCAATGAGCTTTCACTCCACCGTTTGAGAAATAACGAATCACTGATACTGTTTTCTCACTATAGCATTGGTCTCTGAAGCTAGGTTCGGGTGGCACCGATGAGCTCCGCTTGAAAGCGTGCACATGAAATCATTGCTTTATGCACTTTATTCCATTTTTGGTTTATTGAACGTGCTGCAAGAGGACTCCAAGAGCACCGTTTCAACTATGGCTGTCGCTTCTAAGAAAAGCCCAAATCATTGCTTGGCTGAATCAGTCACTAATTTCTTGCACTCCATATGTCAAGAGAAGCCAAACCTTCCATCCAGAGGCTGGTACATGAGTACCTTGAGCTGAAGGGGTCTGAAATTCTTAATGAGGGGCATATTCCTTTTGGATGATGGCAAAGCTATCAATTGAATGTGTTATTTGAGGGGAGCAAAAGTCTTGAATAATGGGAGAGAAAGCAGATCAGTTGAACTCAGTTTGAAATCCAAAGACACTAAGCTATTGTTTTTAATTTTTTTAATGTTTATTTTTAAGAGAAAGAGAGCATGAGTGGGTGAGTGGCAGAGAGAGAGAGAGAGAGACACAGAATCCAAAGCAGTTTCCAGGCTCTGAGCTGTCAGCACAGAGCCCCGTGCGGGACTCAAAACCAGGACCGTGAGATCATGACCCGAGCCGAAGTGAGATATTTAACCTACTGAGCCACCTAGGCACCCCTACACTAAACTGGTTTTACACTAAACTCTCTTCTGATTTTCTGATACCTGAAGTGCCTCTGATTCTTTGAAGCAATGAATCCCAGAGGAGCTACAAGACAGCATTTCTTGCTAAATTACATTCTAGAGTATCCTTGCAATAAACACCTATTACCAAAGGCAATCCATGTGTGTCTCTTTCTTGGAACCTTAAAGAGCCCGGCTATATATCTTGCATTTCCTATGGAGAATTATCCCCAAACATCTATGATGGTTTGAACAAGATGAAGTTTCCATTCTAACTACAAATGAATTTGCATTGTTCAGGTTATATAGCTAACTTATGGTTCCCTGACTCTCACTTTTGAGGGTTTTTTTGTTTAATTTAATAGAAAATCCAATTATTATGTAAATATAAACATAGCATAATTGCCACAAACAAGTGAGCATAACAATGAACTGATGGAGCTTCTGGAGCTAAAGGAACCTGTGATTTATGAGTGTCTCTCAGGTATGATTGATAGACAGTTCACAGAAATGTTTTTAGGCATTTCTACCCGACACAACGTTCATGTTTTTGCTTTCTGACCATCCGCGTTAATGCATGTCAGTGAAGGAAAGTTGTTTTGGGAGGGAATGTATCACAAATTCATTTTCATTATTTGCCTAACTTATTAAAGAATGAAGCTACAAACATCATTGTTTAAAGTGTCTCCCTTTAAACTTTTTCCAGCAGATGTTTATGTAGGGAGAATGCTGGATGATCTCTCTTGGCAAGACACAAAAGTGACGTTTCTTGAGGGTTCCAGTTGAAAAATTTGTCTTTGGCATGGTGTGTTTAAACATCTGCAGAAGGAAAATCTTCTTTATGATCCCACTAACTTGGGTAAAAGCAAAGTACGCAGCCCCTTAATTTCTGGAATACACTTCCATGGAGTGGAAAGCTTCCAACATTAGTTTTCTTTGGTAGAGTTTCTTTATGTGACTTTTAAATTCCAGAGACAGAGTATTGTCTTCTTTACACATCGACAGCTTCCTTAATTAACAAGAGAGAAGCTAGCAAGCATAAATCTACAATTCTGTTTTCTCCCCGGATTACCGATTATCTATACATTTTCGCTCTATGCCTACTATCATTTTAAGAGTTCAACACCCATTGGGAAATTTAAAATACAACAACAACAACAAATGCTACAAGACTAGTTGGGGGAAACATACCATATTTTCTAATATCCAAGGCGTAATTTGAATTTGAATTGTTCTTCTTTCCTTGTGAATTTAAAGACTTGTTTTTCTTATTTTTAAAATATTTATTTTTTCTTATTTCTCTCACTTTTGTTTCTTATTTCCTCGATGAAGAGTATAATTCATTTTCTGTGACCTCAGCTGAGTTTAGTTGAGCGCTAACGAAAAAAGAACTGGGCAATGCTCCCAGTGGTCAAAACTCAAAAGGATTGGCTGCTTCTTACAAAACAACTTCTTCAACAAATAATTACAACTACTAGGAAGCTCTTTTTTAGCCCTCTTCGTTTTGCTCATCCAAGCATTGTATTCAAAAATTTGTCAAGTTCCCATCCGTACTTTGTCCCTTTCCTCCATGATTTCCTCTAGGAAGAGTTTTCTGGAGTGATACCCAATCAGTGTGACAATTCACAGCTGTGCTCTTTGACCCAAAGACTTCAAGGTATTTTTTTGATATGGTCACGTGAGATCCAAGGTTTCGTTATGCAATTGGTGTCCTCCTACACTCTTAATGGCCGCATCCATTTCAGGGACGTTTAAGCGAGTGAAAAGTTTACTAGAACTCACAAATTAATAGTGCAAGGATCTGTATATAAATCCCTTTCTATCCAATTTAATTCTATTTGGGGCATGAGGAAGAAAAGACATGAGAAGGATACTTCATTTGTTTTCTTGGAGTGTGAGCTAAAATAAAACTTTGAATTTTTGCTTCGGCATCATAATGGGCAACATTAGTAATAACACATTTTTTTCTGGTATTTTCTTTTAAAAACGTGTGTATGCTTTACTTAAAAAATGAATGGGGAAATGGGGCGCCTGGGTGGCTCAGTCGGTTAAGAGTCTGACTTTAGCACAGGTCATGATCTCACGGTTTGTGAGTTCGAGCCCTGCGTTGGGCTCTGTGCTGAGAGCTCCGAGACTGCAGCCTACTTTGGATTCTGTGTCTCCTTCTCTCTCTGCCCCTCCCCCATTTGACTCTATCTCTGTCTCTCAAAAATAAATAAATGCAAAAAAAATTTTTTTAATGGGGAAAAACACTACATTGAAGTTAGAAAATAGAGAAAAATAAAGAATTTTTTTCTTCCTCAACCACAGATAATTATTTTTGATGGATTAATATACAGTCTTCTACCATTTCAAAGTGTGTGTGTATATATGTATAACATAAAATTGAGATCATGACTTTTTTTATTTAAAATTATATTAAGAGACCTTCCCACATCAGAAAATATTCCTCACAACATGCATTTTGTTTTATAACACCTATTGTACTTTTGTACATGTAAATTGCTAACAATATTTTGTTCTTTTACAAATGACACCAAAATAGACATCTTATGTATAAAGTTTGTAAGCGTGCTGCCTATTTCTGGAAAGTAAGTTTATAGAAACGAAATTACTAAATCACAACTCATATATATTATTGACTCTTGACAATAGTCTGACAAATTGCTTTTAAGACATTTTTGACATTTTACACTTTTACCTATAGAGAATGACATAATTTATCATAATCAACTTTGGCCTAATATTATTGAATGTCTTTATGTGTATTGCCCATTTATTAGAAAAGCAAAAACGTATTACAGTATTATTTCAACTTGTTTTCTTTCTAATTTACTGTTAAGTTGAAAATATCTTTATTTAATATTTGTTTATTGAAGATTAACAGCCCTTTCTATGACATTTCCTGTTAATGTCTTTTGGAAATTCCAATGAAACATTGAATATCTTCTTCCCTGGTTTTTAATAATTCTCTAAGTATAAATGATATTAATTACTGGTCTCTTTTATTTGTCGTGTTTTCCATTTTTGCCATTTTTACCATCTTCAGAGTTATACAACATAAAAGTTGTATATATTACTATCTATCTATATTTTCCCCTTACATTTATACCTTAATTCATTTTCCACCCTGAGGTTAAGTAACATAATTGTTCATAACTGTCTTCAGTTTAATAAAAATTGTCTTATGTATGGCTATAATATAAATATTTAACTTACTTTTGAAAAAAATTGCCAATTTTTGCATGATGATTTATTGAATTATTGGTCATTTGCCATGTCTTTGAAATGTTTCCACTATTATATTGTAGGTTGAAACAGAGAAAGACAGCTACTTTAGGGTCATAGACATTGTTTTTTAATAAATCTGTAAGTATAGGGGTGTCTGGGTGGCTCAGTCGCTTAAGGACCGAACTCTAGATTTCAGCTCAGGTCATGATCTTGTGGTTCAGGAGTTCGAGCCCCACATTGGACTGCTCATTGGCAGTGTGGAGCCTGCTTGGGATTCTCTCTCTCTCTCCCTCTCTCTCTCTCTCTCTGCCCCTCCCCAGCTCACTCTTTTTCTAAGTAAATAAACTTTAAAAAAAAAAATAATTCTGTAAGTATATTCCCTTGTGTCTTATAATTTAATTATTGTAGCTTTGTGTTTTAATATATTATAAAGTAAGTATGCCTCTATTACTATACTTTTTCAAATATGTCTTACCTAGTCTTATCTATTCTTTAATGTTAACTTTAGAATGATTTTTTTTGACAAGTTTTATGGGACTTCCCTAAAAATTGTACTATTGATAGAAACTAATTTGAAAGAATTTCTGTTGTATCCAGTCATTATAGCCCTTCTAGGAACAAGGAGAGAGGAGAATGTGAATGTTCATATATATTTTATATATGATTCTTTCAAAGCTTCTTTTTATCTCTGTGAGATAAGTTTCATCATAAGTATACAGCTTTTCTACTTATGCTGGCTCTTTTTTTTTTTTTTAATTTATATACTTAAGTTAAAATTAGTTAACATACAGTGTAGTATTGGTTTCAGGAGTAGAACCCAGTGATTCGTACAACACCCAGTGCTCATCCCAACAAACGCCCTCCTTAATGTCCATCCCCCGTTTAGCCCATCCCCCCACCCACCTCTCCTCCAGCAATGCTGTTTGTTCTCTGTATTTCAGAGTCTGTTATAGATCGCCTCTTTGTTTTTACCTTATTTTTCCTTCCCTTCTCCTATGTTCATCTGTTTTGCTTCTTAAATTCCACATATGAGTGAAATGGTATGGTATTTGTCTTTCTCTGCCTGACTTATTTCACTTAGCATAATACTCTCCAGTTCCATCCGCTGTTGCAAATGTCAAGATTTCATTCTTTTTGATCACCGAGTAACAGTCCACATCTTCTTCATCCATTTGTCAGTCTCTTTCCATAATTTGGCTATTGTCTGCTTATGCTAGTTCCACAAATTTTATGTGTTTTGAACCATTGTGGACGCATTCTTTTCCTTTTTAGCATGTTCTGGATTCTTACTGATAACTTACAAGAAAGCTCTTGACGCTTCTGTACTTAGCTTTCCTGTCACTTTACAAAATGCTATTAGTTCTGTTTCAGCTGATTTCCATAGAATTACTAGGTATATTATCACATTATTTTCAAACCACAAAGGTTTTTTTGTCTCTTTTTACCAAATAAGCATTATTTCTGTTTAATGTATTATTACATTATGATCCTTGAGTATGGCTTTGGTCATATCCCATAATTATATTTTGCCAAATCTTTCTAGCTGTGCAGCTGGTTAAAGCTTATCTGGTTAATGACAGTTGTGAAAACAAATCACTTGGGTGCACCTGGACCAGAGCATCAAAAACCACTGATGAGAAGATTGTTATTTACTCTTTTGACACTGATATTTGAGCCACAGATGATACTCTCGGGTAGTCTATCTGTAAGAAGAATATTTATTAACTGGCAGATTTAAAGAGACAGAATTTCCACTTCACTCTCTCTTTTCTCTGTTCTGAATCAGAATTTATCATGAGTGGGATAGATCTTGGGCTGCAGGAATGAAAGATACCTACCTTCTCTGGCCTTAGGGAGCTCATAGGCTAGTAGAGGAAGCGTACTAGTAAACACTTTTGAAAGTTTGTTTATTTATTTTGAGAGAGAGAGAGAGAGAGAGAGAGAGCAGAGGAGGGGCAAAGGTAGAAGGAGAGAAAGAGAGTACCAAGCAGGCTCCATACTGCCAGTGCAGAGCCCAAGGCGGGGCTTGAACTCATGAGCCATGAGATCACAACCTGAGCCAAAATCCAGAGTCAAGTGCTTAACTGACTGAACCACCCAGAGGACCCTCTAGTAAACACTTTTTGAAGGTAAACTACCTAGTGTATTAGTTTCCTATCACTGCTGTAACAAATTATCACAAATGTAGTGGCTTCAAACAATACAAATTTATTATCTTAGACTTCTGGAGGTGGGAAGTCTAAAATAGGTCCCATCTGGGGCGCCTGGGTGGCGCAGTCGGTTAAGCGTCCGACTTCAGCCAGGTCACGATCTCGCGGTCCGTGAGTTCGAGCCCCGCGTCAGGCTCTGGGCTGATGGCTCAGAGCCTGGAGCCTGTTTCCGATTCTGTGTCTCCCTCTCTCTCTGCCCCTCCCCCGTTCATGCTCTGTCTCTCTCTGTCCCAAAAATAAATAAACGTTGAAAAAAAAAAAAAAAATTTTAAAATAGGTCCCATCGGCTGAAATCAAGGGGTTGGGGGATTATAAGGGAGAATCTACTTCCTTGCCTTATAGCTTCTAGAAGCTGCCCTCATTTCTTGGTTGTGGTTCCCCACCCTCTTCAAATCCAGAACTGCTCATCAAACTTCTCTCATATGCTTCTGCCCCCCACTTTCCCATTTAGGGACCCTTCTGATTGTATTGGCCCACCCAGAAACCCCAGGATCATACTTTAAGGTCAGCTTATTAGCAAAGGTAATTCCATCTGCTGCCTCAATTCCCTCTTGCAATGTCACATAACAAGGTCGGTCACAAGTTCCACAGCTTAGGATGTGGACATCTTTGGGGCTGGGAGAGTGCATTTCTGATGACCACACACGAGCAGAGCCAAGAACTCAACAAGTGGTTGTTGAGCACAAGGAAGAACAGAAGTAAGGATTATAGGTGAAATAAGTCTAAGAATGAAGCTGCTGGAGGCAAATAGGGCATAAAAGAGGACTTCTAAAAGAGGGAGCAAGCAGTATATTCAAAGCGATGAAATAAAGTAAGCGTAGCAAATCTGGGTTGCTTGACTTAGCATGGAATAATTTTACAGCTCTGATGTAACCTTTATCTAGTAGCAAGTTTCTCCAGAAGTTGGCTCGTGGACTCAGATTTATCCTTGGTACTGCTCAGGGCCCTACACTGCATTCCAATCCCCTGCGTCCTGCCACATGGAAACGTCTCAATTAGTGTTACAAGGGAACGGGCCCTGGGGTCGCACATATTGGAAATAAGGCTATATTGAAAAGGCTCCAGACTGTGCTCATGTATAGACCTTTGAGAGTTTCTGTCACCTCAACAGAGGCTAGGGTGTGTATATCCTTGTCACATGCCCACACCATGTAAAAGCAGTGATGACAGAAAATAACAAGTACAAAAGGAAGCCACTGAGATGGCAATAAAAGGACACACAGGAACTCACGGATGTGTACAGATAGCCAATAAGAGCTTATGACAAAGCAAATATATCTACCAGAACATTTTCAAATCTCTGGAAGAATTTAACACCTGCATGTTTCTCTGTCACCTCAGTATGTTAAGAAACTCGCACTTATGCTGTGAACTCTACCTTGCACTTCATCTCAAACTTCACTTGTAAGATTATAATACCCATCAGCATGCTGATTCTAAGAAACTCTCAGAATAAAGACCAATGCAAAGACTACCTAAAAATTTAGAGAAATGAGGTATGTGTTTATGTGTTGCATTAGTAATCGTAGTCAGGAAAAGCAAAACTGTCTGTGTCATATATTTATACCTGAAACAAAAGTTAAATGGTACCAACGAGGTAGAGGCTGAGCCCCTGGGGATCAAACTTCTGCTTACCTCAGATGGGTTTGCTCCTTACTTTCCTGTGACCACGAATGTTCTTTGTTCATTGAGCCTTGACTTTCCTTGTACTCGAATCCAGCCTTTGTGATGACTCATCACTACCCCTCACCTACCTGAGTCAGTTCTAACCTCCTACCCATGATTAAATCCAAAGTGTTCACCATGTAGTGACTTCTTGGTCCACCACCATCGTTAACAGCCCCTCGACTGGGCTACTTAGTTCTAGCCTATGAGACTCTGGTTTAACCAAGTGCCAAAGATCCCTGGTAAAAATAAAACTTTCTGGCATTTAACTGACCTTCTAACAATTCTCTGTTATGTGGTAGTCAACCATGTTTGACCATCCATTTAGTCACCTGCTGAACCCAGAACTACTTTGGTCCATGTTGATGTTTTGCTACTATGCATAATACTCCAAAAGGCAGAAATTCGTTGTGTTGAAGATTTATTTTGTAAAATTTCCATGAAAAGATATTTTAAAAAAGTTTATAGACCAGTACAACTTTTCTTTTCACTAGCTCCAGCCTTCCTGTCTCTCCAACTCCCCTCTTGGCCCCATTGTCAAAGGTCCATTTTGTCACAGACCCTGTGGTATGCGCTGGGGATCTATACAAAGATTGATGAAACACAGAATGTTATTGTCAGCGTTCTGCTCTTTGAATTTTTCTAACGCAGAATCTAAAGACTAAAGAAGGCCAAGAGGCAACAAATCAGGGGAAGGTGAGGAAAAGCACCCAGAACTGTAAGCCACAGTGTAATGAGAGTTATAGGAGTAAGGAACATACAAAAAGGGAATTATGTTGCATGGGAGAAAGTGAAGAGAGAAGGAAGAAACTTTTGTGCTAGAGTAACGCTGAACCCTAAGGCACATGCATAGTTGAGGAAAGGGGATTTTAAAAAGTGTTTCCAAGTACTTCCTGTGTGACTCCCCTGTGAATGAAATAGTTTATTTTTCATTAGGTTGGGTTGTTAAGCCTCGCGTCTTGCACATGATCCCTGTGCTCTAAGGTTGACTACACAGGTCTATGAATACAGAGAAGATACAACTCAAATAAAAAAGTATCGGGATGGTCTTTGAGATCTCCTATTTGTTATATTTTAGAAATCTCTTTAAACAAATAAAGTTACTGGGGGCGCCTGGGTGGCTCAGTCGGTTAAGCATCTGACTTCAGCCCAAGGTCATGATCCTGCACTTTGTGGGTTTGAGCCCTGCATCAAGCTCTGTGTTGATGGCTCAGAGCCTGGAGCCTGTTTCAGATTCTGTGTCTCCCTCTCTCTCTGCCCCTCCCCTGCTTGCACTCTGTCTCTCTGTCTCCCCAAAATAAATTAGTATTAAAAAATAAATAAATAAAGTTACACCAAATAATGTCCTCTTATTATCATCAACTGCCTGAGATATTTGCAGGATCTGACTTCATATATTCTTAACAAAATGCTTATAAATTATTTTGCCTTATTGTACCAGATATACACAACATATTTGCGAAATTATATTTTCCCCAACTTTGTGTGTGTGTGTGTGTGTGTGTGTGTGTGTGTGTGTGTGCGTGCATGGGGGAAGGAGGGAGGGGGAGAGAGAGAGAGAGATTATAGTGTCAGAAACAAGAAATAGCTTTTGAGTATTTAACCAACTCAGCATCTAAGATCATATGGACTCAATCCTACTCATGGTAATTTTGTGGTTTTGTGCTTCGCATCAGCCCATGTTACGCTGGCATGTCTCAACGCCCTTCATGACACAAAATGATATTAGAATGCAAGCTTTTCCCCCTTAGTGAACTTTTTCCCAAGGCTTCTTTGAAAGAACAAAACTAAATGGAACAAAACCAAAAACAACATTTGGCTTCACCTCAGCCAGCTACTTGCCTGCTTCTACCTTTCTCGATTTGCAATTTTTGCTTTCCTTCTCCCCTCCTAGCCAACAAGAATGGATGCAAGGAGTAAACTCCTTAGGGGAACAGGCAAGATGCACAAATACAAACCCACACATGATGGGTGTCCACTGTCTCTTGAACACGAGCAGTAGGGCTTTCCCCTGACACGCTACTTCTGTCTCCTCTGGGTGACAGGGACCCACGATCCTTTTAGGGAGTTTATTTTTGTCCTGCATCATTAAAAGATGGCGTCTGCTCAACCTAAATGGGATTCAACACAGAAGAGTGGACAAGCTTTTTCCTTCACTGGGTCAGTTTCACACAGAAAGCTGACACCCTCCTTCCTGGGAGGAGGGGTGGGGAGCACTTGCCTGAGAACAAATGTGCTTTTCAAAGGTGCAAAGGTCTGGCCTGGGGAGAAAGTGGGGCGGGGGAGGGGCGGGTGATATTGAAAACAATGTATTTTTCCTTCCCTGTCAATCACTTTGCCCTGAGGTTTCTCACCCTTTGGATCAATGGCATTAATTGTTTCAAGGGGGGCAGCAAATGCCATCTAGGACAAAGAAGTCATTGCTCAGCTTGAATTTCACACTAACTTTTTTTTTTCTCTCTTAAGTCCATGGTCTTAAAAGCCTAGCTTTGTTGAGCGAATAAAAGATTTCTAAATTCCCAAAATGTCCTTCTACATATCCCTAGCAGAGCTTGGGGGTCTGATCACAGAAGTTTACTGTAAGCCATCGAGACCTAGAGGAAGTCGCTGATAAATGGAAAGAGACAGGCTCCTGGGCAGGGAGGAACTTGGAATAATTAAGCAGGCACAAATGTAAGGCTTAGATGTCATTTGAGTCCTCTCAGGGAACAAGCATCCCCTGTCCCAGGTGTTAGGTCCAGAGTCTGCGGAGGCAAGAAAACCAACTCCCTGTAGGGCGATGAGGCCGCCCAAACCGGAAGTGGTAGGCAATTCACTTCCTGTTTGGAGCTTCAGACCTGGTCATCGTTCCTCTGGTCCAAGAGAAGCTTCAGGTGACCCTAAACTGGGACAAGGAGAGGAAAATGGAGCAAAGAGGCACCGCTTGGGTTTTGATGTCGGCATGTAGAGGATGAGGGAGAGATAGGAGCCTAGCTTGCTAATTTGCTGGGCTGGATACAACAGCCACCCAGTGAATGCAAGGGAAAATCGGCTTTGGGGCCAGTTGCATGTGAACAGTCCCAGTGACATCCAGAGGTAAATGTCTATAAGGCAGTTAGATAGTTGTGTCTGAGGCTGAAGGAAGCCATTAGGGCAACACCTCCTGACCATTTCCAGCCTTTGGGCAGCTTACGTGATGCTGGCAGGTTGCAACCTAGATTTTCAGATCTGGCATCACCTGAAAAGGTTGTGAAAGCACAGATTACTGAGTCCAGGCCCTAGCTATTCTTACTCTGCAGGTCAGCAGTGGTGGCCAATAATCCACATGGTTAGAAAGCACTCTGAGCAATTATTTTGGTGCTCTGGTGCATGTCTCATTTTTGAAACCAATGGATCAGACTACCTCAGGGAGGGTGTGGAAAGAGAGAAAAGTAAGTGGCAAAGGACTGATCTTTGTGGAACCCAGCACTAAGGAGGGGACCTGGAGAAAGAGGCACCTGTGAAGGAGCCTATAAAGGAATGATCGGGCAGCTTGATGGGGAAGCAACAGAGAACGATGTCAGACAATGAGCGTTTTTCTCCCCCTTGTGCCATGAGTCACCTACTACTACATTATCATTCTCCCAGTATTATTTTCTCAAAGATAGAAATGTTCCTTTTCTATAGATACTTCTCTATAGACTTTTTTTTACAGTATCCTATTGAGTGAAACAAGAAAGCATTTTATTAAAAGCAGTAATTTGTTACTGCCCTAAGTGATCTTTCATAGTTTCTAAAACACAGTGTCTTCTTGATAAAGCCAGTCTGAGAGTGAATTTATGAGGCCGCTGGACGTCCTTGCCAATGAACAAAGACATAAAACATACTGTTCCTTAAGTCGGCTAATGCAAAGTGGCTAGGGTGTATTTGCTAATTAGCATGCTGCTGTTAGCGCTTTTTCACCTTTCTTTGTTTCTTTGGGGGGTTTCTTCCAGGAAAAGAAAATTCTGAAATACTTGCAAAAAATTTTTTGAGACAAAACAAAACCCAAACCTTTGTGTAGGCAGAATTGATACACTGGGTGCTGAGATATCTCGTCTCCAGCGAGGGGATGCTCACTGAGGGACCCCTAGGCTAAAAGTCCCGGGAGGAATCAGAATACTTGAAGGATGATGCATTTTATTTTTACTCTCTCCGGCTTTCTCAAGCCCGCCAAGGCTCTCCCGGCTAATATGATCTGAAAGAGAGGAAATGAAAGGCACTGGCCGTCAACCCACAGCCGCCTCCGCACCTGGGTTTGCACACACCTGAGTGAGGCTCTCACGTACCTCTGTCCTTCCTGTTACAGGCATCTGAGAGAGACCTTGGAGGACCACAAAAGCCCGCAATATGTTGTCATTGAAAAGCTGTTAGGGATTTCACCGCTGACAGCGGTGTATCTAATTACTGAATTATTAAACAGAAGGACCCTGCCTAAAAAGCAACTTCCTGTCACTCAAGAAGACACATTGCTGCGAAAAGCAGAGGTATGATTAGGTCACCTCACTCATTTCTGCAGGTAAATTTGGAATATCCAAACTCAAGAGGCACGGCAACTGAATTTTTTCAGCCTCTGGTACTCACTTAAAGCTGAAACGGGAAATATTGAGCCAAACGTGCTTTCAGCCCCTGCACTCGTCACTCGGAAAAACCGTCCCCGCCTTCTGTTATGTTGCCTTTTGGGTTCAGGCCCAAAGATCCTTCTCGGAACTTAGACTGTCACCCTATAGACCTCGTATCGGAGAGTTTTCAGTAGATGAAATACACAAGGGGGACAGGGGACAGATTAGTGGCCAAAGATGACCTTTCGAGACAGTAGTTTTGTGCACGAGTCTTGTTTGTTTGTTTTTGGAAGTTTGGGAACCACAATGCAGAAATCACCTTGCTCCTCTCAGCCTGCAGAGCAAGAAGGCCAATAGCTGGTGTATTTTCCATTTTTCTGTTTATGTCCACAAAAGGCATTTCCATTGGATCACAATAATCATAATAGCACAATAAATAAAAGCGTATGAGCTTTCGTTGTTTGTTAGGCACTGTATTTTTTTACAACACTTGTTTATTTATTTTGAGAGAGGGAGAGAGAGTGGGGGAGAGGGGCAGAGAGAGAGAGAGAGAGAGAGAAAATCCCAAGCAGGTTCCACACAGGGCTCGATCTCACAACCATGAGATCGTGGCCTGAGCTGAAATCGAATCGGACGTTTAACCTACTGAGCCGCTCAGGGTACCACTACTCTGCTTTAAAAGATTTATGGGGTTTTTTTGCTATTTTATCCCCACAATAGATCAAGGAGTTAGACTCAATACCATCATTAGCTCCACTTCCAAGTGGGAAAAAATGAGCCACGTATATATTAAGTAACTTATGTGCTCAAAATAACATGACTAGAAAATAGAGGAGCCAAGATGTTAACCAAAAAATACATTCATCCTGAAAGTTTATACATCTATATCTCTTAACTGTCCATATGACTCTTTTAGAGGATTTTGCAAAAGGCAGGAAAGAGGATAATAACTTGTTCCGCCCTGTTCTACTTTGTATTTCAACAGGACATCCGCTCTGTTAAGTGAATGGAATAAGAAAATCTACTTTTGACATCATCTCCCTGTCAGGTGCCTTCACCTAGCCCCCAAGCCTCGCTCTGCAGAACACAGCCCGCCTTAGCTATGTTATCTGTACATACCTTTGCCCTTCTTCTACCCAAGGAGGCAGCTAAAGGGCAGTGTTTTCGATTTGCTCTTGTATATTCGGTGTATTAGTCAAGGTTCTCCAGAAAAACAGAACCAAGAGGATATTGAAGGACATTGATCGTGAGGAGTGGACTCATGAAATTATGGGGGCTGTGAAGACCCACGATCTGCCATCTCCAAGGTGGGGACCTACGAAAGCCTGCGGTGTACCTCGAGTCCATGTTTGAAGGCCTGAGAACCAGGGGACCCAATGATGTAAATCCCAGTCTAAGGGCAGGAGAAGACAAAATGGAGTGTCTTCACCAAAGCAGTGAGGCAAGAAAAGAGGCAAATTCCTCCTTCCTCCACCTTTTGCTCTACTCAGGCCTTCAGCAGATTTGGTGAGGCCCACCCACTGGGGATAAGGATCCGCTTTACCAAATCCACTGATTCAGATGCTAATCTCAGCTGCAAAAGTCTTCGCAGACGCACGGCCAAACAATTTGGGCACTCTGTGGCTCACTCAACATGACCTATAAAATTCATCGTTATACCCAGATTGCCATTTTTCCCCTCGATTGTCTTTTTTACAGTTTCTACCCAATAAATGCTTTGGAAGCTACGTGAATCCTGTTCCCTCAACTGCAAATAGTGAATTTGAATAACGTGTGCTGCTTGTTATTGACTAAAGATATTTACTCACGTGATGATCAGGCACAGGTCTCCAGGTCGGTCAGGAAGACCAGTCCTGAAGAAGGAGAATGATGGAGATCGGGCTCCAGCAGGATCCATTCAGAAGCACCAACTGATTTCATTCTTCCTTTGCTGTGTGAAAATTAATGCTGAGGGTAACCTTCTCTAAAGGGATGATAGGGATTCATTGGCTCAGGTTAAGCTTGTAGGTTTCTTTGTATACTGCTGAATTCTATCATATATATATATATATATATATATATATATACATACATACACACACACATATATATACACACAAATATATGTATATGTATATATGTATATGTATATACAATATATGCAATATAATATACATTGTGTGTGTGTGTATATATATATATATATATATACACATTAACATATATATATGAGAGGCATAGGAATGGAAAAGAGGTGCATGAAAAGATGTACAACATCCTTAGTCCCTTATTGTAGTGTCATCAGGGAAATGTATACTAAAACCACAATAAAATACCACTATTTTATTAGAATAAATATTATGTATTTATTCTAATCTATTAGAATGGCTCTTCGTTTTTTAAATAGTGGTAATATTTATACATATATACATACATATATTTACATATACATACATACATATATACATATGTGTATATACATTGTGTATATATGTGTATATATACATATATATACAATGTATATAATATATAATGTGTATATAATATACATTAATATAATATAATATATAATGTATATATAATAGACACTAATATATAACATATTCACATGTTCCATATTCCCATTTCTTCAAAATGACATTTGACATTCTTTTCTGTTTAAACCAAGAAAACAACTCAGATGCCAGATCTCGAATGGCATAATGGTCGGGAATACAGCCTCTGGAGCCAAACTTCCTAGGTGTAGAGAGATACGAGTTCTGCCTCATACTAGCCGTGTGAACTTTGTGTCCCATCTCCCAGTCTGTTCAATAATATTTATATCCAAAAGTCACATACTAGTCTGTAGAGCTGGGATTTCAACCATGTGTCTCCACTGATCACATTAAATAAAAGTTTAATTTTTGCCGGTGAATCTTCTTGCATTTACCTGGACTTGGCCTTATTTTCCTCTTAATCCCCAGGACCTAGCACACAGAAGATGCTCAGTAAATTCATGTCAAATGGATTTGGGTTCTTGTCAAAAGTCTGACCTGTCATGGGAAGATACCAAAATTCTAAAGAAATAACACTTTAAGGTCCCGTAGGCAAGGTAGTTTCCAACAGAAAGCAATGGCCAAGGCTCAGCTATCGAAAAATTATATTTTCTTCCAATATAACTAAAGAAAAGTATACAATGGTACGCTAAGGAGAACTTGAAGGCCAGAAGCTTACAAACATGTGAAAAATGTTAACATCACATTTTTAGGCTTATTAGAAACAGTCTGAATAATTACACCAGTCAAATTACTGGTGGCTTTTGGCTCAAGTCCAGGATGAAGGTCATGACCCAACATACCATCACCCTGCATGGCATAAGTGATTGACAGGAAAAGGAAATAGATTGATACCTTTCACGTGGGAATCACAGCTTGTTGCAAATATAAGAAAAGCATATATTTGGATTTTGTAGGAAAAGCTAATTGTGTTTTGATTCAAATTTTTTGTTCCCAAAGTTGTTTAATTGTGATTTATTTATGTGTGCATGTGTGATAAAAACAGCTGTGTACCATAATAAAATACAGGTCACTCACTGCTGGTTAAATCGTTACTGGATATGTCTCTGCTTTCTTTTCATTACAGTATCTATTGGATATTTGGCTCCAGGCAGGGAGGAAGCCGTTTCTCAAATGGATTTTTTTTCAATCACTACATAGGAAATTATTAATGTTTGAGTTTCTGGATAATTATCTACAGTCCATCCATAACGAATAGAGAAGGTATTTCATAAGGAAATTATGCAAAGGGGTAAGGAACCACAGCCTCTCACATTTCTGTAATAATGAGCATGAGGATTCCATGTTGGATATCCAACTCTGTGCTTTACGTCCACTGGTATAGCAATGACCCAAATGCAGAGAATAAGAGGGGGTTTATTCTATGTAGATTTGCTTTGTTGTGGTTTTTTGTTTGTTGGCTTTGTTTTCTTTTTAATTCAGAGGTAGATGATGTACTTTTCAACTTCAATTCCGTGATTCATGAAAAGGTGTAAAAGTTTGCAAGGAGCTAAGAGCTAATTTTTCAGGAAGGTCCATTTTCTTTCCAGATTTGTACACAGGACACTTGGAAGCTATTTTGCTGTGAGGCAGAAGTTATCAACCTCGACTGCACATTCGCCCACCATACTTTCGACCAACTGGATGGGGCCCAACTGGTATATTTCCACAGCATCAGTATTCTTATACAGCCCCCAGGTGATTTCCATGTCACATGGGCTGAGTACCGCTGTTAGATCATACACACTGAGATATACAGAATAATGCTATGTAAACATTATACATTTTGATGTTCTTTATTTGTTGCCTTTAGACATTCTGAAAAACAAAAGTTATAGATTTCCACTTGTTATCAAAGACTGAAGAGGTTCATTTTACCTTGAAGCGTACAATCTGAATCAATTTCTATTCCAAGTCTCCTTTGAATACAGAAAAAAATAACACCGATCACATGCATATCTATATTTTAAAATATTTTCATTCAATATGCCCTCAGACTATCGGAGAGAAAAGCCTTTGAGGAGCCCACCAGAATATCAGATACTTGGGGTTTTTCATTCACTTTCATCAAAGAAACATTTTTGAGTACTTATTACATTCCTAGTAATAAGGACGCCTGAACAGTGCTCATGCAGCCAAAGAATTCGCAATCAATGGCGAAATTGTCGTGTGTACAAATAGCTATAATACTTTGAGATAATTGCACAAAATTAGCTGTTTATTAAGTACTGTGAGGTATGATCAAGGAGTAATTAGAAGTTTGAGGGAGGAATCAACCCTGTATAGAACAAAGCAGGTGTTAGGAGGATTGCACATGGGCATTAGGAAGATGGGAATCTTGATCAGAGGCAAGGGCAAGGGCAAATCTCTGGACCAATGAAATGTATGTTGCTCTGGGGGGATTGGGAAGCAGTCTGGTAGGTTTAAATCACTGAGGTTTTGTACCACTAGTCCTACAGGGAAAGAAGGGCTTTTCTACTTACTGGCACAAAAGAACTGGGGATGACGCACTAATTTTTTTTCAATTGAAGCATAGTTGCCATGTAGTATTAAACTAGTTTCAGATGTACAGCACAGTGACTCAACAACTGTACACATTATGGAATGCTCACCACAATACATATATCACAACATTATTGATTATATTCCCTATGAGGTACTTTTCATCCCCGTGGATTACTTACGTTATAAGCTGTTACATTTTTTTTAATGTTTTTATTTATTTTTGAGAGAGAGATGGACAGAGTGTGAGTGGGGGAGGAGCACAGAGAGAGGGAGACACAAAATCAGAAGCAGGCTCCAGGCTCCGAGCTGTCAGCACAGAGCCCGACGCGGGGCTCGAACTCACGAACTGCGAGATCATGACCTGAGCTGAAGTCGGCTGCTTAACCAACGGAGCCACTCAGGTGCCCCACGAGGCTTTTATGTTTTAATCCCCTTCACCCATTTTGCCCATCCCCAGAGACTTCCCCTTTGGCAACCACCAGTTTATTCTCTACATATATGAGTCAGTCCTCTCTTTGTTGTCACTGTTGTTTGTTTCTTTGTTTTCTTCAGAATTATTTCTTGTTACTTATATTTCTATATTTTCCTTATTTTATATAATATGACAAAAACTTCTTTGAATCATGACTGTTCAGGGCACTTTTCTGTAATTATATGACCATATAACAATACTTAACTAAAGTCAGATTTTCTTGAATTAATGTATTACACAAAGGTTAATAGTCCCAGAGGATATGTACTAATATAGCACTCGTTAGACCATAAAGACTGAGTGGAAACAATTGCTTTCATAAGTTTACATTTAATTGCATGCACAGGTGTTTTTGTTTTGAAAAGGAAATTTTAGGTAAAAAGTATGATTAATACCCATGCCATCCCAGGACGCCAGATGAAGAAATTTTTTCCCCAATTTTACAGAGAATAGAGCACGCAGATGTTTAGGTCATGGTGATAGAAAGTGTTCCTCACCTGTACTACATTACTTTTCTCCAGACTGCCAAAATGGTTTCTCAATGGATTCCAGTGTGGGCAGCAATCCACAGCATTCCTCCATGCTTATATAGAGACTTGTCCTATAGACAGATTCCACAGTCTCTATTATTTTTTCCCAGAAAACCCTGTCCCGACTATGTTATAAAAAGACTCCTGGAATAATTTAGAAGTGTTTATTGAAACCCAGAAAGGGGAGTTCAGATTCCACCAAACCCAAAAAATCTATACTGAGTCTTCAAGGAATGAATTACACACTTCCTACAAAGGAAAGAAACATCCGGATGTGTGGACCGAACATTGAATTAGACACCAAGGTACAAGCATTGAGGTCCTACCACATACTAGCTAGATAACCTGGGGAAAGTCATTCAAGTGACTGACTCAATTGAGCCTCACGTTCCTGAATTCAGGTTGGAGAAAGCAATACTTTCTTGTTTGTATGTGCAGTACTGGGAAAATCAAATCAATGGAGAAGAACTTTAGAGCCTATAATATCTACCTGAAGGTGAACCACAGATATTTTGTCTCTCTTACGATCATTTGATTTTGCAGTTCAAAGTAAACTACCCTTAAGGTAGGAATGTTGAAACCAGCAGAAAAATATGAGTAAGCAAATAGAAATCCCTAGAGAGAAGCCATGTAAATTTTTGGATTAAGTCTCTGAATTATCCTTTACATACTAAGGTGATGCTTTAGAAATAATTTGACCTCTGGATTTTTCACTTACTACCTATCAAAAGGAGTTTTCTCTGCCACCTGCCCCTGGATTTCAAATTTTCTAATAAACGATATGCAAGAAGGGCATCATTGGGGCAAAATATATAAGCACCATCAAGACTTGTGATTCATAATTCCAAGCTGATTTGTTAAAAGTTGCACGAATTGGGCTGCCTGACTGGTTCAGTCAGTAGAGCGTGTGACTCAATCTCTTGGTTGTGAGTCTGAGCCCCACATTGGGTGGAGAGATTACTTAAAAATATATAATCTTAAAAAAAAGTTGCACTAATTTATAACCATATCATCAATATGTGGGTGTATCTGTTTTGGCATACCCTTACCTGCATTGCATATTTCAATGTTTAAAAAGAAATGTTGTCATTCTTTTGTTATGCATCCTTAGTGAGTTGTGAATCTCATTTTTATTTGAGTTATCTATATTATTCTCCTTTGACTAGTCTCTTTGTTCTCTTCCCCATTTACTTACTCATGCATTTCTAAGGATTTGTATAGTGTGTGGTAATATTAAGACTATAAACTTTTAAATATTTACACAAAATATTCTATATCAGTTTTGTTTTTAATATTCTTTTTTTTTTAATTTTTTTAAAAAAAATTTTTTTTTTCAACGTTTATTTATTTTTTGGGGACAGAGAGAGACAGAGCATGAACGGGGGAGGGGCAGAGAGAGAGGGAGACACAGAATCAGAAACAGGCTCCAGGCTCTGAGCCATCAGCCCAGAGCCCGACGCGGGGCTCGAACTCCCGGACCGCGAGATCGTGACCTGGCTGAAGTCGGACGCTTAACCGACTGCGCCACCCAGGCGCCCCTGTTTTAATATTCTAATTTGGTTCTTCTTTTCCTTGCAAGAGTTTGAGGCAGAGGTCATCTCCTGATTGGAAAGGAAGGCAAATCTAAGGCTAAAGTTGGTTTTCTGTATTTTTAAAGTTTGCACATATGGCCAGAACTCTCTAAGAAGTCTAAGTTTTTCCATTCAGTGTTATTGTTACATAAAGCTAAGACATTTTCTTAATGTCGCAATGATAGATCCAAAATGAGTCTCATAAAGAGATTTTTCTATTATTATTTATGATCATAATAGCGAAGCCATTTGGATTTTCTAAATCTAAGGTTTTAATAAACTACATAAGAATGTGCAATATGATAGATAATTTACTTGTTTATCCAAAATCCACATACCCACCTTTTACTTAAGAACACCTTGGTCATATACTCTGGGATTATAACTGCCCAGACCCAACAGATGAATTTGATCTGAGCCAATCATTAAAATCTCATTCTCAGGGCATATGGGTGGCTCAGTCAGTTAAGCATCCAACTCTTGGTGATTGCTCATGGTTCTCATGGTTCGTGAGTTCGAACCCCTCATCAGGCTCTGTGCTGGTAGCACATAACATGTTGGGGATTCTCTCTCTCTCCCTCTCTCTGACCCTCACCCACTCATGCTCTCTCTTGCTCTCAGAATAAATAAATAAACTTAAAAAAATCTCATTTTCTTTTGGCAAATAATGTTCATTTTTCAGTTTCTCTTGAAGGAGCGCACACGTTGCCATTTCTGGCCAGTGAAGTATGAAAGGAAGTGTAAGAGGAGGTTTCTGTGAAGGAGAAGCCTGGTTTTCCAACATGGAATACGTAGACTGTGGCAGCCATGTTGGCATCATGAGAAAAAAGCCATGAGAATCCCAGAAGCACATAAAGTCTGTAGATACTGCATCAATGGTGGGATCACCTATCACCAAGGGTATATCCAGCTTTTTGTGGTTTTAAGATATTAAGAGTTGATTTATGAAATAAATAAGGAAGGTATTAACAAGATATTAACTAATCAATAAACCAATTAACTAACTAGTTTTAACTAATTAACCAATAGACTCCATGTGAAAAACTAATAATACACACATTTGAAAAATAACCAGGAATTCACAGTCAACACAGGGAAGGATGGGTAAGATAGGAGATGGGGATTAAGGAGTGCACTTGTCTTGATGAGCATTGGGTGATGCATGGAATTATTAAATCGGTGTATTGTACACCTGAAACTAATATAACACTGTATGTTAACTACATTGGAGTTTAAAATTAAAGTTAATTTTTAAAAAAGGACATGGATTTCCCCTAATGCTTGTACACATGTGTTTCAAACACTTATAACCCCGGGTACCTGGGTGGCTCAGTGGATTAAGCGTCTGACTCAGGTCATGATTTCATGGTTCCTAAGTTCAAGCCCCATATAAGGGGGCTGCTGCTGTCTGCACAGAGCCGGCTTTAGATCTCTGTTCCCCTCTTTCTGTCCATACCCTGGTCACACCCTCTCTCTCTTGAAAGTAAATAAACATTTAAAAAACACTTTTAGTCTCATGAAAGGAAAATATATTACTTAAAAGACAGAATAGCTTCTAGAGGGTTAACACATGGCTTTGCCCTAGTGCTTATATACATAGGTTAAAAGATGTATACATTAATGAAAGAAAGATATCACTTGAAGGGCTGTGTAAGCACAAAGTAGTTTCAAGGAGGGGGAAAAAAAAGCTAAGTGCCATCACTTAAAGAAGAGTGTAGGCAAGCCATAGCATCAAGTGGAAGTTTTCACATCATGGGAAGTTGACATAGACAAAGAATGTGTGGGTCAAGTCTATCCCAGACTCTGAAAATAGAACAAAGGCTCATCAACCATTTGAGAGAGACCATTTATGTGAAAAAGAAATAGCAAATCCAAAAGGAAGAAAATGTTACACGCAGGATAACAAAAATAACAGAGCAAGTACATGGGTGGAGGGACTTTAAAATAGAAAGTAATACCTGGTGGGATGAATGTCATTAAGAGAAAGAAAAGAAATTGGGGTGCCCGAGGGATTCAGTCAGGTAAGCAATCAACTCTAGATTTCAGCTCAGGTTATGGTCTCGCATTTGTGAGATCGAGCCCCAAGTCAGCTCCCTCACTGACAGCATGGAACCTGCTTCAGATTCTCTCTCTCCCCCTCTCTTCTCTCTCTGTCCCTCCTCCGCTCGTTCTCTCCCTCTCTCTCTCTATCTCTCACCCCTTCAAAATAAATAAATAAACTCAAAAAAAAGAGAGAAAGAAAGGAAAATGTGTGTGGTGAAACACATGTAATAAAGAAAAGAACAAAATAGAGATTTTGCAAAGAAATTATGTTCTGTAATGATTACTGTACTCATATAAATTAACATGTACAAATAATTATGTGCACTAAATAGCAAGTTACAAGGTATTGAAAGGGAAATTGAAAAGATAGGAAGTTAAATTAAGAAACATTTGTAGATCACAGAACAAAGAAAAATAGAAACAAAAATTGAACTAAAAGTCTAAATATTTTAAAGAAAGAACCAAATTTCTACCATCCATCTGAAAACATTTGTGGCGAGAGTAAAGAGAGACTGAGGGAGAACTATTTGAAAAAAAATATATATACATAGCAAGAAATATCCTAGAATCACTATATAAATAATTGATACATACATATATATACAGGCAAAAACGACATCTAGCCTACATTGAATGAGTACACAGAGCTGGATAAATTTAGTCAAAAAACAAACCAAAAACTCACATTGAGACACACAAAAAAATAAAGTTTCATAATATCAATAGTGACAAAAAAATTCCTAAAAGATGCCAATAGAAAAAGAATAATTATTTACAAGGAAATGAATATCGGATTGACACCAGACTTCTCCTCAGCAGTGGTGAATACAAGAACACGAAGTAACATCATCAAAGTTCTGAGCTGTAGTGTTCTGAGTGTAGCATATCACACTAAGCTCCACTAACCAAACTATAATTTGAGATGGAAGAAGATAACAAAGACTTTTTGCAGACATAGAAACTCTACAATTTCTAGAACTTTTCTGAAAGAACCCTAAGAGAATTTACACAAAGATAAAAATGGAAAAGAAGGTTGTTCAGGAAATATTTTAAGAAGGCATATAAAACACTATCAAGTTTTTATCCATTTGTAAGTTTATTTATTATTAACAATATTAATCTAATGTAAAGTGCATATGGGTACCTGGGTGGCTGAGTCGGTTATGCGTCAGACTTTGGCTAAGGTCATGATCTCATGGTTCCTGAGTTTGAGCCCCTCATCAGGCTCTGTGCTGACATTCTGTGTCTCCCTCACACTCCATCTCTCTGTCTCTCTGTCTCTCTCAAAAATAAATTAGCATTAAAAAATGCTTAAGGTTAAGTGCATATGAAAGAATAGGGTGAGCAAAGAGATGAAAAGTTTTCTCAGATATAAGATATACATACTGGACTGAAAATTATATTTAAGATACTGGATACACCTAAATAGTTATGCAATATAAGGAGAGGGTTAGGGACATTCTTTTCCAAACCCACTCTAATAGTCATATTTGAGGAAGGAACCTGGAATATATTTTGAGGAAGGATTGGCAACATTGATCATATTAAATTTAATTGCAATGCTTAAATTATTAAAAAATGGAGCAGATGTGTTCATTTTAATAAAAATTGAAAGCAGTGTGTATGCACGATAAGGTGTGTGTATAAAAACAAAGGAGAGAATTATTTAATTTTTGTTTACATCATCCATAGCCCACCATAAAATTTAAAAACCACCACTGATACCTGGGAAGTATTTTATTCCAGGATCTTTTCTTTGCATGTTTTCATTTAATTGTGATAATATCAGAATAAATGAAAACATGTGGTCAGATTTTGTACTTGTTGTAGTATTAAGTTGCATTTCCACACTACTTGTTTTTAGCATAAAAATGTCCATTTTATGAGGGACGTCATTTTCTAGCTCCCCTTTTGTCTCAAAACTCAATTTAATTTCTATACAAGCTGTTTCTACTCCAAATTTTCTCTAGAACACAAGCCTGTTGGGCCTGTGCCCATCACTTCAGTTCAAACACATGTCTGTAACCAACAACCCCGTGTGGTCAATTCCAAGTTCTAAGCCCGTCTTACCAGATGGCCTCACAGCCTTTGGTGTATACACCAATAAGTCCAAATTTTGCTCTCCGGCCCCATCTTTAAATGACATATCTAGCTTTCTCCTCTGAATCTCAGAGGAGGACATCTGTTAATCATATTAAACTTATACTGTATGATACCAACCTCTTGATTTCTACCTCCATAAATCAGTCCTCCCTCCCTGTATCAGTAAATGGCGACTTCTTTCACCCAATTGCTTGGGACAAGAGCTGAGTTCTGACTTTCTCCTCTCTCTCATGCCTCTATCCTGAATGTAATTGTTCCGGGATGCCATGACAAACTCCCAGTCCAAGGCCCTGTCATCACTCCTCTGCTAGGCTGCAGGATCATCAATCTTGTCTCCCTGCTTCTATTTCTGTGTCCTAGCAATCTATTTTCCATGCAGTGCAGTGTCCCTCCTAATACGAAACTGTTATCATGTCGCCCTCACCCTCCACTAAAAATCCTCTAATGGCTTTTAATACCCCAATCCAAAATCTTCCTCTTAGCTCTAAGCCTATGGAGGACATGATCTTGTATCACCTCCCCACCTCACTCACTGACTCTGAGCCATACCTGTTGGTTCACTGTCCCTTGAGCACACCATGCAAGCTCCCCATAACCCAGTTGGATGCATTTGTTACCCTCTGTGCCTGGAATGTTCTTTCCCCAGATAATTTCATGGCTTGCTCAGTCACTCTTTTTGGCCTCCTGTTCAAGTGTCACATTGTCAGAGAGTCTTTTTCTGATCCTGAGATCTAAAATTCACCCCCATACTGTCTATTCCCTTACCTTTACTTTGATTTACAGTGCTTACTACTCTTAACAGGATCTTACCGTCTCTATTTTTTCTCCCAAACATAGACTATTCTTTGTTTTACAGCTGAAGAAACTGATGCTTTGACATGACAGTTGGGACTATCAGGTGTGGGGCTGACACCCAAGGGTTTGAAGTCAACAGATGATCTTGCATTGGACTATGACGCCATGATGCTGCTGGTAGGGAGGGAAAGCGAGGGGGGGGGGGGAGGGGAAGAGAGAAGAGAATTTAGATGTAATTTAGTTTTAATATTTGAAAGTGGAGGACAAAGAAGTCTTTTAATTATAAATCATGGCTCTGTCCAGTAAGGAATAAAAGATTTGAATGCTGCTTAGCAGCTGTTGCCAGGAATTGACCACAGCTTGGTGACACCATTTTAAATGACTGCAGGTGTGACTGAAAGGCACCAGAGGATCCAGGACAGGAGGGAGGTCACCCTTTAGATGCCACGGGCTATTAAGGTAATTTGGGAGCTGTGTCAAGGAAGATGTGGTTTGTTGAACCACAAATCCAAAGGGAAAGGGAAAGCCTTTGAAAATGGGGGAGGGTAAGTATTCCTTTGTCCTATTCAGCGAAAGGGCAAAGTACACCCAGCTGGGCACAATTAAGTCTGCACAAAGTCCAGAGGGTCGTGGGCAAGAAAGAGGAACAGGTAAAAACTGACCTCTGTGCCAACTTTGACACAAAGCAGCGAGGGCCAAGAATGTGCTCTCAGTTTGCATATTTCCAGAAGAGGAGAAGGCGAGGAGGCCATCCACACCGATGTTAACCGAGCCAGATGTGGAAAGTATCATCTGAAATAAAATCTGAACTTGGTTGGCGGCGCTCTGAAAAGGCGGGTGTTACACGCAGGCCAGGGATTCAGTCTGTACCAGGCCCACCGGAGCCGATGCCAAAATCTGAGCCGTGCTCCCCTCCCTGCCCTGTTGCTGGTGTCCTTCAGGCCAATCGCTGCACTCCCACCCTATCTGCTGAGATTATTCCGCCGGCCCCACAACCCGATTCTGAATTCCTTCTTTCTGGGGCAGAAATCTGCATCTCTCCTCTCTGTATTCCCCCTGATCCTTGCATGGCTTTTAGCATATAAAGTGTTCCAAAAATTTGGTCAAGGGATTGGGAATGAGTAAAAGAGTCTCAACTTCCATTCTTAGAATGATGCATTTGGCTCTGGCCATTGGAACGAGACCTAAATGCAGTCCATGGAGTAACCACGTGCCCGTGACCATCTTCCATCTGCCTGTGACAGGTCTCTGTTGTGCAGATGATTTGTGTAGCTATACCCCGCATGCTCAGGATGACACATGTGTCCATAAACCTGGATATCCAGGAGGAATGGAGTCTCGCCGTGGTTTGTCAGGTGGCTCCTTCTCGATCTACAAATGCGATGGAGAGGCATCGTGCATTAGAGGATTAAGACTACTAGCAGAGATTTTTTTTTTTAATGTACTATTCAATTTCTTTATTAGATAATGCGTGCTCCCTATGGGAAAGTAGGAGAAAAAATCTCGCAGAGGGTGAGTTTGAGCCCCGTGTCAGGCTCTGTGCTGACAGCTCAGAGCCTGGAGCCTGCTTCATACTCTGCATGTGTATGTGTCTCTCTCTCTCTGCCCCTCACCCACTTGCTTTCTTTCTCTGTCTCTGTCTCTGTCTCTTTCAAAACTAATACACATTCAAAAAAAAAAAAAAGTGATCACCTATATTCCTCTCCTCCAGGGAGAAGAATGTTGAACAGGTTGTTATGTTTCATAAACTAATGTGGACAATGGGAAAATAGTACGTTTGACGTGTGTGCACACACAAAGCTCTATCTACCCATCTGTCTCTTCCTACAGTTTCAAAGTGTGTGCTTAAAAATCAGGCAAAACCTGGTTTTGAATCCATGAATAAAGAAAGTTCCTTTGATTCAGCCACTCTCTACCGGGGTAACTGCCAATTCTGTAATGAAGATAATGATAGCACCCGTTTTATTATGTTCTTATAAAAATTAAACACGATAATTGATTTAAAAGACTTAGCACAATGTTTGCAAATCTAATCTCTAAAATATTAGCTATTTTCCTTAGGCAATTGGGAACGCATTGCAAATGTCTTCTTAACCTATATTTTTCCATAAAATCCCTTGTCCTCAAATGCACTTCAGAACATCATGCTTTATCCTTTTGTTTTAAATATTTATTTCCTTACTCATTTAGAGAGTGTATAAGCAGGGAAGGTGCAGAGAGAGGGAGAGAGAAAGAGACACAGTCCAAAGTAGGTTCCATGCTCAGTGTGGAACCTGACCCAGGTTCCATCTCGTGACCGTGAGATCATGACCTGAGCCGAAACCGAAAGTCGGACACTTAACCGAATGAGCCACCCCGGCACCCCCATGACGCTTTTTAAATCATTGTGCTAGGATTTCATCATGTGGGTGTGCTGTGGTATGTATAACCACGCTTGTGTCGAAAGCGTGCACTCTTTTCAATGTTTTACTGTCGCAAACAGCACTGTGATGGAGATCCTCCATTCAGCCTAGGTTGGTGGAATGTTTATCATGCGTGGAGACACGTGCAAGGCACCGGGATAAATGACGCAGGTTCAATCGCTACACTCATAACATCAGAGGAAGCTAAATAAACAATTCGAATAAAACATAATGTGATAGTATATGAAGAAGGTATCCCAGGACCACCTACTCGTAATTGGGAGTCAGAAAGTCCTCTGGGAGGGAGTAATGTCTAAAGGGAAACAGATAGGAGTAGAAATCTCTCAGGCAGGTGGGAGGGAAGAGCTTGTGGTATTCCAAGGAAAGAAAACATCGCATGAGAAGTCCTGGAGACACAAGAGTGTGTGGACTGTTCTGGGGCTTACAGGGGTTCCGGTTGGTGCAGCGAGCCAGTAGCACGAGAGTGGTAAGTGATAATATGCCTGGTTTGCTTAAACTCATCCTAGGGGGAATCCATGGGCATGCTTTAAGAAGAGAGCTAAGGAGCACCTGGATGGCTCAGTAAGTTGAACATCCAATTCCACGCTGAGCATGGAGCCTGCTTCAGATTCTCTCTCTCTCTCTGTCCCTCTGGCCCTCTTCCCCACTTGCTCTCTCTCTCCCTCTAAAAATAAAAATAAAAGAAGTGAGTTGAAATAATTGCATTCGTATTTTAGAAAGAGCCCCTCTCCAGCCTCAAACTTCACTGTGCGGCAAGATGAAAGAGAAAGTGACCCCGCGAGCTGAAGGGGAAACAAGCAAAGGGATCCTACAGGATGCCAAGCAAGACGGGATATTAGCTGGGGCCAAGGAGGTGGCCAAGGGGTGGAACAAAAGGAAGTGGCTGGATTTCCATGATATTTAAAAGGCAAAGCCAATAGGACATATGTGGACGGATGGTGGATGAGTAGAGAACAGCAGTGGTCAAATATGATACCCAGGGTTTTGTTTGAGCAGTTGGATGGAAGGTGATGCCATTCGCTGATTGTGAACTTCAAGCGAGGAACGTATTTGGCTGTGGGATTTGGATATTATAGAGTTTATGGTTTCAATTCTGTGTGTGGTTACTTTTATGGGAAACAAATAGATATGTCCATGAAGGAAATGGAAATAGAGATCTTCATTTCAGGGGAAACGTGGAGAAATACAGTCTGGAGAGGTGTCATCATCCTGTTAATATTTGGCATCATAAAAATAGAGAAAGAAAAAAAGAACAAACAGCTGAGTTCACCTGCGCTGAGGGTGAAGAGAAGCAGAGGGCAGATCAGATCCCTAAGGAGCTCAGATACCAGAGGAAAAAGCAAAGGTGTGGAGCTCTCACTGGAGAACATCAACATGTACATTTCTGATTATTTCTTTAGGGTAAATTCCTAGATATGGTAATTCCTGCTCATTAGGTTTCAACTATTTTTAGGGTTCTTTTTGTTTCACGTTTTTCTTAAATTCTAGTTTGTTAACATATAGTGTAACATTTGTTTCAGGAGTAGAATTTAGTGATTCATCACTCACATGTAACACCCAGCGTTCATCACAAGTGCCCTCCTTAATACGCGTCGCCCATTTAGCCCATCCCTCACCCACCTCCACTCCAGCAACCCTCAGTTTACTCTCTATAGTTAAAAGAGTCTCAAGGCACCTGGGAGGCTCAGTCGGTTGAGTGTCTGACTCTAGATTTTGGCTTAAGTCATGATCCCAGGGGATCTCTCTCTCTCTCTTTCTCTCTCTCTCTCTCTCTGTCTCTCTCTCTCTCTCAGAAAAAAATAAATAAAAGTAACTTCTGGTTTGCTTCCTTCTCTTTTGTTTTCTTCCTTCCCTTATGTTCATGTGTTTTATTTCTTAGTTCCACATATGAGTGAAATCCTATGGTATTTGTCTTGCCTGATTTATTTCACTTAACATAATACACTCTAGTTCCATCCATGTCATTGCAAATGACAGGATTTCCTTCTTTTTGATGGCTGAGTGATAGCCATACCACATCATCTTTATCCATTCATCAGTCGGTGGACATTCGTGTTCTTTCATAATTTGGCTATCTGATAATGCTGCTATAAACAACGGGGCATGGGCCCCTTGGAATCAGTATTTTTGTATCCCTTGGGTAAATACTTAATAGTCCAATTACTGGGTCCTAGGGTGCTTCTATTTTTAGCTTCTTGAGGAACCTCCATACTGTTTTCCAAAATGGCTGCACTCGTTTGCATTCCCTCCTCACCTATTTTTACACTGGTTGAAAGTGCAAAACTGACCTTTAGAAATTTTATATCAATCTGCATTCTCAGTACAGTGTATGTCAGTGCTCATTTTGAAATGTGAACAACACTTGATATTATGCCCTTTGAAAGCATCTGCCCATAAGCCACAGACTGATTTTGAATCCTAGCTTTATTAAATAACAGACCTGCACTGGCCATTAAGTGACATGTAGAAGAAAGACGTGAATTAAATTCCTAGATCTAACTCTGGCTCGTTGCATTTCAGTTGTCTGAGCCAGAGTTATCTCCTTTGCAAAATAAGCATGATTCTTGCATGCCAGGTTTGAGGTGATATAAAAAGGAAGAACGTCCAAAAATTTTTCACACACAAAATACCTTTTTTTCCTCTGCTTCTTACCTCTGTCTCTAGCATAGCTTAGGAAAACCATACTCAACAGACATTTCCCATCTGCAAAAATTTAATTCAGGAACCATATTTTGAAAACCTACTCTATCCAAGATGTTCTGCTAGCAGGCTGTGATTAGTTAGATGTTGTTCATGCTCTCACGGAAGGATGAAAGAAACTAATATTAATAGCTATGACTACGGTAAATATTTTGCTAGGCATTTTATGCACACGTATCCGAATCCATTTATACTTTGCAGAAATCTCATTTTCTACCTATGAAAACTGGTTTCAACAAGTTCTATGTCCACAGTGAAAGATCTATTGAGTAGCAGAATCAAGATTTAACCACAGACCTATCACTGACCCAAGACAGGCTCTCTCCACAATGTTAAACAATCTCTGATCTAGTATGCGTACTGTTTGGTAGTTTATTCTGTAAATACTGGAAGGCATGTTAAGGAAAAACACTACCAAATTTTCAAAATAAAGAATAAACAGGTAAAATTTAGAAAGAACACTTCAGTTAATGGGCTTATGAGTAATGCTTTCAATTGACTTTGTTTATCTGCATGACTTTGTAAAAATGATGTTGTAGGATATAGCCAATGCAAGTAGATAAGTGAAAGCATTTAGAAACATAATAATTGGAAAGAGAGCAGTAAATAATCTTTATTTGGGTCGATTGCATATCTGAGAAAAACAATGCCAATATTATTATGCTCAATGACAGAATCAAATACAACATTTACAAATGAACAAAATGACAAATTTCTTCAGGGATAAATTTAATAAATGCAAAGACTCAAAGTTTTACTAAAACAAATTGAAAAATATGTCATGTATTGGGATAAAAAGCGTCAGTGTCATGAAGATAAATGCTCCCCCACCAAGATAGTTTGTAAATTTAATACACTCTCAATAAAAAACATCAATGATATCTTCTTCTTGGAGTTGAAACTTTGGTTACAAAGTTCAAATGAAAAAAGTAAACAAACAAAACTGGCCAGCTTAACCCTTAAAAAGGGAAATGTGGGTATAAAGCCAATTTAATCAAATCAATGACTATTGGCGGGGCGCCTGGGTGGCTCAGTTGGTTAAGTGTGCCACTTCAGCTCAGGACATGATCTCATGGTTCACGAGTTCGAGATTTGCATCGGGCTGTGTGCTGACAGCTCAGAGCCTGGAGCCTCCTTCAGATTCTGTTTCTCCTCCTTTCTCTGCCCAGCTCATGCTCTGTCTCTGTCTCTCAATAATAAAACACACGTTAAAAAAAATTTAAAAATAAAAAAATCAATGACTATTGACACATGTAGAGACAGACAGTCCAAGGGAATAGGACAGAAAATCCAGAAATATATTCAAATGCTTATAACAATTTATATGATAAATATGGCACCTCAAATTAGTTTTTTTAAGTAAATCATGTTGGAACAACTGGGTAGCCTTATGATAGCTATATATGTAAAGATATGAGTCCAGATCATATAGTAAACCAAGATAAAATCCAAGTAAATCAGAGATCTCAGTGTAAAAATGTGAAATCAGAGAAGTAGAAGAAAAATAGGTGAATTTATTTCTATTTTGTGAGTATATTTATTTCTATTTTCTTCTTCCTAATAATTACTCAAAATCAATAAATCATTATTTAATTCTTTTTAATTTTTTTAACGTGTATTTATTTTTGAGACAGAGAGAGACAGAGCATGAATGGGGGAGGGTCAGAGAGAGAGAGGGAGACACAGAATCTGAACCAGGCTCCAGGCTCTGAGCTGTCAGCACAGAGCCCGATGCGGGGCTCGAACTCACGGACCACCAAATCATGACCTGAGCCAAAGTCGGCCGCTTAACCGACTGAGCCACCCAGGCGCCCCAGTAAATCATTATTTCAAAAACACTAATGGGGGTAACTGGGTGGCTCAGTCAGTTAAGTGGTCGACTTTGGCTCAGGTCGCGAACTCGCGGTTTGTGGGTTTGAGCCCCACGTGGGGCTCTGTGCTGACAGCTCAGAGCCTGGAACCTTCTTCAGATTCTGTGTTTCCTTCTCTCTATGCCTCTGCCCTGCTTGTGTTCTCTCTGTCTCAAAAATAAATAAACATTTAAAATTTTATAAAAACACTAATGAAAGTGTTTACATGAAAACAAACAAAAACAAAATCAAAAGACAAATGACACAGGGAGAAAAGACTTGCAATTTACACTTCTATCAGAGGAAGAGACAGACACAGAGATCGCAAAAATCCCAAAGCAAGATCAACAAGCTGCTATGAAATTGGAAAGGTTATATGAAAAGATATTTCAAAGTAGAAGTATAAACGGCCAATAAACACACGATAAATGCTCAATCTCATTTAGAAGAAGAGAAAGGCAGATTTTGACTTCACTGATATTTCACCAAAGATTTAACACCATCATCCATTGGAAGAGCGGTGGATCAACTGACTTTCGTGCATTGTTGGTGAGAATCCAAAATGGAAAAATACAGACCATCCTTAGCAAAATGACATACAGTTTCTTTTTGAATAATCTCGTGTTTAGGGGCGCCTGGGTGGCGCAGTCGGTTAAGCGTCCGACTTCAGCCAGGTCACGATCTCGCGGTCCGGGAGTTCGAGCCCCGCGTCGGGCGCTGGGCTGATGGCTCAGAGCCTGGAGCCTGTTTCTGATTCTGTGTCTCCCTCTCTCTCTGCCCCTCCCCCGTTCATGCTCGGTCTCTCTCTGTCCCAAAAATAAATAAACATTGAAAAAAATTTTTTTTTGAATAATCTCGTGTTTAGAAATCTATTTCACCTAGCAAAAGTAAGAAATTACTTAGACACAAGATTATTCTCTGTGACATTATTTTTTTTTTAATTTGTTTTCAACGCTTTTTATTTATTTTTGGGACAGAGAGAGACAGAGCATGAACGGGGGAGGGGCAGAGAGAGAGGGAGACACAGAATCGGAAACAGGCTCCAGGTTCCGAGCCATCAGCCCAGAGCCTGACGCGGGGCTCGAACTCACGCACCGCAAGATCGTGACCTGGCTGAAGTCAGACGCTTAACCGACTGCGCCACCCAGGCTCCCCAACTGTGACATTATTTTTAAAAGCAAGAGATTTGGGGTACCTGGCTGGCTCAGTTGGTGGAGAATGCAACTCTTGACTCAGGGTTGTGAGTTCAAGCCCCATGTTGGGTGCAGAGATTGCTTAAAAATGAAATCTTTAAAAATATTTTTAAAAAATTAGAAAATAAAAATAAAAGAAAAGATTCAGTACAACCCAAATGCCTTTTAATAGAGCACCGATTGAATAAACTGTGATACATTAATATAATAACCACTAAAATCATACTTTTGAGAAAATCTATGGTATTTAAATACAGTCTGGGTACTATATGATATCAGTGAAGTATCGATAATTTTGTTGTAAGATTATAACTATGGCAAAATGGTTATATAAGAAAATATCCTTTTTTAAAGCAGATGTTGCATATTGATTGATGTATGTATGAGTGAAATCACATAAGGTCTGTGATTTGCTTAAACAATTATGATGATAGACCAAAAATTTAACAATGTTCTTATATAAGAGTCATGATAACCAGTGATCTACTGGTCACTACATGTAGTGTACTGGTCATTACTGGCCACTGCCTACACATAGGCAGTATAAGCATGTGTTTTAAAGTGGTTTACTGAAAACAACATTACGGCTATTTGCAAAATATATAAAGATAATATACCACTATTGAATATATTATCAAAGAGTATTCTATCACTTCAGATTTTAAAATGCTAAGGCATAAATTGACATAGCACAAGGCTCAACCATGTGACAAGATTCATAGAATTCCATTCTGGGAAGATCTTTAAACTATTTGTGCCCATACCCACTTCCTTCTGATGCCTGAGTTAAGCATGCCTTTACTCATACACTGTTAGCAACAGGGAACTCACTACCTCATGAGGTGATTCATTTCACCCAGAAACAGCTCTTTTAGGCAGTATGTTCCTTTTAGAGACCCAAAGAGCCTTTTCATTATTTTAGGTTTTAGATCAAGCTCCTGTGTCCGAGACACACAAGGATAGTCCATAAAAAGAGAGTGTAAGGGCTTAAGAAAGGAAGGAACAAAAGTATCGGTGACCCCGAGTCAGGACCCCTTCCCAAAGACCCAGTCAACAGCCCTCAACCATAGAAGCTAGCTACTTTCAGACTCAGTGAAATGACTCTGATTCCAGCCACTAAATTCTGGTGCCAGTGACATTTTTCTGGTGACATACTATTGACTATTTGGCTTGCATCCAAACCCAGATCAACTCTCTGGTTTCTCTTTCTTTCTCTCTCTTCCCGCAGACTGGGGTAAGAGTGAGGGTATGAGGGAAAGGGAATAGGGTGGGTGTGACCACACTCAAAAGTTAGTGTTGACATCTAAGCAGACTTGGAATCCTCTCTGGGAGTCCCAGTCTGAGCTCTCGCCTCATGCCAACACGTAAATTTGAAGCAACCATTATTGTTCTTGAATCATATCTTCAGTAACATTTGTTGGCTATGTATTGTGGGTTAAGGGCTTTAACATACAACCCTCACAAGGACATTATGGATGTCTTGTTTCTCATTTTACAGATAAGGAAACAAAGAAAAATTAAGTGGTGTGCCCCAGAAAATATAGTAGTAAAGAGTCAGAACTCAGTCCTGGTTTATGAGACATCAAGTCTATAAATGCATTCCATGACTTAAAGAGTTGGGTATAAAAATGAAGTCCAAACCCCAGATATGATAGAAATATTTCATACATCCAAACGGCTCTCTTATTACTTATAATAGATTGTATATTTATTTGAAAGAGCTGAAGTCCAAATCAGAAGTTTGGCATGCAGAACACTGTCTTGACTTCTCCTGCATGAACTTAGGGTCAGCTAAGTAGGGTTTCATACAATCACACCATCTCCCTCCTGGGCTTTCGCCATCGACCTTTCAGTCCCAAGTTTTGGTCATTACATTGATTCCCATTAAATTTTGTCTAATTTTATTCAGCCTACTGATTAGTTGACCATGACCTTTAGGGCCTTGGATCTATTATGAAATGTTTTCTAATTTCCCCCGATTTGTGAACTCTGCAGTTTCGATTCAATAATTCCCCTCAATGTGGCATGGCATCGATAGAGCCGAGGACAGATCCCCGTGAAACACCGCAGGAGATCACATTCCAGTTTGACTTCAATTCCCCATCCAGCAAGCTGTGACGCCAGAATTCAGTCTCCTAACTGCAAGGACATCATACATGATCTCTCTTTGTTTACAGGTACTTCCAGAAATGACTTGTACCAGGGCTTAAACCTCACTGAAGCCCGTCTGCATTAGGACTGCCACAGTAACTTGGGATGGAGCGAACAGAGACCCTCTGTGACCCTGCTTAGAAAGTTTGTATTAACTCTGCAACAATTAGTTCTAGATCCTTTGTCAGTCGCGGTTTTCTTGTTTGTGACGTTCTCCTCCCCACTTTCAGGGAAGGAATGACAGGTGTCCCTGTGCTTCTTCCCTCCTGTTTCCCAAGCCCCCATTCCTCAAAGGCCAGGGACCAGCACACCACACTATCAGTTCAAACTTGTCTTGAAGCCTTTCCCATCACGACAGCTTCTTCCCTTCACCCTCCTGGAGCCACAGTAGTTGTTTTTCCTTCAATAAGGAAATTGTTCTCCTTCAACTTCACTCACTTCACACAAATTGACTCCAAAGCTCTTCACAGGGAGCGCAGGTGTGAAACAGGAGTTGACAATGTCTGTGTTTTCTCTGGATCTGCTGAGGCCATCACGGTGTAAGCAGCACCTCCATTTTCTAGCCGTGGATGGAACCAAGCTGGGGATCCAGGGAGACAGTCTGTTTTGATTACCCTTGGCCTCCACTCTTGTCCCTGAGCTCATTTAGCGTTTCAGCTATCCAGACATTTTTTTTTCTGTCAGATTTTTGTCACCCCATTTTTTGAATAAGAATCCTGCTTGAGAACGTGCATTTGACAACCACCTTCCTCTGTCACTCTCCATTAGGAATGTGCCCCAGAATTCCTCCTTTACAAGATAGTGGATTTTTCATGCCTGCTTGTTGACAGAATCAAAACGAGTTATAGAGTACCAGATAAAGATTATATTTATGCTATCCTTATTAGTATTCTGGTTTGCTATAAAAAGCGAGCTTATACCACGTATATCATATTCAGTCATGTTTATTGAGCCTTTAATATGAGCCAGATATATTGATAGAGCTGGAGATGTAATAATAAACAACACGGGCTCTATCCCCAATGAGGGAAACCTCCCGATCTATGTGTGTGCATTGCTAAAGATGGACAGAGACCGACTGTAAATCATAATGAGCAGATACTGGGAAGATAGGGGATCAAAATTAGCATATTAGAGATTTTTCTGTTGATCAGAAAGGTTCAGTTCATTTCTATTTCAATTCTTCTGTTGGAAAACCAGGATAGCACCGTGATTCCGATCTTCAGCTTTGAAATTGCTTGCTATTGAAATGTTTCCACTTACTACCTCTGTGACCTTGGGGAAGCTAATTACCTCTTTGGGACTCAGTCCCTTCGACTCTAAAAACCCCAAAAGAGTATTGTGAGGCCTTAACAGGATGATGAGGCACGTGCAGTGCCTGTGCAGAGAAACATCAGCAACATTCACCACACTAGCTACCTTTGACCAAGCACTCACCTGGGACACATCCAACACGATTCTAAGATCTTTATGTACTCATTTATTCACATGTTCCTTGCAATTCTCCTTCACATTAGTGCTCGCATGGTCCTCATGTTCCAGATCACTCTATTGTGATCACTATCTCAGGTTAAGCAGTGATACCAGAGCACTGACTCAAGCTGACTGATTCTAGAGTCCTTGGAGCAGAGCAATCGTTGCCCAGACCCCAAGGTGGCTGAACGGTCTGCGTGGAGTCCCATGGTCCCATGGAGTCCCATCAGTGAACCTGTACTCTACCTCCCAAGTAATTAGATTCAGAAAAAAAAAGAAAAAAAGAAAGGCCAATTCTTTCTGCCCCTAATAGATCATCACACTGAGACGAAGGCAGCCATGCATTTTGATGACAATCCCCAAATATCCTAACAAATGGACTTCGGAATACCTATGGTTGATATGCTGGTTAGTTTCATGTGTCATCCTGGCTGAGCTATGGTACAGAGTTAGGCGATCGAACGCTAAACTAGGTGTGCTGTGATTAACGTCTACAATCGGTTAATTTTAAGTAAAGGAGATTATCCTCGATAATCAGGGTGGGCCTCCTGCAGTCAGTTGAAAGGCCTTAAGAGCAAAAATGGGTTTTCCCCAAGGAAGGAGATATGGGGCCTGTGAATTGCTGTCGTCAGCATCTGTCTGAGAATTTCCACCTTGCTGGGCCGCTCCACCAGGTACTCCGATTCCTTGCATAAGTCTTTGTTGGCCTCTCTCTTTATCTATCTATGTATCTATCTATCTGTCTACCTATCATCTCTATCAATAGCTATCTATCTACCATATATTTATATTGGTATCTATCTATCTTCTATTTATATTGGTACCTGTCTTATCTATCTATTGTCTATCTATTTATCTATCTATTCCTTTGACATCTATCTATTGTTTTGATATCTATCTCTCTGTCTATCTATCATCTATCTCTTTATTTATCTGATATCTAGGTTTATTTCTCAGCTAGAACCCTGGCTGAGACCGTGGATACCTACAAGCACCAAACACCCCCTCACCAAAAGTGCATGCCTGTTCCAGGCTGTCACGATTTCTCTCCCATCCTGATCTTGCACAATTAATTCACGCCTCAGAACAGAAGAGTGATAAAATAGTGATCTTCCAAAATAGAATTCGGGAGTCTGAGGCGCCCCATCACCTTCCACTTGTGGATTAGTCAGTCGCCATGGAAACCTGCTGTAGGTCCCCAAACCCTGACTCCATCACAATAGGCAGACAGAAGGGAGCCAGCATCCCCAGCGCTCCTGCTGATGGCGAGTTGCAATGCCAGGAGAAACCGAAAAGCGAGACTAACGTGCCGGAAGGTGCTGGGGCATGAAGGAAATCGGGACACCATGTTTGTTTTCAACATTGTTTTAATTTTGTTCTCTGGTGTGCTACTGAAAGAGGACCAGAGGACAGAAGGAAACAGTGACTGGGTACCTCGTGGCACTGCCTGCTGTCAGCTAAATGTGCTCCTGATATCCTCCTGAGCGTCTGTATCTCCTCAAGAGTGTTCTTTATCTTACCCATTTATATGCACAGCAATATTTCAAATTTCTAATCAGATTTGAAAGCCACTCTGAGAAATCCGACCTGAGATGTTTTATTAATGATTGGAGGTAGTCTCTTTGTCCATTCTGTGATTTTCATGGGCAATTACCTAAATTGGTCCCCACCTCCCAAAAGAAAAATAAATTTCGGCCTGTGCCTTTGTGTAACAATATATTGCAAATATAAAAATACGTACAATGATTGCACAATTATGAACCTTATCTCACTATTTAGAGGATGTATATGTCAATGCAATATCAATACGTAGGTATATATTCATAGTTAATTATTGGACATGTAAGTGGTCTATAATACGTCCTTCGAATTTTTGAATTCCTTTGAAATGCTTCCCCATTTTCACCTGGAAAATCCAAAGGAAAAAAATCACAACCAAATTTTTGAGTGCTAAGCGAAATGAGGTACTCATTTATAAATTTAATACACGGTCGGTAGAGGTGCGTGGGATTAAGAAAAGAAACTTCATTTATTCTTAAAATTTATTTTGGACGAGGCCTGAATCTCAAGGTATATTGACACTGCTGTTAAAAAAAAAAAAAAAAAAAAAAAAAAAGAACCAGTTTACTGAAGCCATTTTTATCCCTATGTATTTCATCATCTATATTTTGTTCAGCTACTTGAAATTTATATTTTTAAAGGTCAGTGTTTTGTATTTAATAGTTTAATACTATTTGAGAATCACACTTTCAAACCTCACTTACCTACTTTCCTTTCTGAAACATGAACACAACTTTCCATACCTAAAATACAAATCTTCTTTTGAGGAGCATGCTTTATTGGCATTTAAAATCATAGATAGAATAAAACGAGATTCCATACTTTTATAAACATGACTCAGCCATTTCTAAAATCTTAACTCTAGTCAAGATGAAAATGACTATATAGTATCATATCAGTATCTGTTATGTTCTAGAAGATGCCAAACCAAATATTTTGTATGTTTGAACAGTTAAACTTTACAAAAGATCTAGAAGTCCTTAAATATTAAATTAATATTGGATCTCTTCCAACTGGAGAGTTTGGAATTGCTTTTGGTGATGTATAACATGGACCCAAATAGCCAATTATGAAGTAGGGACTTCTGTCTTTCAGCACTCAGAGATTATTTACAAGTGACCATATGTTAGCCCACAAATACTATTTCAGTATTATTTAAACCTTACAACAAATAGTACCTGCAAAGTTTGTTTGTTTAATTTATGTTTGACATGAATTCGGAAGGAACCAAAGATGGGTTACAGGATGGTTGACCTTACGTTCCAGGTCACGGTATATTCCAATTTAGCGGGCTGTCCAGAAGGAATGATCACTCCCCTCTTCACTCTCAGAAATGTTCCCACTAGGAATGCAAATTGGTGCCATCACTGTGGAAAGCACAACCTTTTGAGCTTCCTCAAAAAATAAAAAACACAAATACTATGTGATCCAGTTAATTCCACTACTGAGTATTTACCCAAAGAAAACAAAAACACTGATTTGAAAAGATACACATATCCCTTGGTCTATTGCAGCAATATTTACAATAGCCAAGATATGGACCAATAGATGAATGGACAAAGAAGGTATGGTACATACACACGACGGGATATTACTCGGCCATAAATAAAGAATGAGGCTTTACCATTTACAACAACATGGATGGACCTCGACACTATTACTAAGTGAAATTAGTCAGATGAATTCTGTATGATTTCGCTTATATGTGGAATCAAAAAGAGAGAGAGAGAGAGAGAGAATAAACAAACCGAAAGCAGAAACAGATTCATAAATACAGAGAACAATACGATGGTCGCCAGAGGGAAAGGATGGACCAAAGGGGTGAAGAGGAGAAGGAGATATAGGCTTCCAGTTATGGAATGAATAAGTCACAGAGAAGAAAGATACAGCATAGGGAATACAGTCAATGATATTGTAATAGTGCTGCAGGGTGACAAAGGATAGCTACCCTTACGGTGAGCACACCTGAAACTCACGTAACCCTGTGTCAACTATACTCCAATTAAAAAAAGAATTCCTACAGAATTTTTTTAACCGTGCCCATTAGGATGATAAATTAACGGGCGTCCTTAATTAAAGGACATCATAACCTATGACAAAATTGCGCAAGCAGATGTGGTCGGAAGGAGGGCTTCAATTTCCATTCAAATTCCATTCAATTTCCATTAGCTGCTGAGGCTAATTCTAACCTGCTTTCAGAGAGCTAATGGGATATTTAGAAACACTGCCACAGAGGCGTCTGGGTGACTCAGTCAGTCAAGTGTCCAACTCTAGTGTCGGCTCAGGTCAAGATCTCACAGGTGATGAGTTCAAGCCCCATGTCAAGCTCTGCACCGACAACACGGAGGCTGCTTGGGATTCTGTCTCCCTCTGTCTCTAGCCCTCCCCTGCTCCCACTCTCCCTCTCTCAAAACTAAAGAAATAAACATTTTTAAAAAAATAGCTAAATTCCAAAAATAAAATCTTAACGAATTATTCCACAGTGGCATACAAAATTTTAAAGTAAAGCCCCATCCGCTAGAAATCAGAAAGATTTTTAAAATATATTTTCATATATTTTCTTTTTAATTTTTTAAGCAGGCCCCACATCCAACATGGGGTTGGAATTCATGACCTCGAGATCGAGAGTCACTTGCTCTACTGACCGAGCCAGCCAAGCACCCCAGAACGTATATTAAAAAAAAAAAAAATTCTGAATCATAGTGGAAATCGAAATAACAGGAAATCATGATAGCATGTGTGGTAATAAACAGATTTTTAAACACAGATGCAGCTTCCCCCCCACATTTAGAGTGAATTTCATATCCTAAATGTTGTCATTATTACATAAATAAATAAATAGAGGATTTGATTATAATACTTTACTGAGAGCAATGAGACGTCTAAAGAAAGCAAGAGGAAATTTACAGTAATATTTAAAAAAATGAATTCAAAAAACATTTTAAATGACAAATTCAGGAAATAGCTTATTTTCTTTTTTTAAAATACCAACCAAAGGATATATTTCAGCCAAGAAAAAGTAACACAAAGGAGATAACGTACTAAACTAATAGTAAGAAATGGAAAATAATCCCTGTTACTGAGAACACTTTATAAGAGATAACCTGGGCTCCTGGATGGCTCAGTCCATGAAGCGTCTGAGGCTCAGGTCATGATCTAGCACTTTGTGGGTTCGAGCCCAGCGTTGGGCTCTGTGCTGACAGCTCAGAGCCTGGAGCCTGCTTTGGATTCTGTGTCTTCCCCACTCTCTGCCCCTCCCCTGCTCGTGCTCTGTCTTCCTCTCTTTCAAAATTCGATCAACATTTAAAAAAACGTATAATAAGAGACAACCATATGCAATTCTCTCTTAAAAAATATGGAAATATGAATTCAATAAAAAAGTTACATGGGGAAAAATAAATGTCAAAATGTTACCAAAAAGAATAAAAAGGAAAGATGAGTACACGAATAGCAATTTTCAAAAAATTGAAATAGTCAGAACTTCATCTCTAAAGTTCAAATTAAGTTGTTTTTGTTTTTTTTTTTTAATTTTTTTTTTAACGTTTATTTTTGAGACAGAGAGAGACAGAGCATGAATGGGGGAGGGTCAGAGAGAGAGGGAGACACAGAATCTGAAACAGGCTCCAGGCTCTGAGCTGTCAGCACAGAGCCCGACGCGGGGCTCGAACTCACGGACCGCGAGATCGTGACCTGAGCCGAAGTCAGCTGCTTAACCGACTGAGCCACCCAGGTGCCCCAGTTGTTTTTGTTTTGAGTCTTTATGTGTTTTGGGTTCTGTGGGGGTTTTTGTGTTTTATTTGGTTTTGGGTTTTTGTTTGTTTAAGGTTGTTTTGTTTTGTTTTGTTTACTTCTTCAAACTTTTAGGCCCTTAGACTTCACATCATGGCCTTCCTACTGTGAATTTGTCCAGAGCATAAGAAAATGAAAATCTCCTTCTTCTTTTTCCAAAGTGAACACAGCCCTGATGTCGAAGACATGAGTAGCCCCTCCACATGATAATTATAAAGTAGGGTAGTCCTTCCATCAGTATACCAGGATTAATTAGGACTTATTTGATAAATGTGGAGATGATTCAAATTTAGATATCAAAGTTAAATAATTCATTGTACCAAAGAAGACATCTTGACATGTGCCAATAAGTTCTTTTGTGAAATTCCACATTTGTTTCTAATTTGAAAAAGAAAAGCTATTAATTACCAATATTAAATATTGATATTACGAAATATGCTATCAAAGTTCTCTCTGAAACCGATCACAATCTTCAGGCCTAATGGTAAAATATGAAGGGCATTCTGATTAAAATCAAGAACCGGTCCAAGATGACATGAAGGAAGGACCGAAAAAAAAATGTACCAAGAAGTTGGTGTTTATTTCAAAATGGTAAGATTTGGGGTCACCCAGGTGGCTCAGTCGGTTGGGCATCCGCCTTCAGCCCAGGTCATGTTCTCATGGTTTGTGGTTCAAGCCCCGCGTCGGGCTCTGTGCTGACAGCTCGGAGCCTGGAGCCTGCTTCCCTCTCTCTGGCCCTCCCCCGCTCACGCTCTGTCTCTCTCTCTCAAAAATAAATAAACATCAAAGTGGTGAGGTTTTTAGGTGTTATGTATTTCTTTTCTCGTTCATCTCTATTTTCTAAATGTGTTCTAAATATGTTGTACGTTTTGCTCTTACAATGATGCAATGAGCAAACTTTAATAATAACATTAATGCATATTAAAAGACAAACAAAAACAAAACATACAACAAAGTTAAGAATATAAAATAAAAGCCGATATAAAAATGTGTGCCGCGGAGTCAGCTCTAGGAAACTTTGATCTTTTCCTATGTGCACGGCTGGTGTTCATCACATATGTCTCAGTACAGTCAGATGGGTTGTTAAAATAGTGAAATACTTTTGTATTAAGGGAAATGCCTGCTTCCCGATCCCCCAAGTGTCCCAGTGCTCGAGCTGCTGGGCACCTTTTCTAGGCCCGCAGCCTTCACCAGCAATTTAGGATTCTTGCTTAGATTGTCAGGAAGCCTGGGAGACGCTGCTATACCCATGCATCACTGGTGGTTAAATATTTTGAATATCACCTCCGTCCATGTAATTGCCTGTGAATTCTACAACAGGCCTGCAATTGCACGGCATGACAAGCGGGGCGTGCCCAGGATTTGTAGATAAAATGCAAGCCAACTGTTCTGCAGAAACGGTGTTCCCGATAGGAAGAAAGAAATCATCATTGTTGTCTTGGTCCCAACCAAGGCCGGTCACACACAGCACCCTAGTGACGAAATCGGCAAGGACCTCAACAGCATCCCTGCTCTATGTTCATGAGAATCACCAGGAGGGGCTGTTACTGACAGCACAAAAATGCAAGTCAGTAGTATTACACCCCATCTTGATGGTCTGTCTTAGGTCAGGGGACCCTGAAATAGTTACGCATGAAGAAATCAGGCTCTGAAAGGTCAAACAGCATCTTATTTCTGGCCACCTGCTGCTATTTATCATATCGGATCTACTGAGCATTTACTCCAGTGCCTGATATGCCTCATTTCTTGATCCTGCAAGCCCACAATGAGACAGTATCGTCAGGACTTACTTTACCCTTGATATAGAAGACATTACGTAGCTCATTCATCCCGAGACAACTACCAGAGGTCAGGGCAACGTTCACAACGAATTTGGTCCCACCGTCCAAGTTTAAAAAAATTTTTTAATGTTTATTTTTATTTTTGAGAGAGACAGAGACAAAATGCAAGTGGGTTAGGGGCAGAGAGAGAGAGGGAAATGCAGAATATGAAGCAGCCTCCCGGCTCTGAGACATCAGCACAGAGCCCGACACAGGGCTCGAACTCACGAGCTGTGAGATCATGACCTGAGCTGAAGTCAGACGCTCAACCGACTGAGCCACCCAGGCACCCCAACCACTGTCCAACTTTTAATGCTTTAATATTTCAGACTCTACGTTTCTTGGTCACTCAGCTACTTGCATTGCCTGTGACTTATTTTTTACTATTATTATTTTTTCATGTTTATTTATTTTCGAGAGAGAGAGAGACAGAGCATGAGCAGGGGAGGGGCAGAGAGAGAGGGAGACACAGAATCCGAAGCAGGCTCCAGGCTCTGAGCTGTCAGCACAGAGCCCAACGCGGGGCTCAAACCCACAAACCGCGAGATCACGACCTTAGCAGAAGTCGGACACTTAACCCACTGGGCCACCCAGGCATCCCAACGTTGTCTCTGATTTAAATCTTGACCCAGCTCTTTGTAAAACCCCAGCCCTCCCCGCCATGTTCCCACTGCCATCTCAAGGATGGTGCAGGGATGTGCTCCATGGAAAACGTGTCCCAGCGTGAGTCAGGGTCGTGGAGCTCCCCGGGTGGTGCACAGAGCAGACGGCTTTCCTCCCCGTTCCAAGACGGAGCTTTGGGCCAGCCTGTCCCCGTCCAACTCTCTTCAGCAGGCCTACACTTGCAAAACCTAACTCGAGGCCCCTGTAAATTGAGATGTAAAGTGGAAACACGGAGGCCTCCGGGGAGGGCCGAGGCCAGCACGTCCCGCAGTCATGAATTAGTAAAGCTTCTTCAGGAGAGGGTTCTCGGCCCGGTTGACCTCAGCCATGCCAGCCAAGCTCCCGGCGCACAGAACACGTCTCGCCTTCTGCTCTCTTTTCATCCACGGTGTTTTCCTTGCCGTCGACGTCAGCCCCCAGATTGCTTGCTGTGATGTGCTACACCTTTCATATTTTCTTTCCAGTCATAATATTGCTTCAGTCATAACCTCGGCACTTTGAGGAATAATTGTCCCTGACAAGAGGGTGAATCACTGACAGAGAGTTGATAAGCATTACATACAGATGACAGAAGTCAGGACATATCGGATTACTGCTGTGAATATAATAAAAGAGAGACTAAACACTTTGGCAGCTCAAAGACAAGCCATTTCATAACTCTCTAGTGGGGCTATTATCTTCCATTTACTGCCACTGATAACCAGCTTGTGACTGTCTCTCTACAATCGAGTTTCAATTCACTTAACACGTTGCTGACCGGACGTGGTGGAGGGCGCAGAGGTGATAATCAGGACTTTCTTGTTTTTCTTTTTTTGGCATTTATTTTTAAGGTTTATCTTCTGTATCCCTCTCCCCGCCGGATAAGGCCCTGTGTGAGGGAGCGTTAAGCCTTCTTGGAGAAGGCTGACTGCGGCCACACCCCCTTTAATCTGTGACTCCTCACTTCTTTGGAAGACGCCACATCCAGCTGAGCCAGTGACAATCCACTTTCTCTACTCCTGATACACCTGGGCCTAAAAAGCCTGGTGTAATAAACCGCCGGGCTATTTTTATATTCCGGGGCTCTGAGACGATAAGATTGTTATTATTTTTTCTTTTTTTTTCCTTAGCTAGCCTGAAGCCACCTACAGAGACGGATCAAGAGCTGTGTTGTCTGTCAGGATAGACAGCCAGCCAGCAGCCGTGAGGATGTTAAATGCACCTTCAGAATCAGGATGTAGGTGGCATTGGCAGGAAAGGGGAGAGGTTTCGTGTCTGAATATGGAGGAAATAAATGTAATACGTCAGAATTTGGGACATAAAAGCTAGAGCCAAAAGAGGACCAAAAGAAGGGCAGGAAACTCTCAATCAGGAATGACTCTGTTCCTGCAGGTGTCAGAGTGGAATAAAAAAAAACTCTATTCTGCAAAATGCTCCTTCTTAAATAATGTTGCCTCCTAGCTTGTCTCAGAAATCTTAGATCTCCTCTTCTTTGGATGGATACCCCTTTGAATGATACATTCATTGTCCCTATGTTAACATAAAGCCAGGTGTTTATTGGTAACCCACATTGTCAGATCCACTAGGCAAATTCAGGACGGTGGCTCTCACGATGGGAGCAGGCTCAGGAATGAGGCACGCTAACATTACAGTAAGGCAGACTCCGGATAAGGCAGAGGGGAGCATGAGAAAACAGAGTTGGCAGATGAAGAATGTCCAGAGGGGTTGAAAAATTCACGTAGTTTAAGAAACCTTTGGTATCAGGAAGTCAGTGTGCGAACCTTGATCAGGAAGTGGAGTGTCTTCCAACAATTCCTTGGAAACAACCACCTCTGTTGGATACCAAACACCGGGTAAGAATCCCGTGGACCGCCACGTACCATGGGGCAGGTTGTGCACTGCCCAAGTCCAGGGAGCACCGTTCACAGAGGAGTCTATGTGAACATAACGTCCTTGTGCTGTACGGTGACAATCTAGTCACACAACTGTACCCAGTGGCTCTGGATGGAGGTATACAAGCAAAAGCCATACTTTCACATCTCACGTTCCCCAGGACTTATTTGGGGAGTTCACATAGCCTATAAATTCAGAGAATCTGAGCAAAAGCCCAGTTGAAAAGTCACCTCCAGTGTAGACTAGGGTTAAGCTGCCACATGGACGTTCCAGCTCACCCCCGGCAAGGCACTCACCACTTTGCACTCTGACACCCCCAAAATGGTGATGCTGACTTTGCCGATAAACTTCCTGCTTCTGTTTAGACGGTCAGTAGCTGGAGCAAATGCTACCAGGAGGATGGGTGAGGTTTTCTCAGTAGGTCTTCCTGTGGTAAAGATAAATTAGACTAAGATGGACAGAAATCACCACCAATTGGCATGTGGTGGGAGATTTTCTGTCCCACAGCCACGGAGCATCCTCTCTAAATTTGCTCATGGGTTTCTAGAAACCCGAATCAGGGCAACGTGGCCACCACATAGCCAACACAAAGTCTCTCCATCCGACACTTTGGGCTTCGATGCAGGCCCCAGCATATGGAAAAGAAAATACCTGTGAGACACTTGTTTCTTTCACGACAGGCTTCTGTGTTGACAATAGCATTCAGCTGAGTCTTAGGAACAAGTTGTATGGCACGGATGTTTATATCTTACGCTTCTAGGTTCAAAATCCCAGGGTAGGCCACGGTTAGTTCAGAATCATTCATCTCAAGGCAACTGGGTAGCTCAGTTGGCGAAGCCTCTGACTTTGGCTCAGGTCATGATCTCGCAGTTTGTGAGTTCGAGCCCCGCGTCAGGCTCAGTGCTGACAGCTCGGAGCCTGGAACCTGCTTCAGATTCCGTGTCTCCTTCTCTCTCTGTGCCTCTCTCCTGCTCATGCTCTCTGTCTCTCTCTCCAAAAAGAAATAAACATTTAAAAAAAGAATCATTTATCTCTTTTTTTTGGTTCTTTTGTTTTGTTTTGTTTTAATTTTTTAATGTTTATTTTTGCAAAAGAGAGGGAAACAGAGCACGTGGGGAAGGGCAGAGAGAGAGACACACACACAGAATCCCAAGCAGACTCCAGGCTCCGAGCTGTCAGCACAGAGCCTGACGCGGGGCTCGAACTCACAAAACGCAAGATCATGACCTGAGCTGAAATCAGACCCTCAAGCTACTGAGCCACCCAAGTGCCCCTGGATCATTCATCTCTTTAGTGGAAGAGTTTCATTCTACAGGCAGCGTCGAGGAGCTCATTTGCCAGTAGATGGGTTCAGACCAGGAGGAGAAGAAAACTAGAGAAAAAAGATGGGAACCACCAGGATAGGCATACCCGCCCTGCGCCAATCACCAAATACGTCAACCTCAGAGCAACCCTCAGAAGAAAGAATGATTATCTTTGTTTTAAGGATAAAGGAACTTAGAATTCAGAACTGGCCAAGATCCCTCCATAAGTAAGATTCAGGTTTGAGCCTCAGCCCATCTGAACAAAACCAAGTTTCTTTGACTCAGTTTACCCCCGCTACAGGAAACAAAGTTCATCAGCTCCCTCCCTCCCATCCCTTCATCTTCTAGGAAAGGTCCATTCAGTGCAGCAGGATATAGGACCAGGAATATAAAGCATAAATAAACTTACAATTAATATATCCATCACCTCTTCAGACATTTTGCAAACATTCATACAAGCAGTCCAGAAGCAGCAATTAAACACGCTTGGCAACAGGCAAGAAGTTCTTGGACCTCAGACCCAGAAGCTGAAATCCATTTCTCTCAAGGAAAGAGAACTGCATTTTTGTAGAAACAGAGTTCCGGGAAAGCCTTCTAGACAGCAACTTGACATTCAGGCATATAGGAGTGGGATTCTTCTCTCCTGGGACTGGGATTATGCGGTGGGTTGAGAGTGGTTCCTACTAAGGGCAGAGTCAGATTTCCAAGAAGTAGATTTAACGCTGAACTATCTAAGCCATTGACTTTGTATTTCTGATGTCCCTCCCGAAGACATAACTGGCCTGAGCACATGGGTTGTACCTGAAACTGAAGGCCTTTTGAAAGCAAAACAGTTCTGTAGAGACAAAGTGCCAGTGAGGCTGAGAGAACTTGCTTTTAGAGGGGTGCCTGGGTGGCTCAGTTGGTTAAGCATCCAACTCTTGATTTCGGCTCAGGTCATGATTTCATGGGTCATGAGATCAAGCCCTGCAGAGAGCTCTGCACTAACAGCGTGGAACCTGCTTGGGATTCTGTGTCTCCCTCTGTCTCTGCCCCTCCCCAATGTGCTCTCTCTCTCTCTCTCTCTCTTAAAATAAATACATAAAGACTAAAAAAAACCAACTTGCTTCTGGAGATCTTACTCTGGCTTTCCCTATCCTTTGAGCATCCCGCCCCCCCACCCCGCCTTAGAGATAATCAACAGGCAAACTAATACTCAGAGATGCTATAGATTTCCTGCCAAGAAAGCTATTCCTGTTACTTTTAGGCAGGATAGCCTTATTTAAAACACTAAACACACACACACACACACACACACACACACACACACACACATTTATATGGGGAATTTAAGGAAGGCTTCTGAAAGAGACAGAAACAATGTGATGGGTGGTTCAGAAGCATCAACTCTAGAATGGCCCCAGGACTTCACCAGTGGCTTTGCTGCCTGTTGCCCTGGAGCCTTGGGGGAGTCATTTTAAGTCCTCCCAGTTCCCTCTCAGATGAAATCGGATAATGATAGAATTCTTATGACATTTAATTAGTTTTAAATGTCATTTAAAGTTGGGCTCATAGTAAACTTAATAAACATAAGCGGTTATGATGATCATTGTCATTATTATAGTTAGTTTAAATGCTCAAACATGGAAATTCCAGAGATTTTTCTATGGATTTTAGAATCAATGAGATGAATATTTAAAATACATTCAATCAAAAATGGAATGAAGGGAGAAAGAAAGAAAGAAAGAAAGAAAGAAAGAAAGAAAGAAAGGAAAGGGAGGGAGGGAAGGGAAGGAGAGGGGAGGAGAGGGGAGGGAAGGGGAAGGAAGGGAAGGGAAGGGAAGGGAAGGGAAGGGAAGGGAAGGGAAGGGAAAGAAGTAAGGAAGAGAGAGAGAAAGAGGAAGGAAAGAAGGAAGGAAGGAAGGAAGGAAGGAAGGAAGGAAGGAAGGAAAGAGGGTAAGGAGGAAGGAAGGAAGGACAGTAAGGAAGAAGGAAGGAAGGAGAAAAAAGAGGGAGGGAGGGAGAAAGAAAGGAAGAGAAAGAAAGAAAAATGGGATGAAACTTTAGGAACTGAACCTGAAGTTTTCACATACTTTTTAAAAATGTACTTTTAAACCAAACAGAATACTATCGTCCTATCAAATGATATGTGCTTTATGGATTAGTCCCTTAAATGTGCACACTGTAAAGCAAGTTAAAAGAAGAAATACTCCTGACCTAAGCCACACCAATTAAAGTCACCCAATATAAGTGTTTACCTTTCGGTCATTAGGAAAACATTTGTTTGGGGATGATTCAAAGTAAGGTACCATTTGTGAATTCAGCCTCAGACCTATTAAACCATCAAACCAGGATTTTATAAAATAAAATAATTTTATAGTCATACAAAGAACTGACTCTTCTGTCTTTGAAAAATAATTCTTTTATAGACTTTAAAAGTTAGGCATTGGTTCTGTTTGGAATAAAGAAAGCCAAGAGTGAATTAAAGTGACTCTCGGGATTATTGTTAGAAATGCTTACCTTACAAACTTTGGAATCAGATTCCATCAATCAAACATAAATGGATCAGGATGGAAATAGTTAATAGGATGGTCATTATGCCCATAATTGTGAAAGATTTCTGCACTCTGAAAACCATTTTCTTAATTATTTTAGGTTAACACTTGTGTCCGTAACAGGGGGAGGGATGGGGACACGTGTAATCTGAAACCCCAGATATGGTGCCTGGCCTGAATTGAGATAACATTAAAGATTTTATTGCTGATACATTATAAATTATTTCTATTACTGTGGTCCTGTGGGCATTACATTGTCAGTGCACTTTGCCTATTACCTCACTTAATGTTATTAACACACTTTGGGGTATAAAATTACAGTTTTATCATAGAAACCTTAAACACTTACATCCAAAGTACTGAATCGCGTTATTATCTTTACTGACCAGACCCGTTTTATTGTCATTTTATCACTCATAAAATCTGAGATTCAATTTGATTTAACTATTAAGTAAAGCTTGGTCTACATGAGTTTAAACCCAGCTGCAATATTAATATATTAATATATAAGATGACTTCATTTTATTAAAGGTGAGGTAACTTAGAAAACCTCTTTTAATGTCTCTAAGCCGCTAAGAAATTTAACCTGACCTGTTTGCACTTCTGTTTCACCAACATCGACAAAAATTTAAGACTATCTTCTTGGAGAATGTTGAGCACTATCTCTAACCTGCTTCTGGCCTTTGTTAAATGCTGGGACACATTAATCAGCCACAAAATGGCATCGCCCATCAAAGTGTCAAGAGGCAAGGTCCAATATTAAAACAAAAAACATTAAGAATCCACCATGTTAAAGAAACAGGCTCCAAATGTAAGCAATTTAAAGGGGAAGAACAAAAGCATGTCATTTCAATCGTTCCCAATACAAGAAAATGGGGATCGGTCCCCCAAATCAAGCTCTCATTCAGATAACAGAAAACTACTGATAAAAGTACGCCTTGTTTAACTTTTTCTATGGGGACCCTTTCTGATCTTGGCTCTGTGCCTAGGGGTTAGAAAGTTTTTGTTAGGTTGACTTTATTAGAACAAAATAAATAAAGCAAGTCTTACCTTGTTATGTCAAATGCCATCTTGATATTGGTCAAAAAATCTGTTTAAAAGATATTCGAAATACGCTATTGTCGATGGTAAGAAATCAGGCAAGAAAAGGTTGTTTTCTGTAGGTCTAAAACTGCTCTTTCCAAGAGGCATTACTCCTAAGGGTTGGGCCCCACTACTGAGAATTACCATTATGAGGACACATTACAACTTTGTAGCTCTGAAGAGGCAAGATGGAGTAGAGCTTTTGGTTGGCCAAATGGCTAGCAGTCTGACCTTTAATTTCAGTACCTGTAAGGAAGAAATAACACCTACCTTCCACTATCACTGAGGGTTTTCATTATCAAAGTGTCTGGCATGAAAATGTGCTCAGGAAGCAATCATTCGATAATTTTTTCTATTCCTGTGGCATCATATCAACACGAAATATGGCCCTTAGGAGATAGCATGCTGTTATAACTCTACCCCTAGAATCCTAAATACATAGAAAGGTAGCCAGAGGGTGAAGGAGGTCCCTAATGCAGAGTTCAGTGCATTCAATACAATGGCCTTGCTCCATGAGTATCCAAAAAGCATCACATCCTGGAAGCTTCATATTTTTTTTTTAAATAGAAATCTCCTGCCAGTAGAGAAATCCTCTTGTTATAGGAGTTTAAGACTTTTGGTCAACACAGGATCTTATGGAAAAGGATAGACACTTATCTAACAAGCATCAAGCCACAAACAACATAGATTGTCTGGTAAAGCAAGAAAGTAGAACATTCCTTAACATTGGAAGAAAGCAGGATGCCAGCCATACCAAGCCGTTTCGCAAGCAAAGAAAACATTGTGAAAAATAACACCAGAGAAGCCCATGAGCTCCATTGGACATGGACTGATAAAGGCAGAATGACAGTCAGAGACCAGCAAATTCATCTCCTGCCTTTATACCCAAGAAACTGGGAGCTTAGCAAGGTTCGGGACTTTGTGCCCAAAGTCACACAGCTATTCGCTGGGAAGGCCAAGCCTATCACCCAGGCTTCATGGGTTGGTATCTTCCCTGCACTGTGATGGTATCTATATAGGAGGAGGTGCTCAGTCCCAAGACAAGCTGAGAATCACTGGAGGCTGTTTTCAGAGCTTCGGCCTTTTGGTTTTATGCTCATTGCCTGCAATAAACAGGCTGGGCCCCTGTTGGATGATTGGTGGTCTGTTGAATGCAATGACCAAGACTTACTTTTTTAGCTTGTCTTCTAGGAAAGGCCAGGAACAAATAGTAGATTCCTTTTGCTTTGTGCACTATCCGTTGTATGTGAGAAAATGTGTGATTGTATGTATTTATGTGTGTGTGTGTGTGTGTGTGTGTGTGTGTGTGTGTGTATGTGTGTGTGTTCCTCTTTAACAAATTCTGTCTTTAACCTCCAACTTCTAAAATTTCATTGTGATATATTTGGGTGTGGGTTTTTTTTTTCTGGAATTAGGTATGTCCCTACGTGAAGCTTATCTGTCCTTTTTTTTAAATTTTTTTAATGTTTGTTTATTTTTGAGAGAGAGAGAGAGAGAGCACGACTGAGGGAGGGGCAGGGAGAGAAGGAGACACAGAATCCAAAGCAGGCTCCAGGCTCTGAGATGTCAGCACAAAACCCGACCCAGGGCTCAAGCCTACAAACCATGAGATCATGACCTGAGCCAAATTTGGATGCTTAACCGACTGAGCCACCCATGTGCCCCTAAGCTTGTCTGTCTTTCTTTAGTGTGGAAATATTCTCTCATTGTTGTTTCAAGAACAACCTCACTCCACCCACATGTCCTTAAGGAACGAGAGATTTCTAGGTATGTTCTCCATGTCTCTTAAATTTTCATCCACATTTTTTGCATTTCTTTATTCTTTTGCACTGTGTTCTCAGAGAGACTCTTCAGAATGATCTTTAAGATCATTAATTTCTGTTCAACTGTGCTCTTTTGCCACTTACCTCTTTCATGTTTTCTTTTACCTCAACAAAGTTTCAATTTCTAAGGCATCTGGATGATGGTGTTTTTATAGATGTATCATTTTTTTTCATGGCTCTCTAAGAAATTAATTTAATATTAGTTAATTTATATAATAAATATTTATATAAATACAAGTTACACAATAAAATTAACAATTAATAAATACATTATTCTAAATTACAGACATCAATTATATTCTTTTAAATTTCTATTCATTTGACTAGCTCGATTTTCTTAGTTCTTTTGCTTTCTTTCTCTTCCATGATAATGCCCCTAGAGGTGTGACTCTTTCCTTTTACACATTTACAAAACAAGGAATATGATCAAAGGAAATGAACCACCTTTCTTAGCCCCTCACCTTGCTTGATCCCTCCTCCAGCTCTGTTTTTTCTTTTATTATATTTTGATTTATCCTTCCTTTATTTAAATATATATATGAAAAATATCTTCATATTTTTAGGCACTACAATGCCTAAAATGCCTTATAAATGCCATAAGTACTTTTCTCCAGTTTGCTTTTTCTAACTTAAAACTACATGCGGAAGGTTAGCTTCATAGTGATGTGAAGATGTTTCCCATTTCACATTACAGTTGTTCCATTATCCACTGAATGGATACACCTTAGGCTATTTAATTAGTCCCCTAAAATTTAAATCTTCTCTGTGACCTTGAGTCAGTGATATAACCTTTATGAATCCTGCCAGCAGAGCAGCGCCTCGCTGATAGTAGCTGCTCAGTAAATAGATGCAGATACAGAAACCCTGGTTGGACTTTATCAGAATTAAGGGAATAGATGTAAATATATACATAAAGAGCTTAGTAAAATCACTGTTATCTAATGAGTCCTTTATAAATGATAAATCGATATTATTGTTTTGTTGTTATTTATGTTTTACTTATAGTTCTTAATCAACAGCATAAGTACTTACAGTGAGTGATTCGGCATGGTTTATACATTGGTACGATTTTTTTCTTATTATTGAGAAATTTCATATTAGGTTTACAAAAATCAATCCATCTTTCCTAAGCACTTAGTTTGTTAGAAAAAGCCACTGGGTGATCAGCTATGAGATCTCAGAGACCCTTTGTCTCCAGAAGGGTAATGCTATCCCTAGCTCAGAGCTAACAGGGAATTCAAAATACATGAGTAAACCCAGACATCACACACACACACACACACACACACACGCACCCGCGCGCTACTAGCCAGATATTATGTATTTCCTAATGGAAATACACACTACCACCTAGGAACTATTTTTGCCAAATAATTGAACCTGAATCCGAGCATCCTCTGATCCAACAACCTCTTCACAGGAAATTCAGAAATGAGAGACCAAAGATGAAATCACCAAAGTTCAGAAGGTGGGAAACTTTACAGGGGAAAAAAAAAAATTCAGGTTTGGCAAAACGTAAGTTGTAAGGAAAAAAATAGGCAGAGAGAAATCGGTACATTACAAGCAGTGGTACCACTCCCCTTTTCCCCTCCCCACCTCAGCCTCTGGCAGCTTCTATGTGCTTGACTAGATGACAAACCTCATACAATGGTATCATGCAGTATTTGTTCTTCTGTGATGGGTTTATTTCACTTAGCATAATGTCCTCGAGGTTCATCCATGTTGTTGCATATTGATACAAGACGACTAAGTTCTGCTGTATACCCTAGTGCCTATAGTTCATACTCTTATTGTACATGTAAAATGTGTTAAGAAGGTAGACATCACGTTAAGTGTTCTTACCACATTAAAAAAAAAAAAGGAAAGAGAGACTATATATCTTTTTGAGGGGTATTACTTGAACCAACGCATTTTAAGAATTATGATATAGGGCACCTGGGTGGCTCAGACTGGGTCATCAGACTCTCAATTTTGGCTCAGGTCACGATCTTACGGTCACGGGATTGAGCCCAGCGTCGGGCTCCAAATTGACAGTGCGAAGCCTGCTTGGGATTCTCTTTCTTCCTCTCTCTCTCTGCCCCTCCCCCATTGTCTCCCTCTCTCCTTCTCTCTCTCAAAATATAAATTAAAGAAAAAAAAAAAAACATGGTACAATCAGGGAAATATGAACACTGACAGATATTTTTAAATAGCAAGAAATTATTGATCTCTTTAGGTGATAAAATAGTACTGTGTTTAAGTTTTTTAAAGAATCCTTATCTTTTAAAATGTGTATGAAAAGGACTGAACGATAAGTGGAGTCAATTATTTCATCGAGCTGATGCTCGGGCTTGTTTCCAATTCTGATATTTATCTCAAATATCAAATTTTCAGGCTTGTTTGCAGGTTTTTTTGGAGCTGAAGTCCCTCAGGTAGGCAACCAGAATGGAAAGGGAAAGAGAGAGCCATCTGCTTGGCCAGTTCCGAGCATCCTCTTACGAGCGCAGCAGAAATGTGGTGCTCATGAATGAACCATTTTCCAGTTGCTATGTGCTCCCTTCAAGGACTTGTTAAGTTACCTGTAACTTCAGCCAGTTTCTGATGAATCCTATTACCTCAGGAACAGGTATGTTATCTACCCTTGGAGACACCTGATAACTCGAAGCTAATTCAGTTCTAACTCCTCCCAGAGTCCTAGGCACGTTCAGTGTTTGGATGCCATTTGTTTCATAATCCTCTCTGGCAAAAGTAGGTTCATTGTATGGCTATGTTTGTGCGTGTGATAATGTGAGCTACTGAAGATAGCTGAAGCCAGATCTTAGGCCCAATAATTTAGAAGGATCTTGACTTCTAGAAACCTCAGAATTAGATGTCTTACTTATTCAGAATAACCACACCAGCCGCCTTCACGTTTGGCAAGACTGATGCCTTTCAACTTCCACGCTTTAAGATTTCCTTTTCTGTTTGAGTCATGTGATTGTATGTTTACCCCATCTTCTAAATTACCTCAAAACTCTCATGGAAGCATAATTTATTTATTATTAAATAAATAAATAAATAAATAAATAAATAGATAAATAATAGTACTCTTGTCTAGCTATGCAACCCTAATCAAGCCACCAATCTTTGGGTCCCAGCTTCTCACTTTGAAAAAGGATTTGGACTCCTATTTGTTGAATTCAGTGGTATTCGTATTCACGTAGTCTCCTCTTTCTCATCCATGGCAGACATGTCTAATCAATCCCTGTGGTCTCCCAGCTGACTCTGAATGCCATCTAACAACATACAACTTAGCACCACAGGCAGTCACCACTTGTTTTGAGATAAAACCTGTATCCTAGGTTGATGGAGCACTGCCATCTGGAGCATTGCTGAAGGCCATGGCGAACAAAAAGGACTTAAATAATCACTCATTGGATTTTACATCTCGTGCCCAGTTGTGGTACACATTTCATTGTCAAAAGCAAGTCACATGGCCACTTCTAACTTCTCACCATGAGGCTGGAAGGAGAGAGGGCAGGAAATATAGGATATGACATTTATTTACACAAGGCTTTGCCTTCCACAAAGTTTACATATATTCTTTCTTTTGCTTTCCAAATTCCGTAAAGTAAAGAAATGATATTATTATTCCCATTTCACAGAAGGGCAACTTGAGCCTTGGAGATCTAGCCCATTATTAAAGACTAGTAAGTGGTGGGCCTGGATCCACATAAAGTCAACCTTACCTCCAGTTCCTGTTTCTATTATCTCCAAATTCACTGTAGTGCTCTGAAGGAGACCGGGGTAGAATGAAATTTATACATGAATTTAAAATAGAGATATAAAAACTAATAAAAGATAATAAATAAAATAAATAAAAGATATAAAAGATAATAATAGAGGAATAATTTGTTGAATAAGCAACAAATGGTGTGCTTGAAAGAAAGCTGTATCAGTCAGGAAATGCTACAGGTTATGCCGCAGTAACAAACAACCCCAGAAATGTGCCTGGCCTCAACAAAGGTTGATTTCTTACTGACCTGTACGTTGTATGTTCAGGGACCTAAGTCTTGGCCCTGGCTCTGTCCATAACCAGTAAAGGGAAAGCCATTTGTTCATGAAACAGGTATAGGCACAAAAATTGGTCTGAGGGCAAAATTACATTAGGTCTTCAACTGCTTTGAAGCAGAAAGAAAACTGCAAGAAGCACAGGTAAAGGATGAGAAGCCTGGAGCCGTGTCAGTGACCGTGGCCCCAGGAAAATGGAGGGCAGTGTGGGTAGGGCTGGCATAGCCGCTTCTCTAATCTCTCATAGTTAGTGCATTTATTGAGCATTTATTGTATGCAAGACACCATGGGGCATATACAGAGACAGAAGGCATAACTCCTGTTCTCAATGAGATGGCAATCTAGTCACAATATGACATCAAGCATGAAGTCTATCCTGTCCTCACTTCCCAGTAGTTTATTCAGAGCTATTGGTGTGTTCAGTTGAAGCACAAAACAAACCAGGTCACAGATATTAAGGTTGTAATGTCCGAATAGCACCCTCAAAGCCCGGGGGGATTCACTTCATTCTGGGATAGGCAAAAGATACCCCTCTGTCAATTTTGAGATGTGCTGTAGGACTTGGGGATTAAAAAAAAAAAAAAAAGGAAGAAGCCTATGCATTCACAAAAGTAGCAATTTGTTACTTTGAACTTCACAAGTCTAGATGAGGGGACAGGAGCTTCAGGGTGGGGAAAGATTTACTATACTCACATTTCAAACAAGCTGAAAGCCTGCGTTATAATATGATGTTCACTGAATGAATCCATTAACTGAGCAAAAATCCTTTCCAACACTTCTGGTATACCAGACTTTGTGCCAAGAACCGAATCTGTGTGGTTTAGCTCTTGAATTATGTCTGTTCTCTGAGAGGTTCCTTGCTGTAGGCAGCGCTGTGTGCATGAACTGCCGGGTCTCACACACCACGTGCAGAAAGGCAAGCACTCGCTTGCCTTTAGTTACCTTCGGAGCAGGTCAAGTTCAGTTACATGGGGAAAGCACAGAAGCATTGCAGACAGTGGGTCTGAAAACACCAACAAGATTCTTAAGTCGTGGATTCCCCTTGTCCCGTAAATCACATTGGACTCTCGGAGATCTTAACGGGTTGCTTATAAAGAGATCCTGAGCTCTCCACCACAGGTAGACTTAACAGAAAAGATGGCGTCCCCTTTTCAACTCTTAAATTAACAATATTAACGTAGATTCCATACAATTCCTAGCAATAGGATTAGTATATTAAAGTAGCCAGTCCTGCACTGGCACACACACAAAACCCCCGTAGCAACAGAGATGACAGCTTGGTAACAGCAGCTGCTGCTTAATTGAAAACATTAGAAAAATATTACATTATATCTGTATTCCCTGTTTTTATGTTTATTTTCATCACAAGTGAGAAAATAACCCGGAAAAAAAAATACAAAAGAAACATGAAACAAAGTTTCGAGACCAGCAATGGCAAAGGGTGAACCGTTGCTTGCAACTGAATTTTCTGGGGACTTGTTCCACTTTTCCTGTGAATGAGCAGTCTTGTTTTTGTGTGTATTCCAAGGGCCAGAAATTCCTCCCGGGGTGTTGACTTTAGTTCCTGGTCAACCCTTTAAATTTGATTAACTGGGAAGAGAAATCGCATATGTGTGGGTCTTTGTGTGTGTCCGTGTTTGTGCGCTGGGGAAGCAGTGTTCAGATTGTAAAGTGCCTCTACATGGAGAGGAGTTGATACAAGACCCAAAAGCACACTAATGTGAAGCTGGGAGTGTATGTTTCTGAACAACACAAGTCTATCCCTGGTAGAGCGGCCCATTCGCACCAAAGCCAACACCAACGCTTGGGGCACAATTAGAAGGGGGTTGGTTAGAAAAAAGTAGTCATGTGGTTTTCTGCAAGCGAATTGCATGACACAATAAACAATTATGGAGGCATTCTTATCTCAAAAAATGAAACAAGACGGGACCCTAGAGTTCATCTGGTCTCCCTGTTAATTCAGAGCAAACACTTAAAACTTTGCATCGCTGGCTCAGAAGGCCAAATAAAAAGCAAGAGATGAGGTTTCTTCTTGGGCAAGGATTTTTTTTCCCTCTTATATCATGCCAGAGGTAACGGTCCTAATAAATTTCATGGGCCCTAAACATTACTCGGCATGTAGTCAAGACCCATCTGGCCATTGGAAACCAGGCATCCACATTTGCAAATGAGGTTTTCAAATGCAGGCAACGCATTGAGGGTTCTCATTGCAAAATAAAGATGGAATGTTCTGTTTGACCGCAGTGAACTCACAAAAGAAGCATGCTGCAAACTCATAGGTCCAGAGACTACCCTACAGTAGCAGCTGCTTGTTTCTTGCAGCAGAATTCAAGTCATTTCAAGATTGACTATATACTACAAAAAAAAAAAAAAAAAAAAAAAAAGGCTCTTCTGTCCGTTCCTTGGGGTCAAGAACTCCGTCTTATTTATTCTTATGTCCACTCTGGCACATAGTGAAAAGCCTTTCATGTAGTAGATATTCTACAAATAAATATGGCCATGACTCAGAAGTCAAATAGATGTGGTACTGAAAGATGAAACGAAATGGTACCTAAGACATTTCTCAACCTATCAGGAGTTCCGATACATTCTTTCATTGATTGATTGATTTCTTTATTCACTTAATGTGTAATGAATGAGCACCTGCTCTGGGTCAACCAAAGTGCTAGGCTTACCCTGCAGTTGTCCACCCAATTTACACTGTTCTTTTAGGTACAAGAGGCAGGGAAAACATTTTTCCTATAGTAGTGACTCCAGCGTTCAGCTTGCTTTTCACTAAGCAAGTAGTTATTATGCCAAACGTTTTGGTAAACCTGATTAATGTTGGCAAACAACATTGGAAAGGAAAAATGCATCTGTATTGTATACTTCAGGTTTTTCTTTTTTCTCCCAAATCAACACTGCCTTTACACCTTGAGTCTGCAAAGAGAATGGAGATTTTAAAAAGACCTGTGTTGGGTCACCTGGGTGACTCAGTCAGTTAATTGTCCAACTCTCGATTTCGGCTCAGGTCATGATCTCGCAGTGTATGTGATCCAACCCCCATGCTGGGCTCCTTACTGGCAGCACAGAGCCTACTTGGGATTCTCTCTCTCTCTCCCTGTCTCTCTGCCCCTCCCCCACTTGCTCACACATACTCGCTTTCAAAATAAATAAATATGCTTAAGAAAAAAAGAATTTCTCAAGGTTGGCTAGCTAGGAACCCAGGCAAAACTCTCATAATGATCTCAACCTTTGAAATCACCTTAGAAGCATCAACTCAGTGACAGTGTAAATATAGTTGATGTGCAGTAACTTGCTAAGGGGACGATAACCCTTCTTCCGATCCTTTAGTATATATATATATATATATATATATATATATATATATATATATATGTTTTAACAGTTTTTGTAGTTTTTAATGAGTTCTTTCTGAACAAGAAACCACCGTGTTTTAAAATGAAAGAAACCTCGTTTCCTCGTTTGACTTTTCAACTTGAAGCAAAATGCCCAAGTTTCAGAAAGTGGATTAAATAATTAACCACCAAGAAAACTGAACAACAGCATTATCGAATGACTAATTAAAACCCACTAATGAAGGCAGTTGATAAGCATGTATTATTATAAGCTATATTATCATAAGCATGTGTAATAACTCAAGAGTCTCTTCAAGGAGTACCTAATACTTGCCTCCTTGTTGGTGGAAACTCGTCACTGAATTGACATATGCCCTTTCTACGATACAAAGATAATCATTCAATAACTGATTGCAGAATTAAAATGGAAAGACCCACAGGAAAAGAAAAGAGCTCCTTAATAGGTTTATTATTGATTTAGTGTAAGAGAAGTTTGTCCCACCTGCACTCCGCTGACTCAATGCGTCTGAGTCAGACAAATACAAGAATCTCCAGTTTTTCAACTTTATGCCACCTTGTTTTTACGAAAGACCTGCATGGGTAACCTGTGTTCCGTACCTGAAAGAAATCTGAAGAGGGGTTTTTACACAAAGCGAAAATAGTGTTCAGCACTGTTACAGAGACGGGGCGCACCCCTCACAGGGAGAGCCTCCCCACCCCACTGCTTCCCCGGGAAACTACCCTCTCAGCATCTCAGCATCAAGCCGCCAGGGCTTTGAATCGTGTCTGTGAGCATCTTATCTTGATTTATGTTGCGTATCCATTAGCAAGCTAAGTCTTGAGCTATCAGAAAAGTCTAAGCGAGGTTATTTTTAGGGTCTGGAAATGCTCAAAATATTTTTTATATAAACTAATGGCAATTACTTTTTTTTTTTCTTTTTGCTTTGTACCATGTCAGCTTAATGAAAGTTTCATAGGGGCACTCTACTTTCAGATAGTGGGCAGAACCTGTAAATGGAGACAAAATATTCACAGTGTCCAAATGTCTATTGGAAATCCAAGTCAGGAGCATAAAAAAAAAAAAAACCCACTGAATCCACAGAAAATGCTTTCAGAAATGCATAAATACAAGTTTTATTAAAGAATTAAGAAGGAGGGGTACCTGGTTGCCTCGGGCGGTAGAGCATGGGACTCTGGATCTCAGACTCCTGAGTTAAAGTCCCGCATTGGGCGTGGAGACAAGAGAGAAAGAAAGAAAGAAAGAAAGAAAGAAAGAAAGAAAGAAAGAAAGAAAGAGAAAGAAAGAAAGAAAGAAAGAAAGAAAGAAAGAAAGAAAGAAAGAAAGAAAGAAGGAAAGGGAGGAAGAAAGAAAACGAAAAGATTAATGAAGTTGTAAGGGTAACTTTCTACAGACTTGCAATCTCAGAGCTGGAAGGGTGTTGGGAGCTATCTACATCTATAATACTCACCTCTTTCCCAGGGCAAGAATATCTTTTCTGATATAATGGTATTCCTGATAGATGGTCATATCATTTTTTTAAATTTATTTAAATGTTTATTTTTGAGAGAGAGAGAGAGAAAGAGAGAGAACGAGTGGGGGAGGGGCACGGAGAGAGGGAGACACAGAATCCGAAGCAGGCTCCAGGCTCGGAGCTGGCAGCACAGAGCCTGATGTGGGGCTCGAACTCATGAACTGTGAGATCATGATCTGAGCCGAAGTCGGCCGCTGAGCTGACTGAGCCACCCAGGTGCCCCGGTCATATAATTCTTGATCATACATGTCCAAGAACAAGGAATAACTATCAATAAACCAATTATCACATTTTAAAAGGATTCTGTTCACGGCCTGCATCCTCAGGGCATTAGCAAGGAATTGTATTCCAGAGCCATCAAAGCCTCAAGAACAAAATCCTGAAGGGAAAAAAAAAGTATACAGGCTTAATCGGAATAGTCTACATACTATATGATAACAACTATATGACATTTTAGAAAAGGCAAAACTATAGATGAGTGATTGCCAGGGGTTGGGGGAAAGATGGATGAACAGGTGAAACACAGAGGATTTTTAGGACAGTGAAAATATTTTGTATGATACTATAATGGTGGATATATGACATCACATGTTTGTCCCAACCCAGAGAACGTACAACACCACGAGTGAACCCTAATGTGGACCATGGACTTGGTGATGATGTGGTGTCAGCATAGATGCATCAGTTGTAACAAATGTACCACTCTGAGGGGGGATGGTGACACAGGGGGAGGTTGTGCATGTGGGACACAGGGGGAGGGGCATATGGGAAATCTCAGTGCTTTTCGCTCCAAAACTAAATCAAAAACTGCCTTAAAAAACAAAATTATATATATATATATGAGCAGGGAGCCTGGGTGGCTCAGTCATTTGAGCTTCCCACTCTTGATTTCAGCTCAGGTCATGATCTCACAGTTCCTGAGTTCGAGCCCCACATCGGGCTCTGCACTGACAGTGTGGAGCCTTCTTGGGATTCTAACTCTCCCTCTCTCTCTGCCACTCCCTTGCTCTCTCTCTCTCTCTCTCTCTCTCTCTATCTGTCAAAAAATAAATAGGGGCACCTGGGTGGCTCCGTAGGTTATGCGTCTGACTTCAGCTCAGGTCATGATTTCATAGTTTGTGAGTTTGAGTCCCGCTGACAGCTCAGAGCCTGGAGCCTGCTTCAGATTCTGTGTCTCCCTCTCTCTCTGCCCCTCCCCAGCTTTCACTCTGTCTCTCAGTCTCTCCCTCAAAAACTAAATAAACATTAACAAAAGGTTTTTTTAATAAATGAACTAAAAATTTTTAAATAAAAAAATAAAATCAAATAAAAATTATATGAGCTTTAGAAAGCCTCAAACATGATCCAAAGTAAACAATGTACATGTAAGGTTTAGAATTGCTAGAGTTCTGGATTGTTACTGTGCCAAGTCAGGGTAGTAATGATGGCCAATTATCTGAGACAAAATGATAAAAATGGCCTATGTTGAGATGAATAAAGACATGGTGACCAGGAGGACCAGGTCCTACATCCACGGCCAGCCAAGCATATGCACATTAGCCTTTGGACGCAAGTTTCTTAAAGTCTCCAAAGTTGAGTTAAAACATCTGAGAAATGGGAATTGTACCACTTACTTTCCAAGCAGCTTGGAAAGAATACGTGGGATGAAACTGGTGACACTGCTTTGAATCGTTCAATGACTGACACACGATTGAAATGCCAAAGTCTGCCGATTGAAGGTAACTGGGTAGCTGGGATCTCATTTTTGCTCTCCAGTATGGATAGAAATTTGCAGAAAGGAAATTACCTGTTAATATGGAAATTGTAATTGAATATGATAAAATATCTCCATAAACAATGAGATATGTGAAAATTAATTAATATTTATGAACTTTTTCTTTTCCGTTGATGTTCACAATTGTTATCTGCAAAGCATGGTTAAATTACATTTCTGAGATCAAATAAAAGACTCCTTAAGTTTCTGTTAATTGCTCACTCTAAATTCATCATTGTTTAATATGTGTCAAAATCGAATTAAAATATATCATAGCCCATAAAATAAATACATAATCATGTAAAATAAAAATTGTAAAGCCTTAAAAAAGAATACATTTTAAAATGCATATTGCAGGGCTTATATAAGTTTCTATTACTTCCATGCTAATCATATTATATAAAAACTAAATTTCTTCTGTAGCACATGAAAAAATTCTAGTGGAAATCAAACCTGCATAGCATATGCTTCATATTATTTTTTAATATTATAGAATACAATAGTTAGTATAGTATAATATTACTTTGCATTATATATATATATGTATATATATATATTATACTGCATCGATCACATTGTTTTTGGCACACTTTTGCATTTAAACTCGTAAATGGTAAGACATTACAGTTTGGTATACTGATCAAACCTGCACATTATTTTTGTTTATTTTTAAAGTTTATTTATTTATTTTGAGAAAGAGATTGAATCAGTGGGGGAGGGGCAGAGGAGGGGTGTGGGCAGACAATCTGAAGCAGGCTCTGTACTGACAGCAGAGAGCCCAATGTGGGGCTCAAACTCACCAACCATAAGATCAGGACCTGAGCCGAAGTGGGAGGCTTAACCAACTGAACCACCCAGGCAGCCGCTCCTGTACTCATGTTCTTGTTCTTATAATGCAACTTTGCCATTCTCCTATCACCTAGAGGGACGATTTATTCATTACACAGTAGTCTCAAAAGAATGTTCAACCGATAATAGATTGAAACATTGCAAACATTTGCAGCAAAATAAGGTCGTTAAAGGTTTGGTATGCTAAGTTGTATTATTTACAGGTATTCAAAATCTACCAAGATTGTACTGAAAATTAGAATTTCTCTTAATCCTACTGATTAAAATTTCTCCAGTCCAAATGTATAACAAAATAACCCTACATTAAGATATTAAACCTTTTTCTGCTAAATTATGCATGGGAAATCTGATCAGATACATTAGGAACTGAGAATGTTTGATTACCTTGTAATCTCTACATATGCATTTCTAAGAAGGGGTAATTCCATTGAACGTAGTGATCCTTTTCCAGTTGCAGATTTGAGTTTCACATCTCAGTGCTTACAGTAATCCCAACATTTACGTGCAAGCACATTGATTCATTTGGCTGGTGCCAGTGTTGGCTGCTACAGGAGGCTCTTACAAGCAATCCTAAAAAAAAACAGGCTATGGAAATGGTAATAAATATTGCTACTAACTTCGTCATTAAAACATGCTGTTTCCATTTCTGTTGGAGGTTAGAGCCGAAGGGGCATGTAAAAAAAGACAGTATCTGTTCGTGTAAGCGTATTAACATTCTGAGCCGGCTCCTGGAGATTGTAGGAGATTTTGTGTTAAGAGGAGGTTAAATTAATTTGAAAAGCTTTGACAAACTTTTGATTGTTTGTAATTCACTGTAATTTGTGCAAGTTGAATTTAAAAGTATTTTTTGGAGTTACCATGATACCATGATAACTGCCAAATCTGCTGTGTTTAGCATTTTACAACTATGACTCAGGCCTTTCCCAAAGGAGGTGGGGAGGAGGGCAAGAAAGGGCGAAGGTCAAGAAGGGGTAGGGTTGAGGGGGGAGGGGGAAGAGAAGGGACAGGCACTAGGGGGAGGAAACATCCCTTTGCTAATCACGTATCACAAGCAATGAAAGGCCTCAGGCTAGGAACCCGCCAGGTGCATTTCAAAGAGAAGTGTAGGGGGGAGTAAGTGTCACTCAAGGCAGATATTTATGAAAGATGACAGTTTGCAAATATCTCAATCTTGGACAAGCCCGCACGAGTGACACGGAGGAGTGCAGCAGAATTGGACGAGTCAGCAGCCAACATTTATTTCATCAGGACCTGTCCAATCTCCACTGATGGTTTGATAGTCTGGGGAGAGCAAGCAACATTGGGCCTCATTCTGCTGGTTACTTTCAGCCAGTTTGCACGGAACAGTCCAAAATGGTCTAATAAATATGCAAAGAAGGATAAAAAGAAGAATTGAGAAAAGCTCTGTTTGCAGAGCTAGCACAAGACTGGGTTTTTAGCTATGCCAAAGAGGAAGCATAGTAATTACAGAAATATTGATTGCTGCGCTGCAGGTTGACAACGAGAGAGCGGTGAGTCTTGCCAGCGTGGAGACCTTCATCTTGGCACAAACCTCCTGTTGGTCCAGGGGACTGAAGAAGTGATCCCGTTAGATGCCCTTGCCCATGACGGCTGCCCCGCCATCCCCGATAGCCTAAGCACAGTGAACTTTGTTAGAAATAGAACTCTGTATTTCCCCCAAGGTCTAAAATGCTAGACAACGACCTGAACAAATGTGAAACTAAATTCTAGGGGGGAAATTTCCATAATATTTCTCTCAAGCTGGCAGACGAGCATGGAAGTCAGAAAGGCTGCTGGGGCAACCCCACAGGTTTTGACATTACAGTGTATCACAAGTGGCTACCTGGACAAACACAGCCAGCAGGTATGTTTAATTTGGTATTCAAAATGCTTTTTAATGGATGGCTCAGTCGGTTACGCGTCTGACTTTGGCTCAGGTCATGATCTCACAGTTTGTGAGTTCGAGCCCCGTGTCAAGCTCTGTGCTGACAGCTCAGAGCCTGGAGTCTGCTTCGGATTCTGTGTCTCCTTTTCTCTGTGCCCCTCCCCTACTCATGCTCTGTGTCTCTCAGTCTCAAAAATTAAAAAAAAAAAAGTTAAAAAAATTTTAAATAAAAAATAATAAATGCTTTTTTAATGTACATAATTTAAATGCTAATATTAAAAATCTGGCGATCTGATGAAAACTCTTGATGTTCTCCTCCTTCCCAGGGAGGAGAAAAAAATCAGATTATTGGACGAACTTGGGTACAAAATACTTTTGACCACAACCTGAAAGGGCTGAAAACAGCAGCTGCCTTTAGAAGTTTGCCACCGTCTCTAATTTTCCTCCAAAATCAATGCTGAGGGTCAGCTGTCTTTTCCATCAAATTTGTTCTTCTTGTCATTTACATCCTGTTCTATTTCACTCATTCTTATTACCTGTGTGACTTCTTTAAGCATTTACTTTTTGACCTCAGAAAAGAAACAAGGTAGCTTTGTCATTTGGGAAAGTTGAAATCCTTCAGTTTCCTGCCCTTTAAAATAAGATTAATGCTGATCGATTCATAGAGTTGTCGGTAAGGAGTAGAGATGCTGAAATGAAAAGCCTCAGGACAAATTCGGGCACATACCAGACGTTGAATCAATGTAAGTTTTATTCACTCTTCCCCTCCATTTTTCAATTCTTTCAGGAGAAAAAAAATGCATCTCATTTTGAAGCGTAAGTGCAGATAAGCAGATATTTTATTTACATAGAAGCGATATTTTGAAAGCTATCCATTCATTTTAGTGAGTGTCGAGATTATCATAATTTTTTTTTCCATTAAGCGTTATGCTGCAGCACTGGTTCTCAGATGTGAGTGTGCGTGAGAGTCACCTGGAGGCCTCATTGCAATGCACAAGAGCCCCCAGAGTCTCTGATGAAACGGATCCAAGGTGGGGCCCCAGAACGTGCGCTTCTAATTGGATTCCAAGTGACACTGATGTTTTGAGAAGCACCATGCTGCTTTATTAGGACTGAAATCTTAAAAGCTAGAGAGAAATTTTGTGTTGAATCCGTTATGCACCCCCCCCAAAGAAGGAGGGGACAATTCTTTTGTGTGTTTTTAACATTTGTAACAAAGTCAAATTACTTGATCCCCCAGTTTTTCTTTCTAGGCAAGGAAGTTCCTAAAGTTTAAAAAACGAGATCACCTGAATTACATAAATGTAGATCTAGGGCCGGTGACAACCACGAGCAGAGATATCAAGCCCTATTGAGTCAATGGCACTACGATCAGCATCCTGACCAACCAGCACAGTGGACACGCACTCATAAACGGGCCCCTCTTGTTAGCATCAGTATTGTTATTATTTTGATGGAGATGATCATTAGTTTCTCTCTGTAGGTAACTGTTTCTCTGCAACTGTTGGCATGAGCCATCTGAACTGTGTTTCTCAGCGATTCCGATTCCGGTGTGATTAGTTATTCAGCTAACCACAGGGTCAAAGCAGCACGTTGTTCCCCTGGACAGGCTATGGATGCCAGCCATCGCTGCATATCACTCACAGCGAAGTCAGCTGCAAATGGAGGTGGGCAACCTTTGCAGAATACACAAAGTCCCGCTGTGACTTCGGTTTTCTGCGATGCTACTGAAAGACGTGTTGAATTCAGTGAAGTACCATGGTCTTTATTTGTACTTGGCATTTCTCAGACTCTTGAAAAATTAAAAACTAAATGTGCCGCCATGCAGTTCTTGCTTCAATTGTGGAAACTTGGGCTTCATTTTTCATCCCTTTGGGACAATTCATGGTCCTCTCGGAATGCAGGCAATGAAGTAGGAAGTGGGCTGTGAGAGGTCTCCCAGGGACTGGCCAGCAGGAACACAGACCCGGACTGGTGCTCCAAGGCCCTGCTTCTCTCCTCAAGCAATCTAGAGTGAAGAGAAGTCTGGGCCCCTCCCTTTTAAAAAAGTTTTGCCTCCCAGGTGATCACCCTCTAGCACAACCACCCCCCCCCCCCACCCAACCCCATGGAATAAACATGGCCTGTGGACAACACCATGCTAGGAAAATAGTGAAATATTCATACATCTGGCCATATTACCAAAACAGAAATGTAACTGTTTGACATTGTTTAATGAGGAGGACAAAAACCTGAAATGCTCAAAAATTCTGAAAGACAACATAAAATCTTAACGTTACTGGGGTTAACGTTTTTGAGGAGTGTTGGTAGACAATATACTTTTCTTTTCATAAATACAAGTTTAACCAGATTTCCCTCTTCCTGCAGACTCCTGCCCCCACCAACTCAAAAGAGTACGGGACAGGAAGAAGTTCTTTTTCCGCTTACCCTCCGGTCTTCAAGATGAGGTATTTAGGACGTACGACTTTTGGTATAAGTAACTTTAAAATCCTAAAACTCAGCTTTCTAATACACAAATAGGGTAATACTGGATACCTACATTATGCCATTATCAGAAGAAACCCCTGAAATAATGCAGGCCAAATCTGGCCCATAGAAGTAATGTTTGTGTGTGATGAAATCAGTATCTCAGTATTGGTAATAATATTTAGTGTCTTTGTGATCCATTAATCACAATCTTTCCTGAATTCTTAGCTCCTCTTGCCTCCATTAAAGCAATTATCACATCGTGTAATAATGTGTCTCGTCCCACCGGACCATAAGCTTCGTGAAATCGAGGCCATGTCTCAGGTAGCTCTCAAGTCCCATTTCTTAACACACTTCCTGGAAAATGTAAATGCCCACTACATACTTGCTGAATCCACTCATGAATTCCAATAACTTCTGTACAAAGTTTCCGAAATGCCCCTTGCTTGGCCCCAGCCATTACTCTACTGCTCCAATGCTCTCCTACTCTGCTGATTTCTCATTTCCGTACCTCACGTTGGTGGCCATTGACATCTAACATTGGAAATGTTTATTGGCTGCTGACAGTCCTTGAATTACCAGTATGATTCCATAATTAACATGGGTGATTATTTTCATCTTTTCTCACTGAACGAGATGGAATGGTCCCTAAATTTTTCAACTGCTGTATTGTTTTGGCCTTCTTTGGATATGGACGTCTTATCACTTTGCCTCTTTAGATCCAGTGAATTCTATCTAGCATTAACTAATGAACTAACTTAATTATCAAGGAAGTAAGCAGCAAGGAAGAAGGGGAGAAAAGAGAGATAGAGATGCCAGCATACATAGTAATTGTGCAGAGGTAAACGGCCACATTATTTGTCATCCGAAACTGAGTTCTTGTTTAGAGTGAAAAGGACTTTATTCGAATTTACACAGAGAAAACAGGATAAAAATGAGATTTTCCTGGGATAACCAGTATATACAATCCCGCTATTTATTGGAAGGCAGAGGAAGGAAGAGAATGAAATAAGAATCTGAGCTGAGTTCCTGGTAGACAGAAACACTGCTCTTGAACATGGAGGGAGCATTATTCTCTGAGGAAACTCCAGAAGAAAAGAGAATTAGCTCCAAGATCAACAAATGTAGGAAACACCTGCCATATCTCTTTCTCAGGATTCCCAGTGCGTGTGAGTGTAGGCTCAGAGAAGTCCACAGAAAAGGAATCTGAGATTCCCAAAGACCTCACAATCCATATGTTTACACACATCACATCTATTCGTGAGTCTTGCTTACTTGATTACTGGGAAGGGCTATTTAAACGGAATTTTTCCAGGGCATCTGGATGGCTCAATTGGTTAAGCGTCCAACCCTTGATTTCGGCTCAGGTCATGACCTTGTGGTTCGTGAGTTTGAACCCTGCATCGGGCTCCACACTGGCAGTGTGGAGTCTGCTTGGGATTCTTTCTCTCCCTCTCTCTCTCTTTCTCTCTCTCTCTTTCTCTCTCTGTCTTTCAAAATAAGTAAATAAATTTAAAACAATAAACAGAATTTTTCCAAAGAAGCAAAATAAATAAAATAGATTACAAATAATGTTCTCCCTGTCAATCAGTTATTTATATAACTAGATTCCTTATTTTGTTAGAGAAACTTTGTTGCCTTTGTCACTCAGAGAAAAGCCATTTTTCTATATTAAAGTAAGATAGCATATTAATTTGGATGAAGCCAGGCTAATGTAACAAAGAAAGCTAACACTAGCACAGAGCATTAAGAAAGTTTACCTTTGGAAGCACCTGGGTGGCTCAGTTTGTTAAGCATCTGACTTTGACTCAGGTCATGGTCTCACAGTTCGTGAGTTCAAGCCCCCTGTCAGGCTCTGTGCTGACAGCTCAGAGCCTGGAGCCCTCTTCAAATTCTGTGTTTCCCTCCCTCTCTGCCCCTCCTCTGCTTACACTCTGTTTCTCTCTCTCTCTCAAAAATAAACACTAAATAAGTTAAAAAAAAAAAAAAAAGAAAGTTTACCTTTGTCTCACATATCATTCCCAGGCGAACATTCCAGGTGAGCAAATGACGCTGCTCTCTCTGAACATCCAAAATCTGAGGCTTCTTCTTTCCTATTGGTTCACTGTCACTTACGAGCTTGCTGTCATCTGCATACATGAGGCCGGGTTGCTTCAATTTGCAGTTCAAAGAGATATGGCAGATGCCTTATGTCTTAGACTTAGAAGCAGCACAAATCTCTTGAACTCACTTTCTATGGCAAAGAGCGTACTCAATGGCCACATCGACTACAGGGATGGTTTAGAAGGGTCGGCAAACTGAAGAGCCATGTGCGTGGCCAGAATGGTATTTCTTTTTTTTCTTTCTTTCATTTTTTTTTTTTTTTTTTGAGAGAGGAAGAGAGAGAGAGAGGAAGAGAGAGCAGAGGAGGGGCAGAGAGATAATCCCAAGCATGTTCCACACTGTCAGCACAGAGACCGACATGGTGCTTGAACTCATGAACTGTGAGATCATGACCTGAGCCGTAATCAAGAGTCAGATGCTTCCCCGACTGAGCCACCCAGGTGCCCCCAGAATGGTAATTCTATGGAAGAAGGGGAAATGAATTTTGTGGAGAGCTGGCTGTCTTTTTTTCCACAAATGGGTAGACTAGAGAAACGGTAACCTAATGGGGACCAAACTGAGACGGGCCAACATTGTAGGGATGCTCCCAGCCTTGGCAGGAGATCTTTGGAATCTTTCCAATCCTAGGATTTTTTGACTCTTTAAAATAAATATCAGTTGGGGCGCCTGGGTGGCGCAGTCGGTTAAGCGTCCGACTTCAGCCAGGTCACGATCTCGCGGTCCGTGAGTTCGAGCCCCGCGTCGGGCTCTGGGCTGATGGCTCGGAGCCTGGAGCCTGTTTCCGATTCTGTGTCTCCCTCTCTCTCTGCCCCTCCCCCGTTCATGCTCTGTCTCTCTCTGTCCCAAAAATAAATAAACGTTGAAAAAAAAAATTTAAAAAAATAAAATAAAATAAATATCAGCAAAGAAGCAGCCATCCAAGAGTTGTGACCTGAGGCATTTTTACTCTTTCTACTTCCTTTCCTGATTTTTGAGAATTCTGTCCATTTTTTTTCTGTTCTGTGGGGCCTGAATGCCTTGAGCATGGACTTTTCTAACGTCTGCTATCCCCAATACCACTTGCAATATTTCCTAATACCACCAGTGTGTAAAAATGTGAAAAATAATGACATGTATCATCCTTTTAAAGTCTTATTTTTATCGTGTCTACGTCTTACTCAAAATGCCCCCAGTGGGCTGGTGTTTATAAAGAAGGAGCCGAAGTTTATATCTCTGCCTCTAAAGACAAGAAAAATCTGCATATAGTGAACTTTTCAGGCCCACCTCTCATCTTTCTAGAATACTAATACTGTATTCTGTGCACCTGATGTTACTACACTAGTTCAAAGAAAGTTGTGATTTTGGTGGGTCATTCCTTACACATAAAATGCCGGCCTCTTCTTCTTCCTGTTCCTTAAGGTCTAATCCAAACAACATATACTCTTTAGTACTTCTCACTGTAGCCAGGATCTGCATATTACTCAGTGTTTCATCTCCATTCCATTATATATAGAGAACAAACATTTACTGATGCTCAAATTTTTCAACAAATCAACAAATCTATCTGCAAATTTTCAATAATACAGTGATTCAGAGCTCTTAATACGGAGTCGGCAGGCCCTAGATTCAGATCCCAATTCCAGCACTTATTAGCTGTGTATTCTTGGGAAATTTACAACCTTTCTTGGCCTCGTTCCCCCCACTGAAAAAGGAAGATAACGATAGTAACTATCTCATAAAGCCGCTGTACGGATATGTTGATATTATGCATGAATCCTTGATAAGTAATAAACATTCAAAAAATCTGGCTATTGTCATATATCTCATGTATCATCCAATAGTCTCTCCTCGCATATGATTATATATACATTTACATTTGATCGTTTTCATCTTATTGCATGAAATGGGGTATTAAACATTATTGATGGAAATGAGCTCAATACCAGATACCCTGTACAATGTTATCCAGTGGTTGCAAACACCATCCAGATGGATGACTCTTAGGGAAACTTATCTTTCCATTTTACAGTGTCAGTAGGGAGGCATTTTCATATTTAAGTTTGCCTCTCCAAGTCCTAATCCTTATCTCTGAAGTTAATCCACAAGAAATATGACATTGTCCCATATTGCAGTAATTGAGATCTTGAACTACGATCGTGCTAACATTTCTTTTACCCAGGCTCAATTACCTTTTATCTTCCACATAAGGCATATTTTCCAAGTCAATTCACCACTGTGATTGCACCCCTTGGAGAAATACAAGTTCATTGCTATTTTCCAAAAGTTAGAGAGCAGAACCCAACCTAATGTTTCAAATGGACACAGATTCTTGCAAAAAGATGAGTTGACATTCCATTGCTGTGAAGGCTATTATTTCCGGTTTTAGGTAATTTAAAACTTCGTTAGTAAGTGTAAGACTTCATAATATCATACTAGATACATACTATATACTATATATAAAAGTATATATATAGTATGATAATATATAGTACTATATAGATGTTTGTATATCAATCTACAGTTAAAGTCAATAAAAATCCCTAATCAATCAAAAATCACCCATACAAAGCACAAGTAAGCATAAGCATAGTGATTAAAAGAGCAGAATCTTTTCTCAGACTTTTCTCTTCCCAATAGTCATTTTACTACTTGAAGCCTCGAGTTTCTCTTATATAAAACTAAATAATATAATCCACATCAAAGCACCAATAAAATCTTTAGAAACTATATATGTATTTACTAGAAAGTCTAATATATTTCAATGTATTGTTTTTGTTAAACCAACTTGCTTTCATGTCTTCCACAGTTTCTTCCAGTTTTCTTTCATTCTGATAAATACACGTAACATAAAATTTGGCATATTAACTTAGCATAATGTCCCCAAGGTTCATCCATGCAGCATGTCAGAATCTATTCCCTTTTTAAGACTACTCAATATTCCATTGTAAATGTATGTATCACAATTTGCTTAGCCATTCACCCAACAACGGATAACTGTGTTGCTCCCACATTTAGTTATCACAAACAATGCCGCTATGAACATAGGTATACAAATAGCTCTTCCAGATCCTGCTTTTAATTCTTTTAGGTGTACATCCAGAGGTGGAAATTGTAGATCACATGGTAATTCTATGGATTCATGGGTCCACCAACAGGGCACAAGGATTTTGATGTCCCCACCTCCTTGCAACGAGGAGTACTTTCTGAGTATTTTTTCATAGGAAGCATCCTCATAGGTGTGAGCTAATAGTTCATGTGATTTTGGTTTGCTTTTCCCTAATGATTTATGATGTTGAATATATTTTCATGTGCATATTGGTCACTTGTATATCTTCTTTGGAGAAATGTCTATTAAAGTACTTTGCTCAGGGGCGCCTGGGTGGCTGAGTCAGCTGAGCGTCCGACTTCAGCTCAGGTCATGATCTCACGGTTCGTGGGTTTGAGCCCAGCGTTGGGCTCTGTGCCGACAGCTCAGAGCCTGGAGCCTGCTTCAGGTTCTGTGTCTCCCTCTCTCTCTGCTCCTCCCCCGCTCACACTCTTTTTCTCTCTCAAAAATAAAAAAAATTAACATAAAAAAATTTAAAGTACTTTGCTCATTTTTTGGTTGGGCTGTAAGCTTTTTGGTGTTGAGCTGTAGGAGTTTTCTATATATTCTGAATATTAATCCCTTATCAGTGATACTATTTTCAAATAGTTTCTTCCATCCTGTGAGTTGCCTTTTTTATCTTTGATAGTCTTTTAATGCACATTTTTTTTAATTTTCAAAAAGTCTAATTTGTTGATTTATTCTTTTGTTGCCTGTACTTTTGATATCCAAGAAGTCCTTGCCAAATCTACTCTCCCGAAGCTTATGTGTTATGTTTTCTTCCCAGATTTTTATAGAGTTAGGTCTGCTATTTAGGTTTTTGTTCCATTTTGAGTTAATTCTTATTTACGGTATTAGTTAAAGACCCAACGTAATTGTTTAGTATGTAGATATCCAATTTTCTCAACACCATTTGTTGAAAAAACTGTTCCTTCCTCCTTGCATGATCTTGGCATCCTTGTCAAAAATAATTTGACTGTACATGCAAGGGTTTATTTCTGTGCTCTCTATTTTAGTCCATTGGTTTATATTTCTGCCTTATGCCAGTACCACACTGTTCTGATTACTGTAGCTTTGTAATACGTATCAAAGTCAGGAAGTATGAGTCCTCCAGCTTTGTTCTTCTTTTTCAAGGTTCCATTGGCTATTCTGGGTTCGTTGATACTCCCTTTGAATTTTAAGATGGGTTTTTCTATTTTTGCAAAAAACATTGGGATTTTGACAGGGATTAATTTGAATTTGTAGATTGTTTTAGATAACATTGGCATCTTTACAATATTAAGTTTTCCAGTCCATGAACATGGGATGTGTTTCCATTCATTGATGTCTTTTAATTTTTTTCAGCATTGTTTTATAGTTTTCATTGTACAAGTGTTTCACCCCCTTGGTTAATTCATTAGTATTTTATTCTCTTCTTCTGTATTTTCAGCATTTTATTTTTTAAATATTTTGAATTTATAGAAATTATTGCAAAAAATAGTACAGAGTTTTTGTATAACGTGGATCTACATCTTACACGGCCACGGTACAATTGTGGAAGTGGGAACTAGGAAAATAATACTGATAAAATAAACTATACTACACTTACTCAAATTTATCGATTTTTCTACTAATGTCTTTATTTTGATCCAGAATTCAATTCAGAATATTTCTTTTTAATGCTCTTGTAAGTGGAATTGTTTTCATAATTTCCATTTCAGATTGTGCAATGTTAGTGTATAGATATATAGCTGAATTTTATATTTTGAATTTATATCCTGCTACTTTGAGTTTATTTATTAGTTCTAACAGAGGGTTTTTTGGGCGGCGGGGGGAGGAGGGATATCTTTAGAGTTTTCTCCACATAAGATCATATCATCTGTGAACAGAAATAATTTTACTTCTTCCATTCTACTTTTGGTGCCTCTTATTTCTTTTTCTTACCTTTTTCAGTATTACATTGGATAGGTGAGATAAAAACAGACATCCTTGCCTTGTTCTTGATCTTACGGGAAGAGCTTTCAGGTTTTTACTATTGAATATGATGTTCCTGTGGGTACAGGAACGTATTGTTTTTATTTTGTTGAGGTAGTCTTTCTATTCGTACCTTGTGGAGTCTTTTTTTTTTTTTTAATCATGAAAGAATGTTGAATTTTATCAAATACTTGTTCTGCCTCCGTTGAGAAGATCATGCATTTTTTTTCCCCTTCATTCTGGTAATGCAGGGCTTTATCTTAATCAATTTTTATATGTTGGGCCATCTTTACATTCCAGAAATAAATCCCACATGGTCATGGTATATAGTCTCTTTAATGTGCTGTTAAAATCTGTTTGCTAGTGTTTTGGTAAGAGTTCTACACCAGGTTTGTAAGGGATATTGGTCTGTGGTTTTTCTTGTTCTTATAATATCTGTGTCTGGTTTTTGGTGTTCAAGTAATACTGCTCTCATAGAAAGAGTTAGGAAATGCCCTCTTTTCTTCAGTTTTTTTGGAAAATTTTGAGAAGGATTGGCGTTAATTCTTTGTAAATGTTTGGTAAAATACACTAGGGAAACTGTCACATCCAGGACATTTTGTTGTTGTTGTTGTTGTGAGATTTTTTTCATTACTGTTCAGTCTCCTTCCTAGTTATAGGTCTGATCACATTTTCTCTTACTTCATGATTTAGTCTTGGTCAGTTTTGTGTTTTTAGGAATGTGTCCATTTCATCTAGACTATTCATTCAATTTGTTGGCATACAACTTATTTATGGCATTCTTATTTTTTTTTTTAATTCTTAGAATCAGTAGCAATGATGCCACTTTCATTTCTGATTTTAGTAATTTGAGTCTTCCCTCTTTTTGTTTTCTTAGACCATCTAGTTAAAGTTTGTCAATTTTGTTGATCTTTCCAAAGAACCAACTTATGGTTTCATTGATTTTTCTATTATTTTTCTATTTAAAATGTCAAGTATCTCTACCATAATGTTTATTATTTCCTTTCTTATGCTAGTTTGGAGTATAGTTTGCTCTTCTTTTTCTAGTTCCTTAAGTTGTAAAGTTAGGCTGTTGATTTGAGATCTTTTCCTGTTTTTAATGTAAGAAGGGTAAAATTTCCCCCTTAGGTGAGTCATCCTACTTGCAGTTTGTTCAGAGAATTTTAACAACAATAAATGTGGGATTTTGTTAAATACTTTTCTGCATCAATTGAGATGTTCGTCATATTAGTTTGTTAATATGGTGAACAATATTAATTGAGTTCTGAAGGTTAAACCAAACATGCATGCCTGATAAACCCCATTTGTCATAATATATTATCCTTTTTATTTGATGCACACAAATTAAATTAAAATTAGTTAATATTGTACTTTGAATTTTTATATCCATGTTTCTGTGACATTTTTCCCCTAGATCTCATTCTGGGTATGTTTATTTGTTTGTTTGTTTATAATATCTTTGTGTAGTTTAATATCAAGGATTTGCTGACCTCATTGAATAAGCTGGTAAATATTCCTTCCTGTTTAATATTCCAGAGGAGTTTGAATAGAATCAGTATTATTTCTTGTTATACACTGCCAGATTTCTGAAATCACCTGGACCAGGAAATTTTTTTTGTTTTGGTTTTAACTACAAACTCAATTTACTTAACAGACGTAGGGAGCTTCCAGTTACACATTTCTGTCTGAATGAGCATTGGGTTTTTTGTGTAAATTTCAAAAATTGGTCCATTTCATCCAGTCGTTAATTTACATACATTTATTCATAACATTCTCTTTTTTTAATCTGTAAACTCCAGAATATCTGTCACCACTCTCATTTCTAATAATGCTATTTGCGTCTTCTCCCTATTTTCCTGATAAGTCTAGGTAGAGATTAATTGAACAACTTTTCATTACATTTATTTTTTTCTCTGTTGATTTTTATTGTGTTTCCTTGGTTTCTATTCTGATCCGTATTATTTTCTTTCTTCTGTTTCTTTGTGCTTCATTTGATCTTCTTTTTATAGTTTCTTAAGGTTAAAGTTGATGTTATTAAAGTTATATTATATTATATTATATTATATTATATTATATTATGAGTTGATTTGAGATCTTTCTCTTTTTTTTTTTCTAGCAAAGGTGTTTCAGGCTATAAATTTTCTTTCTAAGCTTCAGCACCAACCCACAAATTTTTAAATTTGTTGTTTTCATTTTCATTCTGTTAAGGATATTTTTCCGGGGCGCCTAAGTGGCTCAGTCGGTTAAGTGGCTGACTTCGGCTCAGGTCATGATCTCGTGGTCCGTGAGTTCGAGCCCCACGTCGGGCTCTGTGCTGACAGCTCAGAGCCTGGAGCCTGTTTCAGATTCTCTGTCTCCCTCTTTCTGACCCTCCCTCGTTCATGCTCTGTCTCTCTCTGTCTCAAAAATAAATAAACGTTAAAAAAAAATTAAAAAAAAAAAAAGGATATTTTTCCAATTTCTCTTTTAATTTCTTCTTTAAAAGTGTATTATTCAGCTTCCAACAATTTGAGTGTTTTTTTTTTATTTATCTTTCTGTAATCTTTGATGTATCTTGAGTTCTCGTTTAGTTCAATTGTACTCAGAATACCTATGTGATATGACAAGAATCCTTTTAAGTCTGAGACTTGTTTTATGACCCAGAATATAGTCTATCTTGGTAATTGTTCCATGTGTAGTTCAAAAAATGTGCATTTTGCTGTTGTGTGGAGTACTCCACAAATATTATTTAGTTCTATGTAGTTGATTTTGTTGTTCAAATCTTTAATATTATTATTGTTTTATCTACTTGTATAAGTTATTGAAAAAAGGGACTGAAGTCTCTGATGATGGCTATACATTTGTGCACTCCTCTAGTTCTAACAGTTTTTCTTCACTTATTTTGAAGTTGTTACTAGATAAAGAATTGCAGGGGCATCTCGGTGGCTCAGTTGGTTAAGCATCTGACCATCTGACTCTATTTTGGCTCAGGTCATGGTCTCATGGTTCATGGGCTTAAGCCCCACGTCAGGCTCCAGACTGAGACCACAGAGCCTGCTTGACATTCTCTCTCTCTTCTTCTCTCTGTCCCTCCTTATTTCTCTCTCTTTCAAAATAAATAAATAAACAAATAACAACAAAAAATTGTTTAGCAGCATTATATCCTCTTCATGAATTGGCAGCTTTATCATTATGAAATCACTTTCTTTTATGCCTGACAATATTCTTTACACAAAAAGCCACTTTTTCTGGTATTCATATAACCACTTCAGCTTTATTTTTAATCACACAGCACATTTAAAAAAAAATACTACTTTACTGAGATGTAATTCATATACCATAAAATTTGTAATTTTTAAGAGTACAACTCACTGGTTCAGCTCATAGTCGTGCAGCGCTCACCACATCTAACTTTAGAAAACTTCTATCAACCCTAAAGAAACCCCATACCCATTAGCAGTTACTCCCTCTCAGTCCTCCTTCTGGCTTCTGGAAACCACTAATCTCTCTCTGGGAGTGGTGGTCATTAGTCACTCTAATCCTTCCAGTTTTTCTTTCGCCAACCTTGGATACATTTTTCACATGCAGCTGCTTATCAGTACCTAACTGAATGCTCAAAAGGGAGCCCATGAGGCACTTCTAACTACGTGGAACGATGTTGACCCAGTTTGTAACCACCCACTAAGTGTAGAACGTCCTACACTTACAAGCACAAATCCTGCCCTTTTCAATCACCCAGAAGTGAATAGTGTCACTTCTTCAAAACTGTTCAGGTCATGATGTAAAAACAAACAAACAATAATAACAACAAACCCAGTCCAGATCATATCAAACAAATAATTAATATGAGGCAAGGGAAACAGAAAAAAATAAGAAAAATTGTTTCCAACCCAGGTAATTTTCAAGAGCTTATCAGACATTTGATTCAAGTAATCAGTACTTGTTCAAACACAAAGAGACCCTTAGTACATCCAGGGTTTATAAATGTTTGCTATTACCACCCCCATTCTGACTTTAAAAGTTTAGATCAGTGGGGCACCTGGGTGGCTCAGTTGGTTAAGTGCCCAATTCTTGGTTTTGATTCAGGTCATGATCTCACAGTTTTGTGAGTTCAAGCCCCACATCAGGCTCTCTCTCAGCAAAGAGCCCCTTCAGATCTTTTGTCCTCCTCTCTCTCTGCCCCTCCCCCACTTACATGCTCTACCTCTCTCAAAAATAAATAAGCATTTAAAAATAAATAAATAGATAAATTCATAATCAATTTTCTGTGCTAATACACCTAATACATTCATCTGGAACTCAACAAAATCGTAGACTTTTTGGAGCAAAGCACACTCAATCAACTTACTGGCGCTGAAAGCTACCCCAGCCCATAATCAGAGACTTTATATTGGAAAGCCTAGTCCTAGTCTCTCTGTAAGTTGTGTCCATACCGTAAGACCATGAAGACCACTTGGAATATCTCAGCCTCGTACTTTCAACCCACGCACATCTTTAGCTCTCGATTCCTTTCAACAGGCTCTTTTTAGAACGCCTCATTTGAGGGGCACCTGGGTGGCTCGGTCAGTTGAGCATCCAACTTTGGCTCAGGTCATGATTTCGAGGTTCGTGAGTTTGAGCCCCGCATTGGGCTCTGCACTGACAGCTCAGAGCCTGCAGTGTGCTTTGGATTCTGTCTCCCTCTCTCTCTGCCCCTCCCCTTCTCCTGCTCTGTCTCTGTCTCAAAAGTAAATAAACATTAAAAGAAAAAAATTTAGAAGGTCTCGAGTGTTGAGTTGAAGAGTTTGTCTTTATGTAGAAAGTATAATGAATTAATCATTCTTCTGTGTGTGATGCTGTAGCACCCTCAAGTAGTTGATTATTCTACATTGTATAAACAGTATTACCTGGTTGATCTGTATAAGAGAGTTGAAATGCTAATTTTGGGATCCAAGCAATCACTTAAGACCTATTTTCTGCTCTTCTTCTCGTGTGTTAATGCAGTTTAAACTTACTTTTTGTGCATAGCAGATAAAGTATCTGAGATGCATGCAAATATTGGTGCCATTTGTATTGTATTAATATGTCAAAAAACCTTGAAGAAATAAGTATCTTTCCATTTGCTCACTTGTAATCTGTGCTTGTGAGATAGACGAGAGCTTACAAGTTTGTACTTTCTGGAAGGGATAAAAAAAGTTGATAAAAGAGGTCCAAAGATATTGAGTCACTTTCCCAAAAGCACAAAGGGAGTTCATTTGAGAACGAGGTGTGTTTGAGGTCAATGAACTGAAATGCAAGAAGAATATACATCTTCAGGATACATTTCAGTATCATTTCAACTGGTTATTTGAAAGTTTTCATCAATGGGCACACGGAGACAAAGCCTGAAACATTTGTGGGTAAGTGTTCATTAACATGTTAACCTACTTTAAAAGGAAACTAACCTACTCATTTAAAAGGAAAATGAGGATCTGTAAACGAGAAGATGAATTTCCCTGAGAACAATGTATCATTTTAAAGTTGAAGCAATGGGTTCTATAAAACATGAGTCAATCTTCAGAAAGGGAAAGTCATCCATCAGACAAAAGGCTGGGAACTACAATGTCTGACGGCTCCCGAATTCATTGTCAACACAGCCATGTAGTCTTTCTAGAGCTAATGAACATGTCCTCAAAGCCAAGACGTGGCATAGTCTGCAAAATTGCTCTAATTATCAGAAAACTAAATCATGCAAAAGAAGTATTCTGAGCCATCACGAATGTTACATTTTTGCACGCTGCTTCTTTTAGCTGCATTTTTACCTGATTAACCACAGAGATGTTTGTTTCATGGAATGGAGTCAGCGAGTTTAGAAACTGCGCTGAGTGCCTTCAGCCAACAGAGGAAGCTTAACATGGCAACCTTCCAGAGTACTGCGCCTAGAGAAGAAAGGGCAACCAAATTTATCAGCTTAATATGTATATATATGCATTAATATTTTGAGGGTGATGGAAAGTTAGTTTACTTTATAGTTATTGCTTAAATGGGGTGCTACTGCACTCTAACCTCTGAAACATGCTTATTTTATTTTAAGATAGTCTTTGGTTTATGTTTCCATTAACAGTGTCCATATCTGCCTCATACTTTCAGACAGCTGCAGAGGACTCCATGATACTGATGCATCATTATTTATTGAAGAATTCTGTTATTGATTGTTTTTTTAGAGTGTCTATAAATTCTATTACAAACAAAACTATAATTGCCATCTAGGACAAATTTCTTTGTGTTTTATTTGGGGGGGGGGGGGTTGTATTTATTTATTTATTTATTTATTTATTTTGAGAGAGAGAAAGAGAGAGGGAGTGCGAGTTGGGAAAGGGCAGAGAGAGGGAGACACAGAATCCGAAGCAGGCTCCAGGCTCTGAGCTGTCAGCACAGAGCCCGACACGGGGCTCAAACTCACGAAACCGTGAGATCATAACCTGAGCCAAAGTCGGATGCCCAACTGACTGAGCCACCCAGGCACCCCATGGGACAATTTCTTTGAAGTAGAGTTACATGGCCCAACAGTACATAGTTTCATAAAGTAGATAGATAATGTGAAATTGTCTCAAATTTAGTTATAATTGAACCACGGTTTCACCACAACATGGTCAACTCTTCTTCTAAGAATTGCTTTTTATTCCCTTCCATTTTTTTCGTGTGTGTGTGTGTGTGTGTGTGTGTGTGTGTGTTTGAATGTATGTGTGTCTTTTTCTTATTGATTGGTGGGAAACTTTTACATATTTAGGATATGTTATCAAATTAAGAGATGCCAAATATATTTTCCCCATTACTTGCTTGATTTTGAACTTCAAGTATCTTTTTCATGAAGTTTTTCTGTATTTAATAGTTTTTCTGTATTTAATCAAAGCTGGAAGTTTTGTTTGTTTGTTTTTTGAGAGAGAGAGAGAGAGAGAACAGGGAAGGGAAAAAGAGAATTCCAAGCAGGCCCCGCACTGTTAGTGCAGAGCCTGACATGGGGCCCAAACCCACGAACCATGAGATCATAATCTGAACTGAAATCAAGAGTTGGTTGCTTAACCAGTTGAGCCACCTAGGGGTCCCACAAAGCTGGAAGTCTTACACGGGAGGAGGATTCTAGGTTTTATGTTCTACTTAGATCTTTCTTAACATTAAAATATAGAGCTATTTTTTTCTAACCCTATAATTTGTCAGGTTTAGTTCTTTTATCTGTGTGAATTTTTTGGCATACATTTTGTGGTGTGAGTCTGATGTTTCTTATTTCATAGAAATATAAACTGTCACAACATCAATTGTGAAGAGTCCATACTTCCTTACTTATTTGAAATTACATCATAAACTAAATTTCCTATTCTCTCCCATTGAGAAAATTTTTTTATATTCTAATATCACCTGTTTCATTAACTATATACACACAACTATATATATTTAATATATGACATATAAATTATATATAATATATAGTTCAACATATAGTTGAATATATATTTTAATATATAATTATATATATATATCTTTGTATTGATGTTCATTTTGCTTCACAATAAGACTATACGTATTTGTATCATTTTTATTTAAGATACATTTTAGAGCCAAAATTCTATAACATTTTCTACTGGGAGCCAAATTAAAAAGCCTAAACGTTACAGGTGAATGACTTTCATAATGCTGGTTTCTCTCTCTCTCTCTCCCTCAATTTCCATATGTATAAAATGGTAAAATTAATGCTACAAGCATCATGCAAATATTACGAGGAAAAAAATGAGTTACTATACGTCAGCACATAATAATGCCAAATAGTTTTGTTATTATTATTACTGTTAGTTTTTCTATCTCAAAAATGGAAGATATATCCATTTTTCAACTATTTAGTAAATTGTTAGCATCGTTTTCACAGCTCGATCTTGAACACATTTTATTTATAGACACTTTATTGTTTTTATTATTAACATGTTTTGATTATGAACTACATTTCCTTCCTGGCCATTGCTACTATATAGAGTACTGGTGTGTTTAATGTGTACAGAAATACCAGTCTCTTCACTTTTTTTTAATGTTTATTTTTGAGAGAGAGAGAGAGACAGAGTGAGAGCACGGGAAGGGCAGACAGAGAGGGAGACACAGAATCCGAAGCAGGCTCCAGGTTCCGAGCTGTCAGCACAGAGCCCAAAGCGGGGCTCGAACCCACAAACTCTGAGACCATGACCTGAGCCTATATCAGATGTTTCACCAACTGAGCCCACAGCTCCGCCACTGAAGTCTGTTCCTTTATTTTTTTTTAAGACTTTACATTTTTGGAGCAATTTTAGGTTCACGGCCAAATTGAGACAAACGTACAGGGATTTCCCATGCAACTTCTGTCCCCAAACATGCGTGGCCTCCCCCACTATCTACAGTCCCACCAGAGATGTACATCTGTCACAATTGCTGAACCTACACTGACAGGTCACAATCACCCAGAGTCTGCAGTTTACATTAGGGTTTGCTTTTGGTGTACATTCTATTTGGTTTGGACAAATATACAATGACGTGAATGGTTTTTGAATCTTTTTTTCTGTTATTGTATTAAATATGGTTCCATTTTCCAAGTAGACATCAGATAATCTGCAAAGATTTTTCTTCTTAGTATGTAAATATCATCTTTTTTTTTTCTTTTCTTCTTTCTTGCTTTATTGTCTAAGGTATCGAGAAGAGTGTGGATAAGACGCGATTAAACAAACATCCTTATTTCATCCTGCTCCTAGGAGCTAACTTCAGGAATATATTAATTAGGTCTTTAAAACTCTACTGGCAAGTTAATGAAACAAAACATCACATAAAACTTAAAAATTACTTTCAAATTACAAATCTAAGACATGCTTGTTATAGAAAAAAATGTAAGTATTTTTTAAATTACTATTAATTCCAGTGCTCAAAGACAGTTCCTTTTTGTGTACTTTCATCCAGTTGTATCTACATGGATTATTTTTCTATATAGTTTATTTCACTGTGTTTACATCAAAATTGTATTTTGCTTAGTTCACTCTTTACTAAAATATAAGCATTTTTAAAAAGATTGCTAAAGATATTTTGTCAACATTCTTATTAGTGGCTGCCTTTTATTTCAATGTCAATTAGATCAACGTCCCTGAATTATTCTGTTGAGATTGTCTTCATATTTAACAAAAGTAAAAGGTTATGTTTTTCATAACAGTTCTATACGTTTGGTTATTTTTGTAAGGTTGATTCCAGGAAGGGAAATTAACAGATCGAAGGGAATAAATATTATGGGGCCCCTGGGTGGCTAAGCCAGTGAAGCAACCGGCTCTTGATTTTGCCTCGGGAAATGATCTCGTGGGTTTGAAGGATGGAACCCTGTGTGGGGCTTTGCCCTGACAGTGCGGAACCTGCTTAAAGTTCTCTCTCTCCCTCACTCTCTCTGCACCTCCACTGCTGGCACCCTCTCTCTTTCAAAATAAATAAATAAACTTAAAAAAAGGATTGAGTATTATAAGACTTTTAACACATTTTGCCCAAGTCCTTTACAAAAAAATTTTGCATACCCATCGTTGATGCTGAGGATGTTTCTTTCAATTGCCAATTGAATAGGGGTAATAAATCTATTTTTATCCATATTTCTTTATTCTGAGATTGAATACTTAATTATTGTGTTTGTTACCAATATGCTTTTACTAATCTGTGTTCACATTCTTTTGGCTAGTTAATAGGCTTTCAGGATGTTCGTATTGATTAAGTGATTAGAAGACTAGGCACATTAACCTTTTATATAATTGGTAGATGTTTATTTTTCCCAATTCTTTTAGTGACCCATTAACACATGATCACATTTGTACTTTTGGAAAAGTTTCTCTTTTAAACTTCATTAGTTTGCCCACAGGAGAATATTTACTTCCATGTAATTTGCAATTGGCAAAAAATACACATGGTATGTCAAAGATCAGTGCATTATCACGTGTATTATGATAGCACATATTTATTGACTATAAAGAACAGTCGAAACATTTTACGTTGAGAAAACACATAATAAAATCCCACATTTCTTTAAAAACATGTTTTATGGGGGCGCCTGGGTGGCGCAGTCGGTTGGGCGTCCGACTTCAGCCAGGTCACGATCTCGCGGTCCGTGAGTTCGAGCCCCGCGTCGGGCTCTGGGCTGATGGCTCGGAGCCTGGAGCCTGTTTCCGATTCTGTGTCTCCCTCTCTCTCTGCCCCTCTCCCGTTCATGCTCTGTCTCTCTCTGTCCCAAAAATAAATAAACGTTGATAAAAAAAAAAAAATTTAAAAAAAAAGAAACATAAAAACAAAAAAACATGTTTTATGTATTATGCACATATATATACATGTATTATGTATATAGATATACATACATTATATATGTATATATACATATAGAGAGAGTTGAAATGTAAATGTTGTTATTTTGAGCTATCATAGTCACAAATTATATTTATTTTTAGTGTGTTTTCTATTTTAATAAGTAATGAACATAAATTATTTTTTTAAGGCACAAAAAGTTTGTTTTTAATCCTTCCAGAGGACTCTGCTTTCATTATATATCAGAATAAGTTCCCAGATAGATAAAATATACAGTCTGGGGAAAGCACAAAAAAGCAGCCACCAGATGATTCTGGAGAGTGAAACAAACAAACAAACAAACAGAAAACAAACAGCAGGCATATTTGGGAAGAGATTTAAAACTTGGAAGAGGGAAGAGCACAGGATGAGTTTTCCATCTTTGGGGCTTTGGCCATCACAAAGACCATTGTCACAGTGTGGTGCAGGGCAACAGAGCTCCGAAAAAGCACCCACCATATTTCTGACCTCAAAAAGACAGAAACCAGGGTACCACAACTGTGGTAAGGTGAGGGGGGAGTCTTGGAAAGAGCAAAGGCTGAGGAGAGCTCCAGGTTCTATGTGTATGAACTCTGCCTCGACCTCAGAAGGAACACAGGACGATACCTGTGTGGGGTCACTCCATGACACAGCTAGGACTAAAATAATCAACTGAGGTCTGAGGTGCTGGTAGTTGCAGATGAGGAAAAAATCAGTACTAGAAAAAAATCAACTTTAGACCCTTTGTGTCTAACCAATCTAACTGCATGCTAAAACAAAAGCAATGAAACTCTTGTGAGGAGTGTGTGTGTGTATGTGTGTGTATTTAATTTTATATGTATATATAAATCCCCAGAACAGGATATTCACAATGTCCTGAAGACAATAAAAATTTATGTGACAGTTGAGGTACCAGGAATATATGACCCCCTCTTGATGAAAAAGACCAAAAACAGGCCAATCTTGATATGACCCAAATGTGGGAATTGTCAAAGAATTTACAGCAGTTCTTATTACCATGCTCAATGAGATTAAGGAAAATATACTCATAATAATGAAGAGTTAGGAAACTCGGCAGAGGAATAGAAAATACGAAGAAGATCCACATTGATATCAGAGGACTGAAAGATGTAATATCTGAAGTGTAAAAATCACTGAATGCGCTTAATAGCAGAATGGAGATAATGGAGAAGAAAATCAATCGACCCAAAGATAAATCAATAGAAATGACACAATCTGAAGAAAGAGAAAAGGCTCTAACGTAATAAACTGTGCCTCAGATACATACACATCAAGATGAATTTATCTAAAATGCACGCAAGTTGAGTTGAAGAAGGAAAGATGAGGGAGAAAGGGAACTGGAGAATGATATTAAAAGAAACAATTGCCAAAGTTTTCCAATTTGGGTGAGTGGTGTAAATTCGCAGACTCCAGAATCGCAGTGAATTCCAAAGATGACAAATGTGGTGAAAAGCATACCAAGGCACATCAGTATCAAATGGCGGAGAAACAAAAACAAAGATAAAATCTTGAAAGCAGCCAGCCAGAGAAATGTGACACTTTATGGCAGGTGCACAATAATTTCAATGACGTGGACTCACCCGTCTTCAAAATAATGAGTTTGGAAACAAGAAAATCAGTTAAGATGCCAAAAGGAAAAAAAAAAAAACCTAATCCAGGATTCTATACGTAATGAAACGATCCTTCAAAAAGTATTTCTTAATAAAAAAAGATTAGGGGCGCCTGGGTGGCTTGGTCGGTTAAGCGTCCGGCTTCGGCTCAGGTCATGATCTCACGGTCCGTGAGTTCGAGCCCCGCGTCGGGCTCTGTGCCAACAGCTCAGAGCCCAGAGCCTGTTTCGGATTCTGTGTCTCCCTCTTCCTCTGATCCTCCCCTGTTCATGCTCTGTCTCTTTCTCTGTCTCAAAAATAAATAAACGTTAAAAAAAAAAAAAAAGATTAAAAGAACTTCGAAGCCACACACCCACTGTAATAAGTGGTAGATAAATTTCTCCATATTGAAGAGAAATTGTTGGAAGAGTGAAACTCAGATCACAAATGGTAAATAATTGATTAAATATAAATGACAATATTTTTCTCATTATATCTGTAAAATACATGACTTTAATGGTATATATATATATATATATATTTCATACAGTATAATAATTAAATATAATGCTGAATATATATATATATTTATATATTTATTATTATCATGGGGGTATGTTATTCTGTTGATGGATGTTACGTGAAGTCTATAGCATAAAGAATCCCTAGTGTTGTTAAATTAACAAAAGCAAAAATTAGTTCTTCGAAGGGTAAATAAACTGACAAACCATCAAGCAGATTGAGCAAGGAAAAAAAAGAAAACAATGGCCAATATTAAGAGTGAAGGAAAAGTTATTACTACAGAACCAGCTGACATTAGAGGTATAATAAAATAATATAATGACCATATCACCCATACAAACTTTATAATTTACATGAAATGGACAAATTCATTGAAAGATACAATAAGGAAAATGACACAAGATGAAACTGAAAAGTTGACAAGTTATTTGATAAAATAAACTTGCTATCAAAACTTTCCTACCAAGAAAACTTCTGGCTCATATGTTTTCACGGTGAATTCTATCAAACAATCAAGGTAGATATGACCAGTATTAATTACATGAAAGCTTTCAGAAAACAAATGAAAAGGGAAGACTTTCCAATTTTTTTATAAGGACAGCATATCTCTAATGCTAAAATCTGGCAAGTGCATTATCAAGATGAATAAAATCACTCATGATCACACATAAAAAAATTGTAACAAACTATTACCAACTGAATCCAAAATTACATATAAGATGGATAAAAATAGGATTTATCCAGGTATGCAAGATTGTTTTCACAATCAAGAATTAATTAACGTAACAACATAGCACTGGGTAATTTCAGTTAGTCTGGATTGACCACAGATTTATCTCTAGAGCTGCTGATTCTAATCCAGTGCTACAGAATCTAGTAATTAAAGATCAAGGATGTTCTGTAACTATCTGTACACGAGGTGTTTCAGAGAAGACTTTCTCAGCTTGACAACATTGTTTAATAATAATTAGATTTATAAATTGGACCAGGTTTCAGTGGAGTTTAGCTGGGTTGCGGGGCAGGGTGGGGGGGAGGGGGGTGGAATGTAGGAGCTCAAATATTAAAGCTGGACACATAGCTCAAATATATGTGACCATGAGCAGACTTTGGGGCTTCCTGTTACAGAAGTGCTTTGCATAAGCCAGCAGTGGTGCAAGCCCTCTAGCACAGTGCTTTGGTGCAACACAGGAGTGTGAGGACAAGGAGCCTATGCCCGAAATTCCTGGACCCCTACCAACACGTATCTTCTACTTCCACTGTCCAGTATCCTGTAGGTATAATAAAGCTGGTCTATTATAATAAAGCATTTGAGCCTCCAATTACTGTCATAATTTACCATATTTATAGAATATGAGAGAAAAAAAACATACTGTTGATATATATAGAAAAAGCATTTCACAAACTCAACACAAATTAACAATAAAAAAGTTCAGGGGCACCTGGGTGGCTCTGTCTGTTAAGCGTCTGCCTTCGGCTCAGGTCATGATCTCACGGTTTGTGAGTTCAAGCCCCGTGTCCGGCTTTGTGCTGACAGCTCAGAGCCTGGAGCCTGCTTCGGATTCTGTGTCTCCCTCTCTGTGTGCCCCTCCCCGCTCTCGTGCTCCATCTCTCTCTCTCTCTCTCAAAAACAAACATCAAAAAATAATAATAAAATTTAAAAATTGTTTTAAAAGTAGAAAGTTTATAAAAGTGTAATATAAAGCATATTCCTCAATCTGATAAACATCATCTACAAACAACTTATAATAATGTCATGTTTAAAGATGAAATATTTAATGTTTTAATGTAGTGGGGAGAATAAAATAAGCATTCCCACACTGACCATTTTTATTAAGCTTTATATTAAAGGTCCTAACTACTGTAAAAGGTAAAAGGAAGAAATTCAAAGTACAAAGACCACAAAGGGAGAACCAAAACTCTATGTAAAGATGGCATGACTGTTTACATTTAAAAAAAAAATGCTGGGAAACTTACAAAACAACTATTAGAACTAAAATCAAGGGGACACCTGGGTGGCTCAGTTAGTTGAATGTCCGACTCTTGAGTTTGGCTCAGGTCATGATCTCACAACACAAGAGTTTTAGCCCTGTGTCAGGTTCTACGCGGACAGCACAGACTTGCTTAGGATTCTCTTCCTCTCTCTGTGTGTTCCTACCCCACTCATATCATGCCCTCTCTCTCTCTCAAAATAAATAAATAAACTTTAAAGAAAAAGAACTAAAAATATACTTGAGAAATCCATCAGATTCATGGTAAATACACAAAAATCAAATGTATTTTTGCACACTAAAACCAATTAGAAACTGAAATAAACCACTTACAGTAGCATAAGAAAATACAAAATGAAAATTCATGGATAGTGGGGATTAAACAACAGGCTCCTGAACAATCAATGAGTCAAAAAAGAAACCCAAAGAGAAATCAGAAAATACCTGGAGACAAATGAAAATGTAAATGTAACATACCAAAATGTATGGGATGTAGCAAAAGTAGTTCTAAGAATGAAGTTCATAGCGATAAATGTCTACCTCAAGAAATAACGGAAGTCTCTAACTTTACGTAAAGGAACTAGAAAAAGAACAAGGTTAGTTAGTAGGAAGAATAAAGTAACAAAGATTAGAGCAGAAAAAATGAAATAGAAACTAAAAAGGCAATAGAAAAGATTAATAAAACTAAGAGCTGGTTCTCTGAAGAGACGAACAACATTGACAGATATTTACCTAGACTCACCAAGGCGGGGGGGGGGGGGGGGAGGGGGAAGGACAGCACTCAAATGAATGAAATCAGAAATGAAAGAGGAGAGGTTACAACTGATACCACAGAAATACAAAGGATTTTAAGACTAGTGTGAACAATTATACACTAACATATTAGATAACCTAAAAGAAATGGATAAATTCCTAAAAAAATACAACCTAGCAAGACTAAATTATGATGAAAAAGAGTATCTGAATAAACCAGTTACTAGTAAGGAGGTTGAATCAGCAGTCAAAAACCTCCCAACAAATAAAAGTCCATGACCGCAAATTATCACTGGTGAATTCTACCAAACATTCAAAGAGGAATTAATACCAAACCTTCTCAAATTCATCAAAAAACAAAAGAGAGGGGCATACTTCCAAATGCCCTTTACAAGTCTAGCATTACCCTGATACCAAAGGTAGACAATGATGCCACAGAAAAGGAAAATTATAAGGCAATATCCCTGATGAAGAAAGATATAAAAACGTTCAACAAAATATTAGCAAACCGAATTCAACAAAACATTAAAAGAATCATATATCATGAGCAAATGAAATTTATTACAGGGATTCAGGGATGGTTCAACATCCACAAATCAGTTAATGTGATATGCCACATTAACAAAATGAAGGATAAAAATCACATGATCATATCAATAGATGAAGAAAAAGCATTTGAAAAAAAAATCAGCATCCATTGATGATAACTCTGAACAAAGTGGGTACAGAGAGGACATATGTCAACATAATAAAAGCCATATATGAGGGGTGCCTGGATGGCTCAGTGGGTTAAGCATCTGATTCTTGATTTCGGCTCAGTTCATGATTTCATGGTTCATGAGATCTAGCCCCACATCAGGCTCTACTCTGACAGCATGGAACCTGCTTGGGATTCTCTCTCTCTGCCCCTCCTCCACTTGTATTCTCTATTTCTCTCAAAATAAATAAACATTTTAAAAATAAATAAATTAAAATAAATACATAAAAGGCATATATAAAAAGCCCAGACCTAAAATCATACTCAATGGTGAAAAGCTGAAAAGTTTTCATCTTATGTTAGAAAAAGACAAGGATATCCACTGTCACTACTTTTATTCAACATAGTATTAGAAGTCCTAGCTGCAGCAATTGGACAAGAAAAAGAAATAAAAGACTCCAAATTAAAAAGGAAGAAATAAAACTCATTATTTTCAGATTATCTTGTATTATATTAGAGAAAACCCTAAAGACCCCATCAAAAAAACTGCAAGAACTAATAAACAAATTTAGTAAAGTTGCGGGATAAAAAAATCAAGGCACAAAAAATCTACTGCATTTCTTTTTTTTTTTTTAATTTTTTTTTTCAACGTTTATTTATTTTTGGGACAGAGAGAGACAGAGCATGAACGGGGGAGGGGCAGAGAGAGAGGGAGACACAGAATCGGAAACAGGCTCCAGGCTCTGAGCCATCAGCCCAGAGCCCGACGCGGGGCTCGAACTCACAGACCGCAAGATCGTGACCTGGCTGAAGTCGGACGCTTAACCGACTGCGCCACCCAGGCGCCCCTACATTTCTATACACTAATGATAAATTATCAGAAAGAGTAATTAAGAAAACAATCCCTTTTGCAATTGTATCAAAAAATAAAATGAAATACTTAGGAATTAATGTAACCAAGTAGAAGACGCATGTGTTAAAACTACAAGACATTAACGAAAGAAATTGAAAGATACACAAACAAATGAAGAATCATTCCATGCTCATAGTTTGGAAGAATTAAATTTGTTAAAATGTTCATACTAGCTAAAGCAATATACAAATTCCATGCAATCCTTGTCAAAATTCCAATGGCATTTTTTACAGAAATAGGACAAAAAAAATCCTAAAAGTTGTGTGGAACCATAAGAGACCCTAAAGAGGCAAAAAAATTCTTGAGAAAGAAAAGCAAAGTGAATGCATCCCAATCTTTGATTTCAAATTCTATTACGAAGCTATAGTAATTGAAACAGTATGCTATTGGCATAAAAACAGACACATAGACTAATGAACGGAATAGAAAGTCCAGAAATAAACCCACCCATGTATGGCCAATTAATTTATGACAAAGGAGCTAAGAAATAAAATGGGGAATGGACATTTCCTTCAATGAATGGTGTTGGGAAAATTGGATAATCACATGCAAAAAAATAAAAGTAGGTCATTAAATTACATCATACACAAAAAATAACTCAAAATAGATTAAAGGCTTGAATGTAAGACCTGAAACCATAAAACTCCTAGAAGAACACATAGGCATTAAGTTTACTGACATTGGTCTCGGTGCTGATTTTTTAATCTGACACCAAAGGCGAAAGCAAGAAAAGCAAAAATAGACAAAAGAACTACATCAAACTGAAAAAACTCGGCACAGCAAAGAGAACCATCAATGAAATGAAAAGGCAACCTACTGAAAAAGAGAATATTAGCAAATCATATATCTGATAAGGGGCTAATATCCAAAATATATAAAAACCTCGTTATTTGAACAGCAAAAAAAAAAAAAAAAAAAATTCAATGAAGAAAATGGGCAGAAGAACTGAATAGACATTTTTCTAAAGAAGGCATACAGATGGCCAATAGGCACATGAAAAGATGCTCCACTTCATTAATAATCATGGAAATGCAAATCAAATTTACAATGTGATCTCACCTCACATCTGTTAGAACGGCTATTATCAAAAAGGCTAGACATGACAAGTGTTGGCAAGGATGTGGAGAAAAAGGAACCCTCACGCACTGTTTCTGGGAATGTCAATTGGTGCATCCACTATGGAAAACAGCATAGCGTTGCCTCAAAGAACCAGAGATAGAACTGCCATCTGATCCAGCAATTCCACTACTGGATATTTATTCAAAGAAAATGAAGACACTGATTTGAAAAGATATCTGCACTCTCATATTCACTGCGGCATTATTTACAATAGCCAAAATATGGAAACAACCTAGTGTCCGTTGATGGATGAATACAGAAAATGTGGCATACGTGTTTGAGAATTTGTACATTTACGTTTGTGTATATATGGAGATATGCGTGTGTGCATATGTATGTGTGTGTGTTTATATATTTGTATATGTGTGTGTTTATATATTTGAGTATTTGGATGGGTGTATATACATGTGTGTATTATAATATGTATACAATAACCTATAATTTATACATATAGAAACACACATACACACACAAAGGAATATTTTTTATGGTGATAAATTTATATTTAGATGTAGCCAGTTTAGATCATCCCAATTTTGAATGAACTGAACTCAGTTTAGATCATCCCAATTTTGGTGGCAACATCCAAAGCATTATAGTCAGGAGCCAGCCAAACATATACATTCTTCTCTCCATCGGACCTGACCCGGCTGTTGACCTTGGTCACATCAATGTCATAGAGCTTCTTCACAGCCTGTTTGATCTGGTGCCTGTTGGCCTTCACATCCGTAATGAACACAAGTGTGTTGTCATCTTCTGTCTTCTTCGAGGCTGACTCAGTAGTCAGCGGCAACTTGGTGAAGGCATAGGGGTTAAGCTTCTTTCTCCTGGGGGCACTCTATTGAGAGTATTTGGGCTGGCTTTAGAGATGCAGTGTCTTGGGCCATGAGAATGTAGGTGATGTGCAGATCTAATTTTTTTTTTGTGGCTGTGGATGCCTCTCAGCACCATTTCCCTGGCCTTCAAAGCCTTTGCTTTGACTTCAGCTTTGGGAGGGGCAGGGGCTTCCTTCTTTGCTTTGACGTGATCTTCGTGAAAGGCTACACAGAGGAATATTATATAGCCATAAACCGTTTGTGAAAATATGTATAGATCTCAAGGGTTTTATGCCCAGTGAAATAAGTCAGAGAAAGACAACTAATATATGATTTCTCTTATATGTGAGTCTAAAACCTACGCTCATAGATAAAGAAAAAAAATTGATAGTTCCCAAACATGGGGAGTAGGGGTGAAAGAAATTGGTGAACTGTTTTTGTTGTGTTTTGTTAGTATAAATAAATTGAAGTTAAAAAAAGTAAAATATTTAGAAATTTTAAAAAGAGACATGTAAGTCATTTACACTGCAAACTGTAAAATGTTGCTGAGGGAATATTAAAAAGGAACCAACTGAATGCAGAGATATATTATTTTCCTTAATTAAAAAGCTCAGGGTTTTCCTCCAACATGGTCTAAATAGTCAATCTACTCTTAATCAAACTCTACTAGATTTACCTTTCTCTGAAAAAAAAAGTTCAAACGTTGACAAGCTAATTCTAAAATTTATATAGGCACTCAAACCAGCTAAAAAGTTGTATTTTAAAAAGGATGATCAGGGCACCTGAGTGGCTCAGTCAGTTGAGCATCTGACTCTTGATTTTGGCTCAGGTCATGATCTCACAGTTTGTGGGATAGAGCCCCGTGTCTGGCTCTGGGCTGATAACACAGAGCCTGCATCGGATTCTCTGTCTCTCCCTCTCTCTCTCCTCCCCTCCCTCCCTCCCTCCCTCTCTCTCTCTCTCTCTGTCTCTCAAAATAAATAAACAAACAAACAGATAAATAAAAATCAAGATGTAAAATTTACACTACCTGATTTCAAGACTGTTGTGGTTTTGCTGAAAAAACAGTCAGGTAAATAGAACAGAATAAACAGTTTAGAAAAAGACACATGTTTGTAGCCAATTGATACTTGACAATAGGGAATGAGAACTCTTCACAACAAATCACACTGACACTCTGTAAGGGAAGGAAAGTGACCTTTACCCTCACATCACACAACATGGTCCATTTTCAGGAAACGCGGAGTTGTGTGATGTAAGAATAAGGGTGTATTCAGTTTGGTGTGGTTATTTTCTTTGACATTACATGTCAAAGGTAAAAGAGTAAAAGGAAGGGGAACTTTTTGCAACTTTGAGGTAGGCAAAAATCTCCTAACAGAAAAATCATTAAAAACAGTATATGTGACTATTTTGAAATAAAAACTACTCGTGTTTCTTTAAGGAAATAAAAACAAGACCCAGAATGGTAGAAAAATGTTTGTAATCCATGTAGGCGATGAAGAACTTCTACCCAGAATATACAAAGAACTCATAAAACTCAATAATATTAAAAAGAAACACAACTTTTATTTTTTTTTTTAAAGTTTTGTTTATTTTGAGAGTAGAAACACAACTTTTAAACAAGCAAAATTTGGACAGACTCTTCACCAAAGTAGATGCATCACCAAAAGAGAGCACTACATATCCATTATGAAAGTCCAAATTAAAAAGACTGCCAAGGGGCACCTGGGTAGCTCAGTTAGGCGTCCGACTCAATTTCGGCTCAAGTCATGATCTCTTGGTTTGTGGGTTCAAGCCCTGCATCCGGCTCTGTGCTGAGAGCACGGAGCCTGCTTGGGATTCTGTCTCCCTCTCTCTCTGCCCCTTCCCCACTTGCTCTCCAGCTGTCTCCCTCCAAATAAATAAAAACAAACTAAAAACAAAAACAAAGACTGCCAACACCAAGTGTTGATGAAGCTATGGAACAGTGAGGCTCTGTCTGAATGTCAAATGGTACCGTTACTTTGGAATATTCTTCGCGGTTTCTTAAAAACTTCAACATACACCAATTTCTGAGCATTTATCTAAGAAATTACTTTTACTCCTAAATCTTTATCTAACAAAAGTGAAAGTGTATGTCCATACAAATGCATAGAAACATCCACAGCAGCGTTATTTTGAGGAACCAAGGAGACTAGAAGTAACACAAATGTCCACCATCAACAGGTGAACAAAGAAAATATAGCTTATGCATAATATGAAATTCTACTTAAAATAAAAAAAGAACAAACGACTGACACACATCATCCATCTTAAAACAATTATGCTGAGTAAGAGAAATGAGATATGAGTGTACATACAGCATGTTTCCATATACATTAAATTATTTTTAAAAATGCAAACTGTCTACATTGACAAACAAGCTGATCACTGGTTTCCCAGGGACGGAGGGAAGAATTGATGGCAAAGGTACAACAAGAAACTGCTTGTGTTGGAAATTAGTGGCATCATGATTGTAGCAGTAGTTTTCACAGTTTGATATTTTTGTCAAAATGCAGTGCATTGTCAGTTTAAGCGGGTGAATTTTATTGCACATAAATTGTATCTCAAAAGTTGAAAAAAATTTTTTTTCTTCTGCAAAGGGAACATGTTTTACCACACACTGAAATATTATAAATTATCTGTAAAGGAAACAGTGTTTTTGGTGCATGCATAAATTAACAGATGAATAGAATAAAATATAAAATGCAGAATGAGTCCAAATGGGAATTTGGCATATATAAAAGTGACATCTCAAAAATCACTGGGCAAAAGTAGACTTTGTAATAAATGACGTTAGGATCATGGATCACCATATGGAATACGCTAAAATTCGATCTGTTTTCACACTTTACAGCACGATACATTCCAAATGGATCAGAGATTTTAAAAAGAAGTGGAGAAATTCTTCCATAATCTCGGAAGGAGAAAATTTTCTGTGACTCAAAATTAGTACATATATAAGGGAAAGAATTGTAAAATTGTCTATGCTAAAGAAAACCTTCACAACGTAAAAGAAAAACACTGAGAGTAAAATAAAAAGGCAAATGTCAAACTTAAGGAAATATTTGCTATTGATACCACTGATGAAAGATTTACATCCTTAGTATATCTGGCCGTGTTGAAATAGAGACCAAAAAGACCGAGAACCCGAATGAAATATGGGCATGAGATGTCAATTGCCAGTTCATAGAAATAGAAAACCGAGCGACTCTTAAATATATAAAAACACACCAAACTCACTCCTAAAATAAGTAAGGTAAATTAAAACTACCCTGGAATACAATTTCTCACCTTTTAGACTGGCAAAACTCCTAGCTTGGCAACCTGCTTGGTTACGGAGGCTGTAAAAAAAACCGGGCACTCCGTAACTGCTGAGGAGACATACAATTAAAGTAGAGAAAGTCAAAAAAGTAAGACAGGACAGTCATTTTGGAAGACAGTTTGGCAGTTTCTCACAAAGGCAAATATACGCTGACCATACAATTCAGCCATAATGCTCCTAGATATTTTTGCAAACGAGTTGAAAACGCATGTCCCTTAGAAAACCTACCCATGAACGGTTACAGACACTTACTCATAATTGCCAAAACTTGAAAGCAGCCAAGTTGTCCCTCAGTAGGCAAATGGATCCAGACAATGGAATGTTATCCAGTGAGGAGAAGAAATGAGCTATCAAGTCACAGGAAAAGACGTGGAGGAACCTTAAATGAATGTTGCCAAGTGAAAGAACCCAATGGAACAAAGTCACATGCCATATGAATTCCAGCTATGTGGCATTCTGGGAAAAGACAGTAATGAGATCAATGGTGGTCAGGAGTTTGATATCAGGGAGGGATGGGTGAATGGGCGGAGCACAAGAGATTTTTAGGGCAGGGAGACTATTCAGTGACAATGCAATGGTAGACATCTGTCATGACGCGTTTGTCAAAACCCATGGAACTGTAGAACACAGAGTCAACTCTAGTGCAAACTACGAACATTAGTTAATAATAATTAGTTAATAACCAACATTAGTTAATCACAATAATTAGTTGATATTAGTTAATGTCAATGAGTTAATAACATTGAAATCAGTTAATAATAATGTATCGATGTTGACTCATCAATTATAACAAATATACCGCACTAGTGCAAGACATTACTAATAGGGAAAGTGAGGGAGGGAAAGGAGCTATACGGGAACTCTATCGTCCGTACATTTTATATTCAAAACTGCTCTTAAAATAACGCATTCTCAGGTAAATTAGGCTAAACAGTTAATAAGTAATGAATTAATTAGGCTAAATAATTAATAAGTGCTTTGGAATGAACAACGGGTAAGGTCAAGAATGGGAGACAGACTGGAAGGCAGTGCGTGGTGTTTATACAGCTAGGATAGGCCTGACAGGGAAGGCCAGACTTGAGCCTTATTTGAGGGAGGTGGGGGGGTGGATTTCAGAGGCACGAGCAGAAGCACAAGAAGCAGCTGAAGGCAAGGGTCCAGGGCAAGACGGCCTAGCAAAGAGTGAGGAGGCCAGGGTCAGGGTCACTGGAGCAGCCCATTGTATAGATCTGGAGATCACACAACTCACGACTTTCAGCCAGGTCACAGAGAAACAAGAGAGGTCTATGTTGAGCAGTCCTGTGTCTAGGAGAGAGGCCCTCAGTGTGTACCCTGGGATGGGGACAGCTGAGACACCAAGCAGCAGGATGGGGTGGAGCTCTGCATTGTCCTGAACAAGCTGTTCTCACACACCAATAGGAGGTTTTGGCTTCTTCCCCCAACCTGTAGGCCATGGGTTTTCACTTTATTTCTTACCAAATTCAGAACTGCAATCCCAACATCTTGCTATTAAGCTAAAGCAGACAAGGGGGCAGCTAGGTGGCTCGTTCTGTTAAGTGTCTGACTTTGGCTCCGGTCATGATCTCACAGTTTGTGAGCTCAAACCCCACATCGGATGAAAGGCAGAGGCCCTCCCCTGGTGACACCAGGGCAGGTGTACCTCGGAAGGCATTCGGGTTGGCAAACACCATGTGTGTGCCAAACTTTTAAAATAGGCCCTGGGTGTAAACAAAACACCAAAATAAGTCTGCATGCTTGAAAATGACATCAACCCAATTTCTGTTTATACCCCGGCCTGACCCTTTCAAAGACATAACTTAGGAGAGGTATCTAATCTCTTTTCCACACTAGAAAATAATCATTATTTCCAAACAGCGTCTGGGGGAAGATTCAGTGAGTCTGTGCCTGCAAAATGCTTCACACGGTGCCTGGCATGCAATACGTCCTCAAGGTTAGCCTGAAAAGGAACCTGTGGACAAATGATCTGGGCACCTGCTCCTCTTGACTGAACAATAATGGAACATGGAGAAATGCTTCCACAAAGCCAGGAGAGGCTTTATACCGCTCTTTAAAGAATGATTCTCAATTTGCTGTCCTTGTAACCATAGTGTCCCATGAAATGTCAATCCTTGTTCCATGGTCAAATACACTTGAGTAAAAATCAGTCAAAACAACAACAAAAAACTGGCTTCTTGCGGTGAGCCCACAGCCTTGTACAGACTTGTCCAATCACTACATTGTACACCTGAAACCAACGTAATGTTGTGTATTAACTATACTTTAATTAAAAAACAGCCATCTTCCTTTTTTGAGGATTGAAATGCCTTCGTGTTGAAGATATAACATGGGCTGACATGGCTCGGCGTGAATTTCAGAAGGATGACTCTTGTGGCATTAGGACAGATGGCTGGAAGGTCAAGAGATGGGACCCAGAAATGAGAAATGATGTAGACCATGGGGGTGTCTTGGGCATTAGCGACACTACAAAGGCAGAATAGACAGTAGTTGATGCCCAGTGAAACATCAGGGGTGCAAGCAAGGCAGAAAGCAGAGGGTTTCCATTTTCTGGTGGTAAAATCTGAGACGACGAACAGGTAAAAAAGCAAAAAGAACAGGAAAAAGAAGAAAGAGAAGAGGCAGGTTCCTCGCCTTGAGTCACTGTTCTGTACCAGAGATGAGTAGATGTCCATTTGATCTGGTCCTCATACTTCCAAAAGGTAGATATTTATCATCTCCCCTTTCCAGAAGAGAAAACTAAGCCTCACTGATGTTAATAACTTGCCTATACCCTTGGAGCTAGTGAAAGGCAGATTTCTTTCAAATCCCTGCGTGTCCATCCACTACAACCCTCAGCTCGTGAGTTTGCTCAAAATATGGCAGCTTCGTGTCAAGACGACAGGAAAAACAAAAACAAAAACAAAAACAGTTATGAAAAAGCCCATTCTTTTTATTGAACCACACCAACTTTGGAGAATCGATCTGAGATTTTGCTCAGATCCTTGTCAAATGCTCCCTTGAGTGCGGCTGACTGCTTGGGGCAGTGGAGACCTAGCTGTGCTTCCTGTTTATCCCCTTAAACAGGTGCTATCTCTTATTGATCCCTGTGAGCATGTCTCTGAGAATATGTCATAGAGTTCACAGGACTCAGGAGTACCCAATAAAATAGCCAGTTCAGACCACTGCTCTTGGATGATCCAGCCTGTGGAATAACAACCCCTTGGAAAACTGGACATATTTTGTCAGACAAAATACCGCTTGGGAGTTTCTAATCCAGATGGCCTGCCCTGCCTGAACCCACCTAGTGACGCTCTAGGACAGAGTGGGAATACTTCCCACGCACTGTGTGAGGTATAGGTGAGGACCAGTTCCGTCAAATGATATTAGCGAAGACACATCTGTACCGAGCACATGAATACCCACCCCCCACCCCCCAACAACCATCCCTCTGACGCTTTGCTTTTCAAGTTTGCATTCCCAAATCCTCGGTGTGGAGGTGAGCACAAATGTGTAAGAGCCTCACCCTCAGGCCTCCCACCCGCTCTCTAAGGAGATGATCTTGAGTGGTTTGGGATCCTAACGCTGAGTACCACTTTCCCCTTGGGTGAAATGAGAACACCACGCTCCGTTCAGAGAGTTGATGGAGAAATGAATGTAAATCACCTCACTAGCCTTGAGCAAACAGGACTGACTTCTCACCAGAAACTGAAATTACCGCCGTGGATGGATGGAAAGGAGGCTGGTAATTACTCAGGGAGCCAAATGATGCGCGCAGTGGCAACAGGAGTAAGATGGCAGGTGAGGGCCTGAATCCACGATCCCGATCCCGGGGGGCCTTGCCGCACCTGCTGCTCCCCTTCTCCCCGCAGGTACCACTGGCGGGGGGGGGGGGGGGGGGGACAATTAAAACATAATGTCAAAATACATTTGACTGTGTCACCACCCGCATGTGATAGAACACAATGTAAATGTAAATTACACCGCGCGCTTTAGTTGGGAAGACCAGAGGCACCAGGGGCACTCCCGGGTAATTAGCAGCTAATGCAATCCGGGCAGAACGCACAGAAACCCTCCCTTCGTCAGCATTTCTGCCCACTCGGAGGGCAGCCCCTTTATGTAAATATAAAAGGATAATTACTGCAGGACGAAACAAAAATCATAACAATGGAGCAGGTAGTGTTTATCGCGGGGATGAGGACGAGTGGGGTCGTGAATGCACAAAGCAGCCCAGGAAGCGTGCAGCTATGTCAAAGAGGGGAAACTCGAGGCTCGGCCTCTCCAAAATCCTTGCGTGCCCCGGACGCAGCAGGAGCCAAGGGACACCCGCAGCGCTGAAGTTGCTGGGGCTTCTTCTTCGGGGAGGCTTTGCCCCTTCTTTAAACATAAACAAAAGAGAAGTCACAGCCCCGATGGGCTTCGTCGACAGCATCTGGAATACGTTATGCCTAAAGGCAGGCTGCAAGCCGCAGGGCCACCACCGGGGCGCGGCCGCGGCGCTTAGTGGCCTGGCGTTTGCCAGCCCAGCCGCGGGCTCCCGTGGTCCCCCCTGTACCCGCACGGACGCATGGGGGAGTGGGGAGGGCAGGGCTGGCTAATGGAAACGGGGGAGCGCTTCGCAAGCACCATTACATGAAATGCTAGACGTGTAACGTGGCAGGAAGCAGGCAGCACCTGGTGTCAGCGGCTAATTGTGTCGTTCGATGGCATGTCAGACCCACGCGCGTGCGAAGCCAGCCGCGCTCGCTTGCCTAGCGGGCGCCTGGTCCTCTGACTCAGGGCTCGGATTACGGGGACGGGACGGACCGGTTGGGTGGCTTTCGCTTAAATCAACCCATGCGCCTATGACACGCCTTTGCTGGGCCAGGACTGGAGTCCTGGTTTGTGGGGGGTTTTGTTATGGTGAGTGGTGGTTTGGGTTTTGTTTTTTCGGTTTTTTTTTTTGTTTGTTTGTTTGTTTGTTTGTTTGTTTTTTGTCACTTACATACAGATGTCTGGTTAAAAGAGGAAAAGTATATTGATCAAGGAGTATATTGATTTCAGTAGGTGGGGGGGGGGCGGTTAAAAACATAAAGGAAGAAAGGAGGGAGGGAGGAAAAGACAAAAAGACCAAAAAGGGGGGAGGGGCGCCTGGGGACTTCAGTCTGAAGAGTGTGCAACTCTTGGTCTGGGGGTCCTGAGTTAGAGCCCCACGTAGGATCTACAGATTACTTAAATAGAACTTTTTTAAATGGGGCGAGGAGTGCCTGGGTGGCTCAGTCCCTTAAGCAATTGACTCTTGATTTGGGCTCGGATCATGAACTGATCTGAGGGTTGGTGGGTTCAAGCCCCACAGCAGGCTCTATGCTCTTAGTGCAGAGCCTGCTTGGGATTCTCTCTCTCCTTCTCTCTCTGCCCCTTCCCTGCTCACACTCTCTCTCTCAAAATAAATAAACTGAAAAAAAAAAAAAAATGGGGGATATGAAGCAAGAAAACAATTGATCAAAGAATAATGTATACGAGAAAAATTTTTGTATTTGTTTATTTTTAAATTAGAGCCAGTTTTCTCTAAGATGTGATAATTCGAAAAACAGCCCTCTTCCATGGTTACTGTTTTTACACACAGGCAAGGGAAATAAAGACAGATTTCCCAGTAGAAATTAATCCTATTTTCAGGGACCATTTGTCCTTGGTGTCCTGATATCCCATTTATTCCAAACCCTAATCTAATAGGCACGTGTTCCTGTTTATTCAGGGTTCCTTACTGGAACATTAGCCTTCAGCCCAAAATCTATAGTTACAGAGAATATTATCAGATTCAGAAGGAAAGTGAATGAAATGAGATACTGCATGTAGTCTTTAATTAGTAACAGCTCCTAGTCTGTGACAGACATACTGTAATAGACTGACAAAAGTCAAAAGAATTTAAAAAAAAAAATCAAATCCTACATGAAGAACTGGCATTCTTGGCTGGTCCCAACTTTCTTATAACGAGTGTCATGGAAATGTTTTTTAAAAAGCCTCTAAATTCCGGTGAGTTGATCTGGGGGCTTAAGTCTACATAAGTTACATAGTTAAAGATATATAGTTAAATCTAAAGCAGTTTCAATGGATATGATCAATCATATAATTCAAAGATGGGGGGGGTTGGAAGTGAGACAGCTCAAATCTTCAGTCCCATTTGCAATAATTTATAAGCTGTGCGACTATCAGCATATAACTTAACCTCCCTGAGATTCAATGTCTTCATTTGTAAATTATGGAAAAATAACGTCTATCTTGTAAGGTGGACTCAGGACCAGAGAAAAGACGTCTAAAGAGCCCAGCACAGTGCCTTGCATGCAATCGACATTCAGGCGTTTGCTTTTTAAATTAGAGGTAGTATGGGTATCGTCTACTTTTTAATTAGACATCTTAAAAAATACCCCCCAAAACTACCAAATGGATTAATATATTTTTCCAAGCTTCAAGCAGCAAATATAAATGACAGACAATATCTCTCCTTTGCCTCAAGATAATGTAAATTCTGTAAGCAGACAGGAGACTTACCCCAGAGTGGATCTGTATCGAGTGCTTATCCCCGGGGGTATACTGTATATGTAACTCGATGCGTCTGTTACTATTGTAATTGGGAACCAGGAAAGCCATCCTTCTGTGGAAGCAGAGCCAAGGCTCTCTGCAATGTCAATGAGGTAGGATCAGAATGACATTTCCAGCGTAATGTTAGCCAATTAGATGTTGGAGAAATATATGCACTGCTCCGATCCACCTGTCGTGTGCCTAGGGTTCCTAATAGGGAATAGGAGGAGGTCACCAAAATGAAAAGCAAAAATCAGGGGGGAAAATGTGAATGTAACGGCAGGATTGGCCGAAAGCAGCAGCACTCAGGAAGAAAGTCCCAAAGAAAGTGGCCGTTGACTAGTTTTGACGGAGAACTGTAATGATTACTCAAGCTGTGCATCAGGGTCCCCTTTTTTGCAGAAAATTTTATGGATGCCTCACTAGCCACTTAATGAAGAAAGCTACAAATCATCTCAGGAGTCAACAAGAGGTGCTAAAACTACCCCCTTCCTCTGCTGCCACCAAAAAAAAAAAAAAAAAAGCCTACATTCTCCCAATGAGGTTTTTCAAAAATGAATTATGCCATTAAGTGCCAAGAAGAAAATTAGCTATGAGCTTTTAAATTTAAAATGATCCCCTTTTTAATTGTAAAACAGTGGCACTTAACTGCTATTGATCCTGCTGAGACACATTAGGGAACGGGGTCACCATAACTGTTAATATTCACTGCTTAGTAAAAGAGCATCAAAGGACATTTTAATGTCACAGACTTTCTCGGGGAGTTTTTAAAGAAGGTTTGAATCAGCCAGCCTATGAATGAAAAGGACATGAGGTAGACAAATGTAGAAACAAATGTGATAGCAATTTTCTGCTAATCAAATCATAACTCAAGATTGATTTTTTGGCAAAAGTTTATGTCATATAGATTTCTAAGGCTGGTCGACATTTAAAAGTCAGAGTATATATTTTCTATAGACTGGGACTTTTTAGATAATCATCCAATGGGGAATTTTGTTTACTTTTTGACACACGAATGTACAAGACAGCCTCCCTTCTGGGGAAGACCACTTTTGCATACCTCGGAAGTAAGGCCTGTGAATGTCCGTGACATTTTATTCAAAACTCCATTCATTGTACTTTTTTGGAAGCTTTTAGTGGATGAGACAATAAATCACAGGTGAACGTTCAGTTTCCTAAAGGTAGAAATTACATTTTTAGAACATACTCAGAAGAGGGTTTCTCCTTTCACCCGGATCCTGTAGTGAATTTGAACGTATTGAATTTGTGGCATTGTAGGCCACTAGAATGCTGAACTTTACCAAGATACGAAGCTGAACAGAGTGCTTGCTGTTAAAATTAAAACCTTTTATTCCAAAGCCCTACGAGAAATGTTAAAAAGGTAAATTTAATGTTGTATTGAACTTAAAAAATAAAATCTTATGTTCATCTTTCTTTCTGACCAGATCATACCTTTGCTTCTTCTAATGCACATTTCGTACTATGCCAATGGACTCTTGCTAAAATAGTACTATCGTTTTCTCGGTTCCTAGTTCAAAAATATAACTTAATTGTCTACAAAGACATTTTTTAGGGTGTAAAAATAGATTGGTAGTAGGATTGCCAAATAAAATCTTACAGGAATTACTACCTCGAAAAGGAATTAACAAGAGGAAATGAATGGTTTCCTTGGGGGATTTAAATCCTTACTGTTTAAAAGAAGGTATTTCATTCTCTATGGCATCATTGAGGTGCCCCCGGGAGCATCTGGGAACAGGTAGAAAACCACTGGTCTACAGAATGTATTCATTCATAGATTCATGTACCACATATTTACCAAATGCGTACTGGCTGGGATTTCACACGGGAAACTTAGGAAATTCCTCCGGCATTGAGGGGGTCACAACCCTAGGGATAGGCAGAAAGAAAACGGTATATCCTGATGTGAAAAATGCCCTAAAGGAGTTCAGATCAAAGCACTATAAGAATGCAAACGGATGAACATCTAGATGGGATTCAAGAGGTAGACAGTCCCAAGGGCATGATTCAGGGACTAGAACTTTGAGGATGAATTGATGTTGGACAGATGTAGACTTGGTCTTAGGGCATTTCAGACAGAGGGGAATAGAAAAGGCAAATGTGGAGCTAACAGTGAGCATGTAAATGGCACCAAGACAAGCAAGGAAGACAGAGCCAAACCATATCATGCTAAGGAGTAAGAATTTTATTCTTTAAGACAATGGAAGAACCCATAGATAAATTCTCAGCAGGTGAATGACGTGTCCAGATTTGTTATTAGTGTTACTACTCTTCCAGCAACACCGAGAATGAACTGGAACAGACAAGCAAGGTTGGAGGCACAGAACACAGTTGGAAGCCAGTGTGAAATGATAAATACTTAACTAGGGAAGGAGCCTTTGGGATGGAAAAAAAGCATGGTCTGAGTGATTAACTGAAAGTACAAAGAAAACAGGGGTTGGGTGCCTTGAGTGTCTCTTGGATCTCAGGCTTGGATGATCATATGAATGATCTAGCATTCTACCATTTACTGTATTAGGTTTACTGAATGATTCTACCATCTGCTGAAATGCCAAAGGAAGAGGTCATTGAGGATGCATTATGAGTCTTATTTGGCCATGTTCAGGGTATCATCAAAGTGGAGTTGTCCACCAGGTCATTGAATATGTAGATCTGGAGTTCAGGAAAGAGCTTTAAGTTCTAACTAGATTGTCCAAGAGGAGTCTTTACAACTAGAGGTCTTCAGGTGGACTTCAGGGCCTCTGAGCCCTCTAAAGTTCTTGGGCAATTATGCATTCTCATATGCACATAAATAGAAGGAAATAAATGCATTATATACAACAAATCCTCAAAGAGATCAAAATCCTCAAGAACCACCCGTATAAGCAATAGAAAAGTCAAGTATGGAACTCCGAGCATTATCAATATTTAAGAAAATGGAGTTGGCTTAGAAAATGAGATGCTCACAAATTGTCCCCATTTCTGTTTCCAAATCCATACTGTTTCACCAAATCCTCCTACTCCAGATAAATAGCTTTACTGTTACGCAAGGCACCCACGTTCCTTCTTGCATCTAGACTTCTCCCTCTTGAGTACTTGTCAATTTTCTCGGCCTATCCTGGTCACTCGGCTTAAAAACTCAATTCGTGAAGTTTTGTTTTGTTTTGTTTGTTTCTTTCACCAGCCCAAATACCCGCTCCTCTTCTAAATTTTAGCAAGAACTCTTACCAGTTGGTTTCATTTGGCCTCTACACGGTGCCCAGCACCAAGTAGTATTTTAAAATTAATTTAAAAATCACAACTTGATATGCCATTTTGTATGATTTTTTAATGATATGTATATATGCATTTATATATGGGTATATTTGCATATATTTGCATGTATTCTTTCTACCAACTAGGCTATAAATCTATTGAAAGCAACATCTGCATTACATTTCTAGTACAATTGTGAGTACATACTAAGTTTTTACATACCAAAGGGTCATGAGGATGAAGAGAAAGATAAAGGACGAGAGGTGGCAAATCAAATTCGGTAGAAAAAATTCCAAGCTGGAATTTGGAAATCGAGGTACCAACTCTGTCTCATCCACTTTTTTTTTATTTTTTAAAAAAAATTTTTTTTTTCAACGTTTATTTATTTTTGGGACAGAGAGAGACAGAGCATGAACGGGGGAGGGGCAGAGAGAGGGAGACACAGAATCGGAAACAGGCTCCAGGCTCTGAGCCATCAGCCCAGAGCCTGACACGGGGCTCAAACTCACGGACCGGGAGATCGTGACCTGGTTGAAGTCGGACACTTAACCGACTGCGCCACCCAGGCACCCCTCATCCACTTTTAAGATATTTAACTTCTAATAGGAAGAAAAGTTTGTCTGCTATTTATATCATGAAATTTTTGGGAAGATTAGATAATATAATGGATTTAAATACACCACATACATATATAAATAATTTACATATAAATATGTATAATATTGAAATACATTTGCACTTAAATACACATAAATACATTGTATAATGTGAAATAAAAAGGGATCCATTTTTTTAAGTTTTATTTTTATTTATTTTGGGAGAGAGATAGGGAGAGAGCAGGGGAGGGGCAGAGAGAGAGGGAGACGGAGAATCCCAAGCAGGCTCTGTGCTGCCAGCACAGAGCCCAATGCAGGGTTCAGTCTCATGAACCACAAGATCATGACCTGAGCCAAAACCAAGAGTCAGACACTTAACTGACTGAGCCACTCAGGTGCCCCAAAAAGAATCCATATCAATAAATATATAAATTAATTAATCACAGGAAGAAATTGTAACGGAAGTCCCTAATATTTTAATTTTGTTTCCTAATACACACAGTTTAAAATAATTACTATTTTTTAATAATAAGATTAACTGAATGATTTTTCAAATTGATCCCAATTGAAACAAATTTAGCAAAAACATTTAACAAAATTTGAACAACTAAACTGCTAAATTTCTGTAACTAGCTAATAATTCTAGCCACAGCAAGTTACAAATTATAAATCTCTAATTCTGATGATGATAAATCAATCTTTTTACAAGAAATGGAATGTAAATATACCAGTTTATTCAAAACTTGTTACTTGATCAGAAATAGATTTATAATAAATCAAAATAATTTTTTTTATAAACTAAGGGAACTCAATTTAAAGACTGATAAATATTATTCTGGGATAAGAATAATGTACTTCTTCAAGAGAATTTTTGATGTAGATTTTACATAACAGTTTATATCGAATATATGTTAAATATTCATAAAGTAGGACATAACTTTACATATTTTTGCATATCAAAGATTGGTGCTCTGTTCTCTGTTTAATAAAGGCTCAGAACGTTCTAGCCTTTGCAATAAGTATGTTAAAGGGAGTAGACAAAAATCTTTATTTTGCCTGCTTTTTTTGTACAAACTTCTAGTCTATGCAGACTTACTTCTGGATATCTTTTACAGAAACAAAGTAATTTTGGTTCACATGCCTGCAAAGTAAATCAGTGCAGTTGGGATGGTTAAAAAAGGCGTCAGGAAGAGAAAGGGTAGGAACAGTAGATTGGAGCCGGAAGAGGTGTTTTGGGAATGATCTCTTCAGAGAGATATAGAGGCAGATTCTAAAGAAGTCAGTGTTGGAGCTGTTGTCCCAGGTGGATCACTAGATGTCTGACAGTTGCGACATAGATGGATGAACCAGGTGAGGAACGTTTTCCGCCATGTCCTAAAGTCATGAGCCTGAACCTATACCTCTTCTGTCTTTATCCTCACAGGCATGAGAAGGTACAGTTCAGACTTCGTGGAATCTGAACCATTTTGAGAAACCCTCTTAAAAAACACAAAGAAATTGTGAATATAACATTCGTTATGAATGGAAATATTTATTTAGAATAAGACATCACAACGTTTTCGAGACTTGGAAATTCATTTTTCTGTGGTGGCTTGAGGCAATTTGCTAGAAATACTTACAGAATGATAGTTCCAATGGCGAGTTGGCTTTTCCCTCACCTGAGCAGGCCTTCACTCTCAGCACCTCCCAGAACTCACAGGGACTCATAGAGCCCCTGAAGCTCAAGCTTTCTTCATCAGCTTTGCAGGAAATCTGTCTCTGGTACTGATGAGCCATAAGGACTCTTCGGCTGGTTACCTTTTATGGTCCCACATTTGGTTCATCCCAGGCTACAGGCTAAGGCAGTGTTCCACGAGAAAGACATTTTCACCTATGAAATTCCGGTCTCCCAGTGAGGGGGAAAGTGTTACTGTGGAATGGACTGTGGGCCGTGATTCTTCCCTCCAGCCTGCCCAGCTCACTTTGCCTCTGTCACACTGCCTGCGGGCAGAGGTTTTCAACCCTTCCACTCCATGGCTATCCAGCTGTGGAGTTCTTGCGCATGGTGGGGAAAGGGTGTCCCCAGCGGCTCACAGTGTGGTTCTCATGCTGCCTGTATCACAGAAGAAGTGTCCTCAGATCCAGCGAGTTTGGCTCAGCGGTCACACCTGGTGGCTGTAGGCCCACTCATGAAGCTTCAGTTATGAAGATAGGAGTTGATTGGCCTGAGAAGAGCTAGGAAGTCACAACACCCTTCTGTCTGTTCTCGCAGGTCAGTAACATTGAATTTGTACCTCAGAAGTGGAAAGCCATTTAAAAACGAATCAAGTCGCTTCAGCAGTTGACAGCCAAAAGAGCTGAAGAATGTGATAAGACTGTGAACTGTCATTCCAGCCTCCCAGATGGGAAGGATAGAGTGCATTGGAGTGGGGAGATTCAGGAAGCTTCACCTTGTGTGTAGGTGCGAGAAGGCGGGACAGCAGGCGGTGATGGGATGCAGAGCATCAGAATCCAAGGAGTCCAGTGGCAATAAGGTTGTCAGATAAAATACAGGACGTTCGGTTTCTAAATTCAGGTACACATTAATAAAATGTTTAAATATGTTTCCCCAAAATTGCATGGGATGTATTTACACTAAAATAATTATTGCTTGTGTATTTGAAATGTTTTTTATTTCCTTTTTAAGTTTTATTTATTTATTTACTTACTTATTTATAGAGTGGAAGGAGCAGAGAGAGAGGGAGAGAGAATCCCAAGCATCCACCATCCCATCAGCATAGAGCCCAAAGCAGGACTCGATCTCACAAACAAAACCATGAGATCATGACTTGAGCCAACATCAAGAATTGGAAGCTTAACCAACAGAGCCACACAGGAGCCCTTTGTGTATCTGAAACTCAAATTTAACTTCAAGTCCTATATTTTTTATTTGGTAAGTCTAGCAACACTGGGTGGAAAGTCGCCTAAAAGGGAGACCTTAAATTAGCCAGGGCCAATGAGCTCTGAGAAATAGAAAACCATGACAAGCTTCTTTAAAGCAAAAATATAAATAAATATTGTTTAACGTATGGTCAAATGATTTTTTTTCCTAGAGCTTACATTCTTTTTTTCCCCACCACTTTACTTTTTTGTCATTTTGTCTTATTTTTTTTTCATCATGATAAGTGTATTCTTTAATCTCCATACTCTACTTCCCCCATTTCCCCACCCCCATTGCCTCTGGTAACCATCAGTTTGTTCTCTGTAGTTGAAAGTCTGTTTCATGGTTTCTCTCTCTCCTTTTTTTTCCCCTTTGCTCCTTTGTTTTGTTCCTTAAATTCCACATATGACTGAAATCATATGGTAATTGTCTTTCTTTGACTGACTTATTTCACTTAGCATTATACTCTCTAGCTCTATCTATGTTGTTGCAAATAGCAAGATTTCATTATTTTTTGCAGCTGAATAACATTCCATTGTGTGTGTGTGTGTGTGTGTGTGTGTGTGTGTGTGTGTGTGTGTATGTGTGTGTATGTGTGTGTGTACTTCTTTATCCAATTCATCCACACTCGGACTGCTTCCACAGTTCGGCTATTGTAAATAATACAATAAACATAGGGATGCATGGATCCCTTTGAATAGTGTTTTTGTAGTTTTTGGGTAAAAACCTAGCAGTGTGATTCCTGGATTGTGGGATGGTTCTATTTTTAGTTTTTTGAGGAAATTCCGTACTGTTTTCCACAATGGTTGTACCAATTTGCATTCCTACCAACTGCACAAGAGGATTCCTTTTTCTACACACCCTCACCAATACATGTTTCTTGTGTTGTTGGTTTTAGCCATTCTAATAGATGTGAAGAGATATTTCACTGTAGTTTTGATTTGTATTTTCCTGATGGAGAGTGATGTTGAGTATCTTTTCCTGTGTCTGTTGGCCATCTGGATGTCTTCTTTAGAGAAATTTCTGTTCATGTCTTCTGCCCATTTTTTAATTGGATTATTTGGGTTTGGGGTGTTGAGTTGTATCAGTTCTTTGTGTATTTTGGATACTAGTCCTTTATCATATATGTCATTTGTAAATATCTTCTCCCATTCAGCAGATTGACTTTTAGTTTTGTTGATTATGTCCTTCTCTGTGCAGAAACTTTTTATTTTGATGAAGTCCCAATAGTTTATTTTTGCTTTTATTTCTCTTGCCTCAATAAACATATCTAGAAAAACGTTGCTATGGCCAATGTCGGAGAGAGCCGCCTGTGCTCTCTTCAAGAATCTTTATGGTTTCCGGTCTCACATTTATCTCTTTAATCCATTTTGAGTTTGTTTTCATGTATGGTGAAAGAAAACCATGACAAACTACTTAAAGCAAAAATAAAAATAAATGTTGTGCAAATATATGGTTAATTGATTTCTCATAATAGTGCAAATACAATTCATTTGGGCAAGAGAAAGGTGCTGAAATGCCTGGATATTTTTGTGGAAAAAATTACAACTCAACTCCCATCTTACATTATTCACAATAATTTCTTTGAAATGCGTCATATACCTAAATGTCAATACTAAAACTATAAAGCACCTGAAAACAAATATAGAAGAAAATCTGCAGGACCTGAGGTAAGCAAAGATTTCTTAGAATACAAACAAGGAACTAAACATAAAAGAAAAAATGATGAATTGGTGTTTTGGACTGAGTTCCCTAAAAGGCATAGCCTGAGATCAGGACTCTTGTGTGAGTCATTTATTGAGTGAATGCCTATAAGTGATATCTGTAAAGAAGTAAGCAAAACAGGATAGAACAGAAGAGGAAGCTTAGCAAAGAAGTGGGGTCAGCTGGAGCCCAGCCTCTCCCTGAGCCTACAAGGAGCCCCAGACACAAATGACACTTCCGTGCTATCCCATACAGAAGTCAGGGCACAAGCTTTTTGTACCACCATAACACCCAGTCATTTGAGTAAAGTATTTCAGAAGAGAGCATGATACCCCAGTTATTTCTAGGTAAAACGACTCCCATTGGCTGAGAACAATTCTGAGAAAGCTATTGATGTAAGCCTCCTGCAGCCAACATTTACAATAGCTAGGAATGCATCTATTTACCACTGGATATCATCAAAGTGAAAAATTTCCAATGATCAAAAGGTGTTATTTTAAACAATGATTGGTCAAGTCACATATAGAAAGAAAGTATTTGCAACTTTTCTGTCTCGCAAAAGCCTCATACCCAGAATAAAGAATTTCTGCAAACCCAAACAAACAATCCAAGTTTTAAAAATGGGCAAATATCTTATACGCAGAAAACCCTAAATATTCAACAACAACAAAAAAAGCTGTTAGAATTAATCAAGGACTTCAGCAAAGTAGCAAGATACAAGTCAAAACACAAGAATCAGTTGTACTTCCCTACACTAACAATGAAGAATCTAGAAAGGAAATTACAAAAATAATTTCATTTTCAAGAGCACAAAAAGAATAATTTTTTTTGAAATGCATTTAGGAATTAATTTAACCAAAGAGGTGAATTAATTTAACCAAAGGGTTAATTAATTTAACCAAAGGAATTAATTTAAGGAATTAATTTAACCAAAGAGGTGAATTAATTTAACCAAAGGGTTAATTGATTTAACCAAAGGAATTAATTTAAGGAATTAATTTAACCAAAGAGGTGAAAGACCTGTACAACAAAAACCACAAAACAGTGCTGAAAGAAATGGAAGAGGACATAAATAAATGGGAACACATCCCATGTTCATGGATTGAAAGACTCAATATTGTTAAGATGTCAGTACTAACCACAGCAATCTACAGATTTGGTGCAGTCCCCGCCATAATCGCAATGATATTTTTGCAAACATAGAAAAACCCATCTTAAATTTATATGGGATCTCAAAAAACCCCAGGTAGTCAAAACAATCTTGAAAAAGAACAAAGCTGGAGGATTCACACTTCCTCACTGGAAAACTTACTTTAAAGCTACTGTAATCAAAACAGTGTGGTACCGGCATAAAGACAGACATAATAGATCAATGGCATAGAATAGAGATCCGTAAAAAATCCTTGAATATATTGTCAAATGATTTTTGACAAAGGTGCTTGACTATTCAGAGGGGAAAAGACAATCTTTTCAACAAATGGTGCTGAGAAAACTGTGTATCCACATACAAAAAGGTGAAATCTGACCTTTCCTAACACCATAAACAACAATTAACTCAAAATTAATCAAAAACTTAAATATAAAACCTAAAACTCTCAGAAATAAATAGGGTATAAGCTTTATAACATGGAATTTGTCAATCACTTCTTGGATTTAACACTAAAGGCAGAGGCAGCAAAAGAAAACACAGATAAATTAGGCTTTATAAAAATTATTTTGTAGGGTGTCTGGATAGCTCACTCAGTTGAATACCAATTCTTGATTTTGGTTCAGGTCATGATTCCAGGGTCATGGGATCAAGCCCCATGTCAGGCTCCACCCTGATCATGGAGCCTGCTTAAGATTCTCTCTCCTTCTTCCTCTGCTCTTCTTCCCTTCATTTGAGTGCTCTCTCTCTCTCTCCCTAAAATTAAAGAAAGAAGAAGAAAGAAAGAAAGAAAGAAAGAAAGAAAGAAAGAAAGAAAGAGAGAGAGAGAGAGAAAGAAAGAAAGAAAGAAAGAAAGAAAGAAAGAAAGAAAGAAAGAAGAAAGAAAGAAAGAAAAAGAATTTTGTGCATCAGAATGCAGAATCAGCAGAGTAAAAAGGCAATCCGCAGAATGGGAAACATAATGGCAAATCATATATATTATAAAAGGTTAATATCTGGAATATATTGAAAATACAAACAACTCAACAACAACAAAAAAATACAACCCAATCCAAAAATGGGCAAAGGACTTTAACAGTTATTTTTCCAAAGAATTTGTACAGAGGGCTAATAAGTACATGAAAAGTTGTTCAACATCACGGATCTTTAGGGAAATGCAAATCAAAACTACAATGAGATACTACCTCATACCCAGAAAGTAATAAGGATTGCCAAGAATGTGGAGAAACCGGAACTCCTCTGCACTATTGGTGGGAATATAAAATGGTGTAGCCGTGGTGGAAATGGTATGGTATGCCAGTACCTCAAAAACTTAAAAATAGAATTCCCAGCTAACTCAGCAATTCTACTTCTGGTTTACACCCAAAGTAAAAACAGGGCCTCAAAGAGGCGTTTGGACACCCACGTCCATTGCCAAGTCTGGACACCCACGTCCATTGCCACATTACTTGCAGTAGCTAAAATGTGGAAGCAACACTATCTACTGTCAGATGAATGGATGAACTAAAGGTGCTTTACACATTCGATAGAATATTATTTAATCTTAGAAAAGAAAGTCTGCGATATGCTGCAACATGGATACATTTTGAGGGCATTATTCTAAGTAAAAAAGTCATAAAAAGGTCAATACTGTATGATTCCACTTATAGGAGGTACTCAGGGTAGTATAATCTGTAGAGATAGAAAGCAGACTAGTGGTGGCCAAGGGCTGGGGGAAGGGGAGAACGGAGAGTTGCTGCCTAACGGGTATAGAATTTCAGTTTTACAAGATGAAAAATTATAGAAATGGATGGTGGTAATAGTTGCACAATGCGGTTAAATACCATAGTACGCTCTCTAATATAGTGAAGAATGTAACGTTTCTGTTGGGTGCATTTTACTACAACACAAAAACTGGGGGGAGGGGAAGACAAAGGGCTTTTATAGACTAAATTTAAATGGCTAAAATTAAATGACTGAGAAAACCAAATGTTAGCAAGCATGTACATCGCACGGAGACTAACACATTGATGGCATACAACCCCTTTGGAAGCTGGTAGTTTCTAACAAATCTATCTACTTGCCCCCAGGAACCAGTCATTATACTACTAGTAATTATATTATACTATCCTCTCCTCAAGTCAAGATACATGTCCACCAAAAAACTGATAGAAGAATGTTAGAATGTTCATATCAGTTTTGTTCACAAGAGCCCAAATCCAGAAATAACCCACTGTCAATCAACAAGTGAATGGATGAACAATCTGTTTTGACCATGTGGAGCCTGTTTGGGATTCTCTTTCTCCCTCTCTCTCCGCCCCTCCCCCACTCGAGCACTCCATCTCTCCCTCTCTCTCTCTCTCTCTCTCTCTCTCTCAAAATAAATAAATGAGCTTAAAAAAAAAAAGAAAAACAAAAGACCAGCCTTTGAAAAATTAATTGGGGTGCCTGAGTGGCTCAATCGGTTGAGCGACTGACCTCAGCTCAGGTCGTGATCTCACTGTCCGTGAGTTTGAGCCCTGCGTGGGGCTCTGTGCTGACAGCTCAGAGCTTGGAGACTGCTTTGGATTCTGTGTCTCCCTCTCTGTCTCTACCCCTCCCCTGCTTGTGCTCTGTCTCTCTCTGTCTCAAAAATAAATAAACATTAAAAAAATGTTTTAAATTAACTAATGAATGAATGAATTAAAACATGGCGATACAAAGAGCTCCTGTTACATGAAACAACATGGAGGTAACTCAAAACCATGTTGAATGAAAAAAAGAGAAACACAAAAGTGTCACCATGTAATGATTCTATTATACAAAGTTCAAGAACATTCAAAACTAATCTATAAAGATAGAAATCAGAACAATGGCTGCTTCTAGGGTAAAGCATGGGAACTGACATGAAATGGTCATGGAAGAACTTTATAGGGTGAAGGAAATGTTTCATGTCTTGATTGGGTTACAAGAATATATACATTTGTTAAAATGTACTAAGCTGTACTCTTAATACCTCTGTGTTTTATACTGCAATGTAAACTATACTTCAATAATTTTTATTAGTTTATGTAACTAGAATTCCAAGGAATTAATTGGTTTCAGGAATGTCTGAATCCCAGCGTCCATACAGGGTCATCAGCCTTCTGTCTCTTTCTTGCTCACTCTCTCTCCCTTTTCTGCCCCTTCCCTCCCTCTCTCTCCCTCTCCCTTCCCACCCCATCCAACCCTTTTCCTTTTGCTTGCCTCCTCTTGCCTCTGTTTGGCCTTATTCTGGATCAGAACACTCCACATAGCCATAAGAAAGTTCCCACAATGCCTTTAGGGATTATTACAGAGTTCACAATTCTGGGACTAAAATACTATATTGGCTGAGCTTATTCACGTAAGAGAAGAAACTCAGCGCACTGTAATTTTTATTTTAATTGTGCTTCATAGCTAATTGGCTGTTCTACTGAAGTTGGTTCTTGGCAAACCAAATCTTAGAGTAGGCATTAGTCATGGCTTTTCTGATCCATGTTGGTAAGGTACCAATTTGGAAATGCTCTCAGCCAGTTTAAGAGAATACTCACCTTTGATTTAGGACTGCTCATTTATCTGGACATTTATTGCTGTTTTCCTAAAAGTCCAGATAGGCCTTGAACATATCACAGCTGGGGGTTTTGAGACAGACCCATTATTGATTCTGCTCGTTGAAGAGGTCACATTGAGAAAATGGAACCAAACCTGGGTGGGAAAAGAAATGACTTGGAGTTTCATTCCAGATGGAACCATACTACATAACCCAAAAGTACAGTTTTGTCTTTCACTCCACTCCATTTACCAATTTGGATTGATTTCTACATGGTTCTTCTTCCTGTAAAAGTTCAATGAAGTCTTTCTGGAAACCGTTTGCTCTACTGTATCCAAATAAAATTGTCAGAAAATTTTCTTCCTGAGCCTTCAGCCAGCTGGGGATGGGCTCTTTTTTTTCAATATTCTTTTTTTTTTAAATAAAAGCTAATTCCTACATTTGCTCTTTACATTTTTTAACTCAGAAAAACTTACCCTCCTAAAGTTCCTTGCTTGACTTTATTTCTTCCCATCTTCTACCTTTAATTGGAGGGCTCAAGATGAGGACTCAAGGAAGTGAGAGTTCACACACATGTTTATACTAGTCTCTGTCTGACTACAGCCTGCAGGCTAAATTTGTTTTTGTCAATAAGGTTTTACTGGAGTACAGCCTCATCCATTTCTTTACAGATTATGTTAGCTTCTTGCATGTAATTATGGCAGAAATTAGTTGAAAGTGGGATGGCATGCCCACAAAATCTAAAATAGTTGCTATCTGACCCTCAAACAAAGGCCATGCCTCACATACACCAGTACCTACCAATGCTCTCTCTCCTCCATAACACTGAATCTTGAACATTGTCCTTGGAATGAAGAGATATATCAGGAGCCTAGCAAAAATACCTAAGTCATATGGAGTCCTGCATATCTCTTTAACATAAATATTATTGATAAAAAAAAGTGTGTTATGGAGAGGGTCAACCCCAATATCAGCTAACCTTGGGATTTTGTTCTATCAATGCCTTAAAGACACTCAAAGACAGAGCATGCCGGAAATTCTCCAACCCATTTACCCACCCATTCGACCTTCACCTCTCCATCAGACCTCAGTGGAAGTTAAATTTTTATCTAGGTGTAAACGTGTTCTAACGTATAGATGAGCTCTCAGAAAAGGTTCTCTTGAATCTCCTGTGAGGGTAACAATAGGAATTGTGTAGGAAAAAAATCCCTAAAGGGATATTTTTTGACCAAGGAAACGACCGTGAGATGTCAACCAATAGCTTGGCAATGGAAAAATGGAGTGGGAAGAAATCTGCATATGAAGGATCCAGAAGAATGAGGGACTCACCATGGAGGCTCAGAGAATTCAAGAGTTGTTCCACCCTAGAGTCATTATGTGCGCAAGAGTAGGAAGAAGTGGTGCAAGATAGACTCCTGCCCAGACGTCTAGATACAGGTCCCAGAGAAGAGGCAGTAAGCAAGTAAGCAGCAGCATCTGAGTGCTCCCCTCAGAGATGACGACTGAGGACTGCCCACCCCCTCTCTTCCGAGATGAATGACCCCAAACAACTGGCAGAGCTGTGCACAGCTCAACCACTGACACCAACTGATGTTCCGACAGGCTGTGCACCATCATCACCTCCATCAAAGTCAAAACACAGTAGAGACCCCTGCCCGGTTCCCAGTCCTCTTTCCCTCCCCCCAGATAACTTGGCGTTTATCATGACCATGTATTTTTTCATAGTTAATACATCGGAGTCAACAAATAATATTGGTTTTGTATTTTAATTTAAATACATTTACGGCATTGTATGTTTCATTCTACATCTTGACATTTCCACACTGTTTCGTTTAAGGTGTCCTGGATTGCTTTGTTTGTTTGTTTTTTAAGAATCCGATGTTCATTGGTATGTTCATGGTCTATTTGTTTTCGTTACTATGTACTGTCCCATCCATTATGAAAAATATTCAGGTTACTTACAAACTACAAACGCTGCTCTGTGGACATTTTGTCCTCCTATCTACCCTCCATGGGCAAGAGTTTCCCTGAAGCATATACACCATTCAATTCCCTGTTTTCTGTGGAGTTTGAGCATTTTATCATATCATCATTGGCCATTCAGATTTCTTCCTCAGGGATCAATCTGTTGTATTTATTTATTTATTTATTTATCTATCTATCTTATTTTTTTTTTTATTTACATCCAAATTAGTTAGCATATAGTGCAACAATGATTTCAGGAGTAGATTCCTTAATGCCTCTTACCCATTTAGCCCATCCCCCCTCCCACAACCCCTCCTGTAACCCTCAGTTTGTTCTCCATATTGAAGAGTCTCATGTTTTGTCCCCCTCCCTGTTTTTATATTATTTTTGTTTCCCTTCCCTCATGTTCATCTGTTCTGAGTCTTAAAGTCCTCATATGAGTGAAGTCATATGATATTTGTCTTTCTCTGACTGACTAATTTCACTTAGCATAATACCCTCCAGTTCCATCCATGTAGTTGCAAATGGCAAGATTTCATTCTTTTTGATTGCCAATATATAATACTCCATCCACCAGTGGATGAGCCTAGGTGCTCAAACTGCTGGGGTTTTTTTTCCCACTGGGTCTTGGGGTGAGCAAGACCACAGGGGAGGCCTCCAGGAGGGGAGTCTCAGTTTCCTATAACACTTCAGGACCCCCAAATGACAGCTCTCATGGCTTTCCAAGCCAGCCATCCTGGGGGCTCATTTCTGTGGTCCAGACCCTAGGGGCTGGGTGCCCGATGTGGGGCACCCACTCCTTACTCCTCTAGGAGCAGTGCCTGTTTGTTGAGACACCTTCTTATTGTGTGTTGCCAGGCTAGAAATGGGGACCTTTTCAAAACTATGACTCTGCCTCTCCTACCCATCTCAATGTGCTTCTTTTATCTTTTGTTATACAGAGGAGTTCATCTCGTTTTCAGACCTTTTGAGGAGGGAAATTATTCATATGTAGCTATAGATTTGATGTGTCTGTGGGAGGAGATGAGTTCAGAAAGTTTCAGCACCCACATCTTGGACCCCTTTCAACTCAGTAGAAACCATTTAACCAAGTAAAGAAGTGCCTTGACATTTACAGGGGACTAAACTTTTTTTTTTTTTTTATCAAAAATGGTGTTGAATTTTATCTCATATTTTTTATTAGGTGCTAAGAAACCTCCACTGAGATTTTAATATGTTTTTCATTAATCTGACAGTAATCACATTAATAAATATTCCACCACCACCACATCCTTTCAACCCTGGGTTAAACTCTACTGCTTTATGAGATATTATTTTTAATACACTGCTGTATTGTTTTGTTAATATTTTACATAGTACTTTTACTTCTATACCTATTAGTGAATTATACTACCTTTACTTATATTTAACAGCAAGATTATGTTGGCTTCTTAAAATGAGTTGAACAGCAACAGCTTTACTTTGTGTTTAGTTTCTGAATTATTTCAAATATAAACGTCAAAATTTTCCTTGAAGTTCTGGTACACTTACCTGTAAAACCATCTGAGCCTGATGCCTTTAGTGATTCTTTTCTTTCTTTTTTTTTTATTCTATCTTTTTTTTTTAAGTTTATTTATTTGTTTTAACAGAGAGACAGAGCCCGAGCAGGGTAGGGGCAGAGAGAGAGGGGCAGAGAGAATCCCGAGCAGGCTCTATGCTCACAGCACGAAGCCCCATGCAGGGCTCGGACCCATGAACTGCGAGATCATGACCTGAGCTGAAATCAAGAGCTGGATGCTTAACCGACTGAGTCACCTAGGCACCCCTGATTTTTGTTTCAATTTTATTTTCCCCTTCCATTTTTTTAAAAAAAGTCTGTCCTTGATGTAAGAAATTCTTCACTTGTGTTGGCTTAGTCATTTTTAGGCTTTTTTTATTTCCTAAAATAAGCACTTAATATTCACATTTCATTCTAAAATACTCCTCTGGCTACATTTATAGGTTTTGTTGCCTAAAACTATTCTTGTTGCTTGGTTCCTTATTTCTAAATACTTCAGTGATTTCTATTTTTATTTCTCCTATAACTCGTATGTTATTAAGAAGTGTGTTTTACATTTTACATTAGTGTTTATGATAGGCAGAGTTGAAGATGTCCTTCAGTCACCCCACCTCCTGGTATACATGCTTTTCTGTAGTCCCCTCCCTTTGAGTGTGGCTTCTAGAACTCCTCTTCAAGAATCCCCTTCTAATAAATATATTATGGAAAAATGATAGAATAGCCCTTCTGAGGTTAGGTTACAATCAGACTGCCTTCTGTCTTGAGCACTCACTCTCCTGCTTGCTTACTTGCTTGCTCACTCTGAAGGAAGCCAGGTGCCATTTTGGGGGTTGCTGTTCCATGCAGCCTACATGGCAAGAAACTGACAGAAGCTTCTAACAACTGACTCCTGCCAATAACCATGTGAATGAGTTTGGAAGTAAATTCTCCCCAGACCTTGATGTAACTGCAGTCCTAGCAGTGTGATTGAAAGAATTTGAATCAAGACCTCCAAAAGCTGTGCCTGGATTTATAGAAACTGTGAGATAAGAAATGTTTGTTGTTTTAAACACCAAATTTTGATCTGATTTGTTACACAACAATTTTGGTTTGTGAAAGTGGAATGCTGCTATAATGAAAAACTGAAAATATGGGACTGGTTTTAGAACCACAGAGTGAGCTTTGTGGAGAGTGTTCATAAAAGCTTGAAGTGCCTTGGACACGTTATACCTAGAATTGTGGACTTCGAGGACACAGCTGATGGAAAACCCAAAAGACATAAAGAGGTAATAACTGAATGGTTTATTCTACTTCAATTCATAAACAAAGAAATAATTTACACCTGCTAATACAAGTATCTTTGATCTTCCACAATGGCAATCACTATCAATAACATCTAATTATTGGCTACATATTACTAATGTGCTCTTGCTAATTTCAAAGCTTGTAATCAAATGTAGGTTTTCTAGAAAAATTGAGAAGTTTGAAAACCTTGTAACTTGATCTTGACAGCTTCCAAATATTTAAGGACCTCGGATGAGACTGGTGTTGATATTAACAAATATAAACTTTTGACATTGTGTAATGAAATGTGTTAATATTTGGATGTCCCGCATAACTTCATGATCCAATTTTTTTCCCAAAAAACAATGCATGATGTTACAAAATCATGCATGGGTCAAAGAACCATTTAAAGTATAAGATAAGATACTGGATGTTAATATAGAAGAATTTGAAATTTTCACCAATACATTATCAAAACACCATATCCAAAAATATGTCTAAAGCCTGTTAAAAAGTCTCCTCTTTTCTAACTACGTATAGCTGAAAAGGAATATGTAATTCCTTTACATATTTCAACTGAAACTATATATCACAACTGATTGAATGCAGAAACAGTATTGAGACTCTTGCTGACTTTTGTAAGGCCAAACTCTAAGTAAATTTTTAAGTGTAAAGCGATGTAACTGTTATTGTTTAATTTTTTTTTAGTTTTGGAAAATACAGCTATTTTCATAAAAATAAATTATTTGTTAACATTAACGAGTTATTGTTACTTTTAAATGAGTTAATAGTTAATTAAATATTAAAATGTTCAGATTGATTTCTATCATAGTAAATATCAACAGATAAAATCCACTTCAAGGAAAGAACTTTGCAGATGTCACTAATTTTTAAGAGTGTAGGGTATCCTAAGACCAACATTTTTAGAACTATTATATTAGCATATTAATGACCACGAAGAGTCCAGTGATGTAAAAACTTTCTTAACTTTTTGTTAGAGCCCAATGTTTTCCAAATTTTCCTAAATTCTCCTCCAAATGATATCTCTCTACCTCTAGCAATATATATTCTGTAAGATAGAGTTTTAAATTGTGTTGCATAGAAAATAGATGGAACCCTGTGATTCTTAAATCGCTAATCTTCAAAACCCAGATACCTTGGCAAAAAAATTCCTCCTTTAGTTCCATCATTTCCCCCAGAGAGTCTTCATGCTGTCAGCCAAAAGAGAATTTGTGATGCATACTGTCTTTTGTCTACTTGTGTAGTAAAGAATTTAGCCTTGACCAAAGAGAGGTCCGGCCTTTGCCCTTGGCTTCTGAGAAGTAATCTCTAAGCTCCTGGAAAGTCATGCCTGATAGGAGTTGTTTTCTTAGAGGCCTTGTTACACACTGGATAGTCTAACAACGTGACTTAGGTTGGGCCTGATTGCACTAGAAAGACAAAACAATGTGATTTAGAGTGGAGGCTTTGGGTCACACCCAGAGGGACTGGAGACTGGGGACTGAAGTCGGCTACATGGGCAGCCTTTCATGCCTACATAATGGAGTCCAAATAAAACCTCCAGACTCCAGGATTCAGGTGAGATTCCCTGGCTGACAGTATTTGTGCACATTGGCACACATCAATCCCGGGAGAGTAATTCTTTCCTGACTCCATGGACAGAAGACAATGGAGCAACACATCCAGTACATCCCCGGGCTCTACCTTACATGCTTCTCTCCCTGGCTAATTTCAATCTGTATTTTTTCCTTGTAATCAATCAGAACCATGAGAATAATGGTTCTCAGTAAGTTTTATGGCTTTTTCTAGTGAATTAGTGAACTTGAGAGGGGTTTGGGGAAGCCTTCAAACTTGTAATTGGTGTCAGAAGTCAGGGTGGTGTTGGGTAGACCAGTCCCTGTAGCTTTGCAGTTGGCTAAACTCTTTTGCACCACCCAGACGTAGTCCTCCACTTCTTTGTAAAATAAAGAAAGAAAAAGAAGAAGAAAATTATTTTGTTCACATAGCCATGGAGACCTACTGATCTCAAAGACAGCAGATCTCTTTTTCAATGTCCAGTGTGATCTAGACTAGATATCAGTAATCCCTTTCCCATTGGCCAGTGATGAGTCTGGTGGTAGCCGTGGGTCCTACAATGAGATACAAGTAAAGTCTTATAAGTGAAGCTTAAAGAAAAGCCTTTATTTTGTTATGTCAGAATGCAGATGTAATACCTAGAGTTGTAGCAGCATTCTTGAAACCATTGGGCAATAAACCCAGAGATGAAAGCTAAGATGACAAGAATAGCAGAGGAGAAAGTCAGAAAGAGGCTTAAAAGAGCTGTGTGAGGTGGGTGGATGTATTAAAAACAAAAACCAAAAAACAAAAAAAGCAGCATTTGTCTCAATTGACTACTAGGATGTATATTAAACATGTTTACAACCTGCTTCAATAAGCAAGTCCTCTGTTTTGTTATGGAATGTTCTTCATTAAACCCTTTTTTTTTTTTTTACATAAAATATTAGCTTAGAAAAAAAGATGTTAAAAAAAGTATTTAACATGAGTATTTCCCCTCTCAAAATATAGTTGCACGTCTATCAGATCTAAAATATACAGCCAGAACGGCAAAGCAAAATTATTAAGTGAAAGGAAAATGTGAAGTCTTAGTGAACCAGTTAACAAGGGACCAGAAAGGGGGGCAACATGTTATTATTATCAAAGAATAATTTATGTTAAGTTTATGAAAATTGCTAAGCTGTAAAATGAATGTACAAATGAGAATTTACCTAAGAGACTACCCAAGTGCATTAAGATTCACTTGAGTTCTCTCTTAACCTTAAGCATAGTTTCTTCAGGTCTGAATTGTTCTTATCTCTCTTCTAATTTGCTTCTCATTTTCTCCCACCTAAAGCAGCTATGCCCAAATGTCAAGCAAACTAGGTTTGGAAATCTGACATTTGTTTGGCATGATCCGTCCTGGGTTTTCTCAATACCACATGAATGGTCTGCTGGAGCCTCAATATGGCCTTCTAGTTGGCGGCGATCTCAAGAGGTGAACTGGAAACAGGAGGGATTGAAGGAATGAGTCCACTCTCCTGCTCACTCTGCCCTCATCAAGCTGTGGGATCTTGGGTGAGTCTCAGGCCATATCTGCTTATAATTGATGAATGGAGGAGAAACACCACTGGCTGGTAGCGATCCCCCATCTCTCTCTAAAAGTTACATTTGAAACTGCTGTAAAAATTCTCAAAAACTCTAAATATAACTAACATTTTTATTAATGGTCCATTTTTATAACGGTCTAAATATACCTAACCATTTTATTAATGGTCCAGGTTTTTATAAACACCTATCCAAGAATTTTGGCACTCGGGCAAAATTCGAAAAGCAGTATGCATTTGGAATCGTCCTCAGATCTAGGAATTGCCTATGTTTCAACTCTTACAATCTTCCCTTCATCTAAATACATCCTCTAAGAAAAAATAACATATAATATCCTCTAACTTTAGAGTGACAATAAAAAGTTAGGAATATGCTGCTGAAGACAATTGCTGAATATTAGAATTAAGTCCAAGAAGAATGAATGCCAGATTGGCTGAAGTAGGATGTCCAAAGCCAAAGGTAGCTGTTGAGATGATTAAAACAAAGACATAGAGCCAAGTAGAGGTTAGAAAATTAAGGAACCAACAGGGCAGAGAAGCAAATTATAGGGGATACAACGTGAAGTGGCCCATTTAAAGGATGGCTGAGTGTTTACATAATTCTACAAAGACTTCTATGGGCAGTTGGGGCCCATTTGCAAATTTTGACCCCGCTGAGTCTCAAGACATGAGATCTGGATTATAATTATTTCTGTTCTATCAGGATTGATAGTCTGCATTTAAGTTCTCAAGAGCATCATGTATATAAGGGCATCTGTGTCTACATAAGAATGAGTTGCATTGTTAGGAAGATGTACAAATTTCATAAAAAGAGATATACATAGTTTCTGAGTAAGAAGTATGGCCACCAAAGGGTCCAACCCTCAAAATTCTGGAGTAGAAGCCTGATAAGAGGCACAGAGAAGTAGGATGGGATGAGGAGGGCAGAACAAAGGACACCTTCTGTGCGTTGGATTAATGAGGCTGTTGGACTTGGAGCCCCTTATCAACTGTCCATATCTGAAACTGCCATGAATATAACTAGAAGGCCGGGACAGATTTAGGAAGAGAAGAGAATCATGCCAATCTGTGATTCAGGTGTGATTCCTCAAGCCAAGGAGACAAAGTCACTCTTCCTTGACTTAACCCAAATTAACAGAACTTATCATGGGGACTGGTCCCAGGTTGCCCAGCAGAAACCCAGAGAAACTTTCCAAATCCACAAATTCCTGAGACCACACCACCCCACACCAACTGAATCTGGATCTCCACAAAGAAACCTATGAATCAGGGTACTACTGAATGAAAGTAAAAGAAGACCCGTCTTAAAGTGACTTAAATAAGATGGGTTATTATCTCACACAAGTAACTCAGAAGAGCTGTTCAGGGATGACCAACAAAACAACTCAGCAACATGGTGAGAGACCCAAGTACTTTCCGCACTACCTTCTGCGCTGTGTTGCTTTTTCTCTGCGTGGCAACCTCAGACTGGCCCCTCATGGTGACACAACGGTTACTGCAGCTCCTATCTTTACACTACACGACCACAACCAGGCCGTGTTCCTTGGTCCGCAGTTTCCCCATTTGACTTACCCTCACTCCCCTTTGGCCAGAATTGCATCACAAATCCGTTCCTAGATAACCCCTGGTTATTCAATAGAATTAGCATAATTTGTAACTAAATAAGATTCCCCATCCCGGATTTGGGCAGAACCCAGTCTCATCTGAGTATATAGCTGCCTTGTTTCCAAGTCATGCTGTGGCGAGGTATCAGTTGGATAGGCGACCAAAAATGTCCAGAATAACCTGCATTTTTTAAAGGTCCCCTGGTAAATTTTAGGCAGCACAGTTCTGTAAACAAGCCATTTCTTGAGTTCCTTAATTTCATTAGGCTGGATTTCGCTGCGTGATTAAATACTTAAGAGCAAAGGGTTGCAGAGTGGTCCTTTCTCCTATCCTGCACAGAACCCCATGCCAATCCAGAATATGATTCATTTAGGAAGACCAGGGGGTATGACTGCTGTCCTGGTCGGTGACGGCTGCCTTCAGTGAAGGTGGCGTGGCCCTCAAACAATGCTACAAGCAGAGAATACAAAATAAAGGTTAGAGGCACCTGTTTCATTAGTACCCTGGAAGACCATTTTGTAGCTCCTACAAATATTGGGATTGGGGTGTGGGGACACTGCGAGACAACGGAAGTCCCCAGGGGTGGATTGGCGCAAGAGCAGAAAATACAAAGCTTATTGAGACGCATCTGCTTCAAGAGCAAGAGATCGTCTGGGACATTTTAGGAAGACAGACAAATAGATGCATGATACATGGATGAATAAACAGCAAGTCTTCGTTATTGCAGATTCTAAATTTGCCATCTTTCCTACTTGTTAAAATTGATGTGGAACCCCCAAATCAATACCCGTGGCACTTTTGTAGTCATTTGTGGCTTGGGGCAAAGTGACAAAAACTTGGAGTCACCTGACACCTGACCTGACAGTGACTCTACCTTCTTGTCAGCTCTCTTACTGCAAACGAGTGTCCTTTTCACCCTCGATCTCACTAGTTTTTGTACTTGTGCGCCTTCCTTTGGTGATCGCATTGTTTAAAATGCCCTCCAAGCACAGTGCTGAGGTTCTGAGCAGTGTTCCTACGTGCAAGAAGGCTGCCCTGTGCTTCATGGAGGAAATATGGGTGCTCTATAAGCTTCACTCAGTCACGATAACTGTTAGTCGTGAGTGCAATGTTATCAAATAAACTATCTGTTGAATAAGATTTTTTTTAATGTTTATTTATTTTGAGAAAGAGAGAGCATGTGTGCATGAGTGGGCTTGGGGCAGAGAGAGAGAGGGAGAGAGAGAGAATCCCAAGCAGGCTCCACACTGTCAGCACAGAGCCCAACACAGGGCTCGATCCCACAAACCATGACCTGAGCCGAAATCAAGAGCTGGACACAACCGACTGAGCCACCCAGGCACCCCTGTTAAATACGATTTTTTAGACAAAAGCACATATAAAAGAAGCTGTCTATTGATTGGTTGACAAAACTGTGACCAGAGACCCACAGGAACCCAACTCTGTATGTCCCTTAGGGGCAAGGGTTCTGCATTTGCGAAGTGTTCACACTTTATAGAACATACTACCATAAACAATGCAAATTGACTGTATGTGAGTGTGTGTGTGTGTGTGTAATATTAATTATATATAAATGATATATAATTTACTACATATAATCTTAATTAATAATTGTAAAAATATTGTATATAATAAATATAATAATGAGAATTGACTGCATATATGTATACACAATCTCTCTAGAAGAATTTTTCTTTTTCATGCAGCATTATAATCCCTTTGCATTTCCCTGCAGTACCTCTGCAGTGTCGATATATATAACCTTCTTATATGCGAGGGTCCAGAATTTCATATAAGGGGTTGGCTATATGGGTTCTGGGTGCACAAAGAACAAAACAACAAAAAGAATGCTGTATTAGATAACCCAAAGACAATAACTAGAAGGGAAATGAGAAGTGGTTGTGGATATCGGAACGTGGGGGCAAGGCGAGGGGCTCCCTGGTGCCCAGGCTCTGAGCTCCAATGAGAGAACACTGCTTGAGGGGCTCAAACCTTTCCCACAGGCATACTGGGGCTGCTTCTCTCCGAGGCAAGTGACGTCAGGGGGGCAGGAAACTGCATTGTTGGAGTAACACTGAAATGGACAAGAGGCAAACAGGCAAGACCCAGCCGGTGCTTCCTTCTCCGGCATTGCCAGGCCTCTCTACCGCCTCCTACTGGCAGAGCCTATAACAGGGGCTTACAGGGGACGCGGATAAAGCAGAAATATGGTTTTAGTCTCCCTCTCAGGATCACAGAAGGCAGGGTTAAGGCTGACCGTATGCAAAGGACTGGCATTGCATTAATCTCCTTCCCGTCACATCCAATAATGTATATTCAGGGAAACATTATTCTAGTCCAAATTCACTCAAGAGACATCCTAAGTTATATATTACTATCTGCTCTTGGAGTATGTGGCACCGAGCATTTTGAAAAAAAAAAAAAAAAGAAAGAAAGAAAAACCAAAAAAACAACATCTTAAGATACAAAAGAATGTTGGCCTAATGATTACTCCTACATAGTCATTCTAAATTATTATCTCTTCATTAACTCAGAAATGTAATCGATCCATTTCTGATATGCCTGCTATTAGTTTATAGGTCACTAAAAAAATTAAGTAAATAGAGAGAGATCACAGTGCATTTACCTTCTTCTGTGTGTGTCTCATACCAGCCTTCGGACAGAACTAGTACAGTTCTGATCTGAAACACGAGAAAACAGAATAAGTAAACATACATCATATTTCAGAGAATTCTAGTCTTGGGTTTACTCTGAATTTTCTAACACTGTTTCTTACCTGTGGGTTTAACATCTTTTAGTCAAGGGACTCCTGGGTGGCTCAGTCAGTTGAACATCTGACTTCAGCTCAGGTCATGTTCTCTGGGTTCCTGAGTTCGAGCCCCATGTAGGGCTCTGGGCTGACAGTGCAGAGCCTGGAACCTGCTTCAGATTCTGTGTCTCCATGTCTCTCTACCCCCTCCCCTGCTTGTTCTCTCTCTCTCTCTCTCTCTCTCAGAAATAAAAAAAAGTTAAAAAATAGTAATAATAAAAATTAAAATCTTTTCGTCGATGAAAAAGTGAGTATTTTCTGTTAAGTAACTATATCTGTAAGCTCTTGTCCTGTTAAGCTATAAAAATACCATAGGGAAGAAGTGAAGAAATTTACCCATACTATGATCTTTATTAGCATTTCATCTCCTGAATAATTAAAAGATTGATTATGTTTTGTCAGCGATTGAGACAAAGTTTGCATCTGAAGAGAAGAGAGGATTTCATTTTCCAACTCTACTGCTTACTTATCAGCTTTCATAGAGGAAATTTGCAAAACAATACTGAATAGATGGCTGCACATCAGGTCCTTTGTGATTGGGACGCTGACTCTCCCCTTTGAAGTGTCCATAAAGATCATCTTTCATAGGGGCCACAATAGAAGGGAGAAGCGTATAACTGAAAGAGGAAATAACTGGACGGTGTCTTTTTTACTCTGTGAATTGATTTCCTCCCTCTATGTATCACAATGCTACGAAAGACTAGGAGTCAGAGATATGAGCGGAAAAACAGAGAGAAAAACTACTTTGTCAGCCTCTTTAGCAATGTTGAGGTACTTATTCATTTTTCTCCAGTATTAAATGAAAAAAAAAAAAAAAAGAGAGAATATCCTTGCTTGGAACTGACTCCACCCCCATATTCCACCCCACCAGAAAAACTTACGAACAGAGAGGCTTTGTCACTACAGACACACACACACACACACACACACATACACACACACACAGAGCAAATTTTGTTGCACCGCAGGGTGATTCCCTGCCCTCTAAAGCTGACTGGCAAAGAGGTTTTATCCACCAAGACCTTGAAGGAGCAGGTGAACTCAAGCAACTCTTGGCCAATGGGATGGGGTTTGGTACCTGAGTGCAAGTTGCCTTCTCATGTACAATATTAGTTCTTTCTTTACTCTTGGAATGTGTAGTATGTTCTGTGTAAAGGGGCAGTTAGTGCCTGCCTCTGCTGTAAAGATTCCTTCATTAAAACTCTGAATCAACTCTTGCCAAGGGAAGAAAATGGAAGTCTAGCCTGGAGGTGGAACAGGGAAGCAGGCTGTTTAGTTAGAATGTCGTCCATCATTAAGCTAGAGGTAGAAAAGCAGAGAAGTAGCAAGCTTCTGAAGGGTGAGGGGGACTTTCAGATCTGCCTTTCTCCCCTGTGTTCCTTCTCTATCTTTCTGCCCTTCATGCTCAAACACAGTCTTACTAGGAGACTAATGTTAGAGATAAATGGAGGAGAAAGCCCAGTGGGTGGGTTAAAGATGGCCCTCTGCTGTTTTTTCCCAAAGGCCACTTGCAGCGCATTTCTAGAAAGGTCAATTAGAGAAGACTCCCCTGGGGTGTGCAGGAAGTCTCTCTCTTTCTCAAGATCCATGTCTCAGGATATGATGTTGGGCTTTGTGGACCTGTTAATAGAAAGGCTGCTACCCAAAGAGCTGTCTGAAGCCATTACACTCTTTCTTTCCCTCCGTGAGGTACTTTTTCCATGGAGCGGCCATCCAAGGTTGCAGGGAAGAAGGTACACGGACTGTTAGCCTGCAGAGCAGAAAGAAAGTTTCAATTGCAATTCCAATGATCCTATAAGCCATCCAGAGTCAGGAAGACGGCACTCATTCTCTGAGATGGCCTACACTGTCCATGGTGTGACGTCCCTTAAGCATCTAAATAGATGGTATGTGGGTCTCCAGCTTGTTTGAGCTCCTTCTCTGGGCCCATAATTATAGGGAGTGGATTGTGCTTCATAATTCTTGGTTGGAACCAACAGTAATTGACCCTAAATCGCAATCGGTCATGGTCTCTGGATTGTTTATCAGTCCATAATTTAAAAGCATATTCTTTTAGTAATTGTCTAAGGTATATATATAAATGGCATACCTGTATTTGATGGAAAGCACATCTAAACCGTTGAGGCAGATAACTTCAGTATTACTAATTTCCACTTGAGTGTCTTCAATTCACCCCCAACTTGATGAGGTGCATTTTGGCCAAGACTGTGTTTCGTGATCATGACGGGGATGATGACGACAATGGTCACAATTATCACATAATAATACTTTCTTGTTATTTATAGTATTTCTTTTATAGTGGCTCATGTTTGTCAAGCATTTACCAGTCTCTAGTTTTAAGAACCTTACACATATTAATTCATTTGATCTTCACAACTACTCCCTAATGTTGATATTTTTATCATCATTTTATAAAAAAGGAAACAAGCACAGAGAGGTGATGTAACTTATCCAAGAGCACACAGCCAAGAAGTGCAGAGCAAGGATTCAACTGCAGGCATTTAAACTCCAGACCGTGGGTTCTTAAATAGTGTGCTCTTAGGTAACCCCCAGAGAAGCTAAATCCTCCATCTAAAAGCGTCTGAGGAATTTTGGAATGTAACTCCCAAGGACATCACCTTGTGAGGATATGCTAGCAAAGGAATTTCAGAAAGCTGAATCCTGGCAGTCCCTAGCCAGATAACATGTGGAAACATTTGTTTCATGATGAAGTCATTTCATCATGATTAGATCAGGAATTCTATCCTGGGAAGAAGAACACGGAAGAAAATGGAAGAGTATGGTATAATCAATGGGGGACATAGAGAAAAATGAAGAACGTACCTGGTGATTGGGATCTCACTTTTACGGAGGAATAAAGAACCACAGAAGCAAGTTATGTTTTGTTGTTGGTAGCTGGAAACTTCACTGCTATTAAAGTTCTGCAGACTAAAGTAGAACATCAGGATCATTCCATCCTTGTCCTCACTCAGCAGGAAGCCGCTGCGGAAATAGGGAAGGTGGTTTCTGCCAAAAGGCAGATAAGGACTGAAAAGTCATGCCAGATGTAGAATTAGTTCTCAGTTCTTTACTCTCCCTGACTCTTCAAAGGAGGGCAGGGATAAATTTCTTGGGCACTGGAGCCACCCAGGTTCCCACCTTGGCCGGGATCTCTGGTTTGAATCTTGGCTGAATCTCTGATATGACCTTGACAGGTTACTTCAATGCCGTAGAAGAGAAGACCTTTACCCCTAACTCAGGCTACTGTTTGATGATTGAATTAGTAGCAGTAATGCACACAAAGTGCTTAACATGGAGTCTGGTGCAGAGCAAGGACTCCGTAAACTTGGCCCAAAAGTCTTCAAGGGATTCCTGACTCTTCTCTTTGACACCGCACCTTGGGATCCTCAGCTGGTCCTTTGGCTCTGCCTTCCACATGTGCATGGATCCAGCTTCCTTAATCTTCTGCACCATGACCACCGACCCAAGGCACACGTCACTTGCCTGGATGATTGCAATAACCTCCTACCTGGTCTCCTGCTTCTTCCGTTGTCCCTTCCAGACAATTCTGAGAGCAGTCACCATATTCCATTAAAGTATTACAACATATCACTCCTGCTAAAAACTCCAGTGGTTTTCTGTCTACAGAGACCTGGAATACGCCCCCTACCATCATCACCCCTTTCTTGCTGGTTTTAACTCTTACGACTCTCCCTGCACCACCCCATCCTCCCCACCACCAACAAAGATTCTCTCATTGACCGAACCCTAGCCAGCTTCTTGGGAGCCCTTTCTCAACTAGGCCTCAGCCTCGGACTATAAAGATTTGAACAAATGTTAAGACAGCTTCTACCAGCTCAAGGCCACCCCCCTAGGATGGCCCTGGTCCCCTTAACGTGCCTGCCTGAGAAAACTCAGGACTGCCAGGGGTATTTACTGTTTGCTCTGGACAGTACCCAAGGGTAAGGTCCCTGTCCCCCAGCCTTTCTGGGGAGTGTTGGGGCTTAACTTTGGGAAGCGCCAATTAGCAAACCCAGTGGGTTTCACATGGACCAACCGTGTTTCCTGCTTTTCACGTAATCTTTCACTTCCCTGATCTGAGGCCCCACACCTCCTTTTCTATTCTCTTATTCTCCTATTAAAACACCCACTACCTTGGGGCGCCTGGGTGGCTCAGTCAGTTGAGCTTTTGACTTCCGCTCAGGTCACGATCTCGTGGTCTGTGAGTTCGAGCCCTGCGTCAGGCTCTGTGCTGACAGCTCGGAGCCTGGAGCCTGCTTCGGATTCTGTGTCTCCCTCTCCCTCTGCCCCTTCCCTGCTCATGCGCTGTCTCTCTCTCTGTCAAAAATAAATAAACATTAAAAACAATTTTAAAAATGCCCACTACCTCTGTACAAAATGAAGCTGAGTTCAGCTCATGGTAGACGTTCCTCCCTCTCCCAATAGCAGATTACTGATGAAAATCTGTCTTTACCACTTTAGCTAGTGTCTGACTTTTTCTTTGACACCCACTGCCCTCCACTCACCCTGGGCACTTGGCTAATCTCCAACCCACTAAGCATAGGCCTTTCAACCTACTCTTCCCACTGAAAGGCACTGCCTCGTCAGAGTCACGTGGCTTCCGCCCTGTCTTCTGTCAGGTCTTTGCTAAGATGTCCACCTCCCAGGGACCCCTGCCTGACCATGTCCCGAGCTGCCTTCCTTCCTCCTTGCTTTATTCTTTTTCTCCCTAACATTCACCACCACGGGGCACACTGCGTAGATTTCACCTGTTTGTTCAGGGTTGATCTCCCTCACTAGCCCGCAGTCTCCTTCAAGACCAGAATTGGTTCACGACGATCCGCCCCACGCTGCACTACTGTGCCTGGCACGCAGTAGGCCCTCGATAGATGTTTGTCAGCCAAAGAAGTCAGTAAGCATCCGCGACTGTCATTTTTCAATAAACATCGTGGTTAAACAGCAGCAAGCAATCCACGGGCCAGTAAAGCAGTTCCGTCAAAATGGAATAAATCTGAAGGGAGGGCAAACGCAGAGAATACCCACAAACAGAAGGGCCACGCCAGCGGGCTTGCAAATCCACGTAAAGGAACATCTGAGGGAGGAGGAAGGGCCACAGAAGACTGTTGTCTGCAAAACTGATCTCTGCATGAAGACATTATTGGCCCCACATAATAGTAACCACAGTGGGAAAGACGGCACGTGTATCAGAAAACGCTTTTCTATTGTTACCCTACGCACGATTTTCGCAGTCACTGTTCTGACAAACCGCCGTTTGCAAGAGGTGATTTTAGTCTCTCCTTTGGTCCCGGCAGAAAAGTCCCAGAAACCAGTAGTCCTCCCAATGACGTCCAGATTGGCAAAAAATAATTCTGTCAACCTGTTGGGGTCATTTCCGCAACGGAAGGAGTAACCATCTCACTTGCTGTGTGTGTGTGTGTGGGGGGGGGGAGGGGGTCATTTATTATTTGTTTTGTGCTGTCACCCGCAACAGCTTAGCAGGGGTGAACGATGGGGAGAAAGTGTAAATTTCAGCGATGAAGCAGGTGGCGTCAATTCTGACACCAGGAAGGTGGATGGGTGACCTGTGTGGTAAAGACAAGAGCGCCTGTCACAGGGAAGGCGTTTCCCTCTGGAAATGGAGATGAAAGCAGGAAACTGGGGGTGGGGGGGGGGGGGGACGTCGGGATGAATCTAATGGCAGCTCGATCTTCTTATTCCAACACCACTCGTTGGAGAAATTTCCATTCCTCAAAGAGCTGAAATCCCGGTGTGGGAACTGTGGCTCTGGCCTCACGGGTCAGCGACACGGCCCGTGCCTCCGCCCAGATTGCCCTCACACCTCTCCGATGACAGGTCCTCTCGGCCAGCCACCACCCCCCCCTCCGTCCCCAGATACACTGCACACCACCTATTTAACACACGGGGGTATTGTCAGGCATAATGACAAGCCATCTGAATAATGCCATCAGCTGGAGGGTGTCGATGGGACAGCTGCCTGCCCCGCTCCCCCAACGTGGAGGTTGAGTCAACACACTGCTTTCAAGCTGCAGCCTGGTGCTGTCACAAACCTCCACCCCGGTGACGGTGACGAGCTCCCCCTGACCTGTCAGGTGACAACTTACCTCTCACCCCTTCTCCTCTGCAACAACTAACTCCTAGCCCAAAGATTCCCAGCCGAGGCGGGCCCATCCCTCCCGGATGGTCCCGGATGTGGCAATCCCATCCCTGCGAAACCCAGCATCGCACCTTCCAGAGGCGAGGACAGGCTGGCCGCGCCCTCCCTTCCGGGTCCGGGCAGCTCACCTTCTTGGGGCTGGGCCGCGGCCACCATGGTTCTCTCTGCCCCGGAGCCCGAGCACCCAGACTGCACGACACCCCCACGCCTGCCCTCCAGGCATCCAGCTCTTTATAACTGCAGGATGAGAGGCTTGCATAGCGCCGCGCGACACTTCCAGAAAGTCACGTTGCTATTTTAGCACTCCCCTGACAAAGAGCACCGACAGACAGAGTGTCCTCGTCGGGTGGGGGGAGGGGGGCGGGGGGCGGGGGTGGCGGGGCGGAGGCGGGGGTCGTGAAAGGGCTCTTGGAGAGGAAGCCTATAATTTGGTTTTGTGTGTCCGATTTTTGTTTCTTTTTAGAAATCTTCCAGGGAATCTCTCCTCCTCGGCGCCCCTCCCCCTCCCCCCCCCCCCCCCCCCCAGCTGTCTTGATTAGTGGCTGTGAGTATGCTGGTCAGATCTGGGCATTAATGACGGCTAATTTGCCCGAGGTTGGTACAGCCCAGGCAGCAGACTCCGCACGACCAGCTTTCGCTGCCATATGGGCGGAAGCAGCTGTTTCAATTACTTTCGGTGCCCAGATGTGTCAGACGAGCCATCAGTCCTCCGCGGGGTACATCAGCCACACGGCAGCTAATTGCTTCCATCGCTGTGGAGCTGTGGAAAAGGGTTTGGGGGACAGCCGAGCGCTGGCTGTCGCGGGGCTCACAAGGCTAGCAAACGGGGATGCTGCGGCTAGACCTCCGTCTGCCCTGCCTGGCCCCCGCAACGCCCCCCACCCCCCCAACCCCCGCCCCCCGGGCTGGCTGGCCGTGTCTTTGGCAGGTGCACACCACGGGCGAGGGCAGAGAGGCAGGTACCGCGTCCTGGGTTCTTGTGAGTCTCCCTCCCCGCAGACCGTGGGTGGCAGGACCCAAAGGCACGGGGAGCTCTGCTCTGTGGATCCCAAAGAAATCAAAAGGACGTGATTTCAGTTAATAAGCAATCCGGGGTTGGCCATTTCAATCTGAGGCTTCAAAGCGCATTTTGAAAGGTTAGCGTCCCCCTCCTGGCGCCCAGAGAGTGATCAATGAATCAATGTGTGTGTTCTGTTTTCTGGTGGATCAGATTGAGGCCAGAGGGGAAGCGAAAGGAAAGGTCAGCCGCCACCCATTTCCCCCTGCACTCTCCTTGGTTCTCCGGGAAGAGAAAGCAGAAACAAATGTCAGGCAGGGATGTGTCTTCCCATTGTTTGGAGCAGGAGCGGTTGAGGAGAAACCGGTGGGCTAAATAGAAGGCTGTTATCATCATAATAATACATCCATTTAGGAAAAGAATAAACATTTGTTTTGTGCTAATTCTATGGTAATCAGGGTGATTGTACTGTACTTAGCTACGGCTTGTTGCCATGGTTATTCCAAGCAGTTTGCGGTTATTAATGGCCTAGAATAATCCACGGGGCTCAGTTTGAGACCCTTCATCAGAAACCTGAGTATTAACTTCACTGCTGACATCTCAACCGTCTCGGAGCGCAAAACAAGTTTGCTTTCTCTCAGCTTTGTATTAGGTGGCATCTAATCTGTACTACGAAATGGTTGGGTCCCTTCCTTCCCACTGCTTCTCTCCGAAAACACCTTGTACTCCAGGTCTTCAGCGTAATTAATGGAGCTCAGCATTTTTCAGATTGATCTCCTGATGAATATACGTTAATGCAATTTAGCAAAACATGTATTGAAGGAATTCGATGCATAACCTGGGTTTAGGAACTGGTCTGGAGTAGCCCAGGAATGGAGACGGAGAGCTAATTATCTCGAGCACAGCCAACCAGAGTTTAAACCAAAATTTAGACCCTCACCTCTGCCCAAGTCACATCGCTGAGCTGCGTCTCCATGATTCTACAACACAATGACTGATTACCCTTCTCAGACGCTCAAAGCAAGTCACAATAGACTACACTTGTCATTGGTGGTAGTGGTGGGGAGGGGTCTGTTTCTAATGGGTTTCAGTTGATAATCATCAAGAACTATGTTTCCTTTTGTTTTTTTAAACTTTATTTACTTTGAGTGAGAGAGAGAGAGAGAGAGAGAGAGAGAATATCCCAAGCAGGCTCTGCACTGCGAGCATGAAGCCCAGTGAACTTGAACCCATGAACCATGAGACCATGACCTAAGCCGAAGTCAAGAATCAGGCGCTTCACGGACTGAGCCACCCGAGCACCCCAAGAACTATGTTTCTTAAGAGAAAAATCAACAGACAGAGCACAAATGAGCACGGACTAAAATACGTGTGATCACGAGTCCCAGCCAAATTGTATCTGCAATTCTAAAATCAGGAAGATGGCACGCATTTCACCTGGCTGTTGCTGCATAACAAAACCACCTCAAAACTCAGTGACGTAAAACCAGAACGACTTCCCATTTCTCGTGCTTCTGTGGTTGGCCTGGACTGCCCTGCTCCCCTCGGGAGCTGGCATTTGGCTGGGCTGGGCTGGGCTGGGCCATCAGGTCTCCAAACGGGCCTCCAGCTCCCACCTGGGCCCTGGCACTCAACATCAGGGGGACCGGGTTCTCTGGGGCGTGGCCATTCCTTCTAGGTGTTACCCCGTCTTTAGGTCCCTTCCAGCTGGCCTCTCTCTAACAAGGAAGAACCTCATTCCAAGACAGCCAAGTCAGAACCTTCTCAAGTTCAGCTCCAGGCCTGGAGCCAATCTGAGGACCAGGCCAGGTTCAAGGCGTGAGGAAGAACACTCCAGATCTTCAGAGGAGAGCTTGCATGTAAGAGTGAGGGTGCCCGGGGAGGGCTTGCAGCGGCCCCCTCAGTATATGTGTTCAGGTTGAGGGGGTGCTAACAGGTAATGAGGAATATATTCTATTTGAAATAACTAAAGAAGTTGGCTTGTCTTTATATTAATTTCATGCAATTTCTTACAAAAAGAAAGCAAACCAAAAAAAAAAAAAAAACCTTTGCATTCATAGTATTATCCTCTGTTTTGTTAAACCACGTAAAGTCTTGAAAAACTGAAAAACAGGGGTTTTCTCCTTTTTAAATCTCTCTACTGAAAACTGCCAAGTTGTATTGATTAGACTATTTCCCATGTCTTTTGTCCGCCTTTGAATGGTATGCATTAAAAAGCATCATTTGCTAAGAGAGGCCCACAGTTGTCATTCGCAAGTGACTAGAGGAAGAAATTCTCTCAGTGTTCTCAATCCCCGTCTGCCCAGCCTTAGCAGAGCTGAGTGTCCCTTATCAGTGCTCTGGTGGCCGCTTCCTTGAGACAAGCCCACACTCTCCTGGGAAAATGTCACCTCCACCTGACTGTGGAGTAAAGCAATGGATTAGAAATGGCCCCACACGCATCAAAGCTACATGCATCCGGGGGTTTGCAGCCATTGAGGTGAGCATTCTGAGAAACGATGCCCCTTGCCACAGCAGGGAAAGCAAAACTGGCAATGTCATCAAGCTCTGGACTAATTCAACTTGAGACTTTCAAACAGATAGAATCAAAAGGTAACCAACCACTCGCACAGTAGTGGTGCTTATCCAAGGTTGAACATTAGATCACCCGGGAAGCGTTAAAAAATAAAGCCAGTTACTGGGGTCCCATGCCAGGCCAATTAAATTAGAATCTCTGGGGTTGCCTGGAGGGGGGAGTGGTCAGTTATGTGACCAACTTCAGCTCAGGTCATGATCTCATAGTTCGTGGCTTCAAGCCCCACATCAGGCTCTGTGCTGACAGCTCCGAGCCTGGAGCCTCCTTCGGATTCTGTGTCCTCCTCTCTCTCTTCCCCGCCCCTGCTCATGCTCTCTCTCAGTCTCTCAAAAAAGAATAAATGTTAAAAAAAAAATTAAAAAAAAAAAAAGAATCTCTGGGCGGGGGGCATACAGTATTGATAGTATTTAAGAGCTCCTTAGAGAAAATTAGAAGAGGGTCCCCTGGGTGGCTCAGTCGATTAGGTGACCTACTTGGGCTCAGGTCATGATCTCACAGTTCGTGGGTTCGAGCCCTGCATTGGTCTCTGTGCTGACAGCTCGGAACCTGGAGTCTGCTTCGGATTCTGTGTCTCCCTCTCTCTCTGCCCCTCCCCTGCTCATGCTCTGTCTCTGTCTCTCTTTCTCAAAAATAAATAAACATTTTAAAAAAATTTTTTAAAAAGGAAAAAATTACAGGGAAAGACTGATCAGCCTGTCCATCATTTTAACTTATAATAAAATAACAAAAATTTTTATTAGATCTGTTTACATCTCAGCATTCTCTTTTATTATTAATAATAGTTACACACAAGGGACATCTGGGTGGCTCGGTCAGTTTTGTGTCAGACTTGGGTTCAGGTCATAATCTCACATGAGTTTGAGCCCCACATCAGGCTCACTGCTGTCAGCTCCGAGCCCACTTTGGATCCTCTGTCCCCTCTCTCTGCCTCTCCCAGACTCTCTCTCTCTCTCTCTCTCCCTCTCTCTCTCAAAAAAAGGATTAAATATTTAAAAAAGAGTTACACACAATAGGTAACATTTATTGATTGCTGACTCTGTGCTAGGCACTATACTCAGCACTTTACATATATTGTCACCACCTCATCAACACCTCTATGAGCTAAATACTGGGGTTATTCCCATTTTCCTGATAAGGAACCTATAGTCATGAATGGTTAGTTAAAATGCGCCCTGTCACTCACCCAATGAACAGAGGTCCCGGATGTGGACCCGGTGTTTACTCCACAGTGTATACCCATTTTGAAGTCTCTTTTATTTTGAGAAAATTGAATGTTGGCATGCAGTCATGCAAAATTAGTAGAGGGAGCACCCACGTACGCCTTCACCCAGTTTTCCCCAATGGTGGGGGGCTACACATCATGGTAAAATATCATCGCCAAGTAATGGATACAACAAATTGATACCAATAAAACCAACTGACCATATTCAGATTTCACCAGCTTTGTATACACCCGTGTGTGTGTGTGTGTGTGTGTGTGTGTGTGTGTGTGTACTAATTTGATGCAATATTAGCTCGTGTATGGATACAAAAGACCACAATCAAGACACAAAGTAGTTCTATCAAGAGTACCTCTTATGCTGCCTTTTGTAGGGAATCACTTCATTCTCCCTCCCAGCTCTCGAAACCCTGACAACCACAACCATTAGTATCTTCTTCTTATCTCGAAGTTTTTCGTTTCAAAAATGGTACACAAACAGAATTATGCAATAAGTAACCTCTTGGGACTGGCTGTTTTCACTCTGTAATTCCCTTGCGATTCACTCATGCCGTTGCTTGTATCAATAATTTGTTCATTTTTATCCTTCCGTGGTCTGGATGTGCCAGTTTGTTTAATCATTCACTGTTGGAGAACATTTGAGTGGCTTCCAGGTTTGGGCTATTATGAAGAAAGCTGCTATGAATATTCACACACAGGTTTTGATGTGGCATAAATTTTCACTTCTCTGGGGTAAATGCCCAAAGTGCAATTGCTGAGTCATACGCTGAACACGTTTCCTTTCTTTAAGAAACTGACAAACCCTTTTCCAGAATGGCTATACCATTTTCCACTCCTACCAGCAATGCATGAGGGGTGCAGTTTGTCCACATTTTCACCAGCATTTGGTGTTATTATTGTTTTTAATTTTAGTCTTTCTGACAGGTGTGGCGTGTCATCTCACTGTGGTTTGAATTTGCATTTCCCTAATAGCTAAGGACGTTCACCAGCTTTGCTGGGCTTATCTGCCATCTGCATATCCCCTTCCATGAATTCTCTGTGCACGCCTTTTGTGCATTTTCTAATTGGATTCTTTGTTTTGTGTATACTTGAGTGTTGAAGGTTCTTTCATTATATCTTACTGTAAGGCCTTTGTTGCAATGTGATTTGAAAATATTTTCTCCCAGTCTATAGTTTATCTTTTCAGCCTTTTTGCTGGGTTTTTCACAGAGCAGAATATTTTTTTTTTATTTTCATGAGTCCAAAATTTAGCAACATTTTTTATGAGTCAGCTTTTGGTATCAATACGAGATGCAAATTTAAAGGTGTGATTTTGCTCAGATTACTCAAATTCTGTATGTTTCAGATTCTTCCCCCCCCCCCCCCCCACACACTAAATTATCTATTTGTGTTTCCTCACTAGAATGAAAACATTTGACAGAGGGACTCACATCCCATATTTACTGCTATAACCCCAGCGCCCTGAATACTGCCCTGGGGTAAGCTCTCTGCTCAATAACGTAGACCAGATGAATAAGTAAATCTATACTATATCATGCTTCTTACAGATTCACGGTGTCCAGTCTCCCAAAGGCTCTGAGAAGTCCTACTCAAGTTGTTTAAAATCAGTGCTGCCCAAATCTGACAACTTACCGCGTTTAGTGGAAAAAATAAATAAAAATACTCAAAAATATTCTAAAGAACTACAGTTTGCTGGAAATCACTTTGGGAAACATTGAACTGTTGTCTTCCCATTTCACAGGTGAACAAGCTGAGCCTCTGAGGAGTCCAGAGGTACATCCAGGGCTGGCCCTCCATTCCCTGTTTAGGATACATTGGCTCCATCGCCTCCCCATGATGCATGGTTAGAAAATCTTTAGGGCTAATTAAAGCAGACACCGATATTTGTCTTTAGATTTTGAACAATGAGGTCTAGGGTCCAGGACGAGAGTGACTGTAAATGAAATAAATAATTATACATAAAATGTATGGTTTGGTGCTTGTCACATTATATGCTCTAAGTAAATGAGACAGAACTTGCCAAAGAACATCTTCCCTCGCTCTATTTCCTGGTCTCATTCATCATATTTATAACATGCTTTTCAATTCGCGAAGCCCTCTCACTATTTGAACCTCGGAATAAGCCCTAAGTAATGCGATTTTTCTTACCACATAGATGAGGACACTGAGCCACAGGGCTCTAAAGGGCTTTGTCCTGTTCCCTTAAATAGTAGGTCATGATGCACGATGCACACCCAGTTTCTCTGACCCATACCTGACATTGTTTTCATGGCACATTCCCTCTTTTAACTCCCTTTAGAATTAAATAATTAACTGCATGTTAACAGTCATTTCCTCAACAAAACATAGTCTGGATTCCAAAGAGTACATAATGGAATATGGTCTTCCTCTCTAGTATTTTTTTTCTGTCACAAATGAATACTGGAATACTAACATAGCCTGTGATTAACATTTGACAACTTCCAGCTCTACAGAGATGGCCTGATTCCTTTTTAAACTTTATTTTAAAAATTTCTGCAGAAAGGCTCTATTTCCCTGACTTATTTGTGCAGCTTTAATTGACTGCGTTTCCCTGGCTCAGTTTACCGCGGCCAAAGATGTCTACACCAAGAACCATATCACTAGAATTAGGGTACATGCAGTGTCCGGAAGGAAAGGGATAGTGTACCTGAAGAAAATGAGACTGTAAGTCAATCAATTAATTAATCAGTGAATTAAATTAAATTAAAGTTTTTTACCACGATCCAGTACTTGGGTTCCCACTAGACAAGTATCCTTCCTCTCATATATATGGTCTTTTTTAACAATGTCCTGGCCTGACTTCAGCATGATATGCAGGAGTATTTTCCCTTTTTTCCAAATATTGGATAATTTTTCTTAATATCATGTACTGCCACAAATGCGTTTATCTCATGCCCTTCCAAATAGGAACGATCTGGACGCAAGATAGCTAGTTCCTCCAGAGGCTATGTCCTAGACCACTCTTTCCTCTCAGAGGTATTTCTATTCCTTGTAGTTTAATCTTCGTCAATCTACATATAGCCCCTTATGCGTCTGAAATGTATGATCTAAATTTTAAAGTCATATGCCCAGAGCATTTGATATACAATGGTGATGGAAAAACAGACATAACTTCGGTAAAACTCTCATCTGGCAAAAGAGAAAAGTAGAAACAGGAAAGGACGTTTACCATTAAACTGTACATCATTTCCTTCCAATTAGTCATGTAAAGAGAAAAGATACGTTCATAAAAAGGCTTTGGGTATCCATTACCTGATTGACTTTCTTAGTAGTGAAATGAATTCTCTCCTCAACCAAGCTGGCTACCCCCATCCTTTGGCCAGCGCGATGTTGTCCTCATTCAATGTCATGCGTAGGCAGACACAAAAAGGAGAATGGAGGGGCGCCTGGGTGGCTCAGGTGGCTAAACATCTGACTTTGGCTCAGATATGGTCTCACGGTTCGCGAGTTCGAGCCCCACATCGGGCTTGCTGCTGTCAGAGCTGAGCTGTCTCCCTTTCTCTCTCTGCCCCTCCCCCTCTCGCTCTCCCTCTCCCAAAAGAAAAATGGAAAGAGTCTTCCAGCAAGGAGTGTGCTCGCTTAGCACTGTATTTACAGTTGGAGTAAGTACGTGTGTCCAGGATAGATTTAAAGACTGGCGTCCTTTGGTGCCCCCAGATCACCAGCATCTGAATCCATGAAGGGTAAAGATTGTAGATTATTGGGCCCTAACTCAGCCCAACTAAACGTTTAGGTGTGGGGTTTAGCAAGTGGCCTTTTAACATGATCCCTGATATGCAGTAAAATTTGACTACTGTCAGAATTAATCAATCAAACTGCTTCTGATTAAACCTTGGGCATCTGTGTATCAATTTGAAAATGATAATGTTTCTAAGCTTGCCAATAGTCAACTATATTATGTGTGTGTGTGTATGCATATATATGTGTGTATACACACATATAGGCCATATATATAATGTACATATACACACCCACATATATATACATATATATGTGTATGTATCTGTGTGTATATATATACATATACATATATGTATATGTGTGTATATATACATATACATATACATACACATACATATACATATATGTATATATACATATGTATATGTATATATGTATATATACACATGTATATGTATATATATGTATACTGTTGCTTATTGGCAAGCTTGGAAACATTATCATTTTCAAATTGATACACGGATGACTGAGGTTTAATCAAAAGCAGTTTGATGTGTGTATATATGTATATACATACACACATATATATAGCTAGCTTAGCTATGCTCTTTAAAATTACATTTTAATTTTAGTTTCTTAGTCCCAGACTTAGAGACTCTGCTTTGGGATACAATTGAAAAAAAGCAAAACAAAACAAACAAAAACAAAAACCCTCCAGACTACCTGAAGAGAGCTGATTCAGGCTGGTAAGCGTCCTCAGGAGTCCCTGTAAGGCAAGGGGTTAATGAGACTAGGCACTTATATGAGACAGTGTGAATCTTATTTTCTGTAATTCTTCTGGTTCTTCTGGAATATCCCTGCTCAAAATGAAAAATTCTAGGGTTGCATATCAGTGCTCTAGAATTACGGTTAAACCAAAATTTGCTGATCTTCTACAAAAATCATGAACTACACACAGAAAGTGCTTTACTTTGTACAAATACTATGTTTTGATAACCAAAAGAAAGTCTGATACTTGCAAATAAGCAAATAAAAGAGATAAAGTGATCTTCGTTATCAAGTTAGGGCACCATCTACGAAGCTCATAGGAGGATCATCAGGCCCTCTGTTGTTGCTTAGGGTCCAGATATTTCACCTTTTAAAAACTAGTGTTTATTTGTAGAAACCTGAGAAACTGTAAGTGATTTTTGTCCTATGCAATGCAAATGATCACTCAATACTAATGAAAGCGGTTTCTGTTTCATAGTGATGAAATGTTTTCTGTTCGGTGAAAAATGACCCTAAAGGTTGTAGCATAATTGCTGTGCACATATCCACCATTGCTTACCTACCTTACCAATATTATGTCCAGAATTCGCTTTCCCTTACCTAACCATCTATGCATCATTTTCTTATGTCTTTCTCTGAAAGCAGAAAACTTTGATACATGATCACAGTATATTTGAATTAAAAGTATGTGTTATTGGGGCACCTGGGTGGCTCAGTCGATTGAGGTTCCGACTTCGCCTTAGGTCATGAGCTCACGGTTCGTGGGTTCGAGACCCGCGTTGGGCTCTGTGCTGACAGTTCAGAGCCTGGAGCCTGCTTTGGATTCTGTGTCTCCCTCTCTCTCTCTCTCTCTGCCCCTCCCCAGCTCATGCTCTCTCTCTCTCTCTCTCTCTCTCTCTCAAAAATAAGCATTGAAAAAAAGTATGTGTTTTTAAATCTTGAAAATTATGCTTTCTGATGGCTTACACCAGTCTGGCTCCTCCCTGTTTTCTTTCAGGTGAGCCAGTTTCAGTGCAGCTATGTTGCAGCACCTCATGAAAGGCCAGGAGTAGCTGGCATGCTCAATATCTCCACGTTTTTATGCCACGTTGCCTAAAGACACACACTTTGTGGGCATATGGTCTGAGTCCCAAGAAACTACAGGCACTAGTTGAACCAACTGCTTAGCTGTGGCTTAGCGAAGACAAAGCTAACTTCCCAGCACGAAACAGAAGGATTCTGACTGCGTCACACCCCGCCTGAACTTAGCCAACTCCACGTGTTAAGGTCTGCCACATAACTATCCCACTTTGGTCTTAGATAGGACTCGGTTTTATCAGTGAAAAACAACAACAACAACTACTACAGCCATATGAAGGAGATCGGCTCGGGAAAATCCAACATTGAATATACCAGCGGTAGGACACGGCGTCATTTTAGGAGCAAATGGGAAGAGACACAGGACGCCCCACTGTTCTTACTTTTGCTGTCTCTCCCTCCCCTCTCCTCTCTCTCTCCCTCTCTCTCTCTCTCTCTCTCACACACACACTCAACTCTGCCCCTCTGGCAAGCCACTCTACTTCTCACCTCCATAGAAAAGCTTTGTCCATAAAATGGCTGCCAGTATTTCCACTCTTTATGTTGTTTTACCATCTCTCCCATCAGAGAAGGACGACTCTCTTTCAGAGTTCCAGTTAAGAAGGGGGAGAAAAAAACAAGCCCAGGGAGGACTTTATTTGGCTTGGGTAAGGGTCCTCCCCTGTCTATATCTAATGTGGCAAAGGTCATGGAGTCACACACGCAAATCCTACGTAAAAACCCCTGGCTGAAATGTGGGGAGCCCTTGTTGCCGTGGGAGCCAGAAGAAGGTCAGAGTGAACAAGAGGTATCCACCGGTGGAGATGTCAGTGAGAACAAGGATAATATACAATCTGGGGTGGGAGGGCAAGTTGAAAGGAACTGAGGGTCCTTAGTCATCGGGGCCATGCTGCATGAGGGAGACACATCAACCCCGCAGTGAGTAGTTTGGGGTCCTAGTCTCAGCTTGAACGCAGCTTGGGGACCTGAGACCATGGCTTCTCCAAACCTCTGTGTCCTCATCTGAAAGCGTCAATAAGGATCTCTCCAGGCAGCGCTCCTGACAGGATTCAGAAGACAACTTGGGCAACACGTCAAGCATGCGCCTTGCACAGTTCACATGCACGAAAGAGAAGAAGCTATTTCATCTAGAAGAGGAAAAGCTCAGGGAGGGAGATAGGAGAACTGCCTTCACATTTTTCAAAGCCTGTCACATGCACGTAGGTTTCAGCTTTTTCTGTGTACTCTGGAGCATAGAAATTCTGTCAAGAAGTTACAAGGCAGCGAGTTTTACTTCGATAAAAGGGGAAAAAAAAACAGAATGAAAGTATTAATGAACTGGGGAGGACGGAGTAAATTTCTCCCAAGATTTTTTTTTCAAGCAAATCTTGGCTTTTTCTTTCCCAAAGATAATGTCAAGAATTTGCCAGTCATTTGGAGGTTAGCTCAGAGGGTATCGTCAATGCCTCCCACCTCTGAATGTGTGTGCTTCTATCACCAGGGATGGAGGGCATGGCATCCCCAAAGCCAGAGGCGACACTTCCAAATCCAGGTGACATGGCCCGGCCACCTGCATCCTTGATCCCCATGCCATGGATTCTAGTAAATCCAACTCCATTGTACCGTGCTATTTTTAAGTATTAAAAGCACTGAGTTCTCATTTATATCTCTACTGTGACCAGAAACTTATAATTTACCTTGCACTATGAAAAAGAACAAACAGGCATCGTTGAGAAACAAATCTGCCACATCCTTCCTCGTCCAAGATTACTCCGCGTTCCGAGGCATTCTAGTCTTCATTTAAATTCCCATTTCCCAGATTATGAAGAAGATTGAGCATCTCTGGTAATGTGCATTAGTGAAAAGCATTTCTCAGAGAATGAGTTAGTCCTCCATGTGCTCCAACGATCTGGAGGACGAAGAGCAGAAGACGTGCTGAGGAAAATAAGAGGAGAGAGTATGGTGGAATTGAACCAGGGGTCCATGGCCTTGAAGGTGGTGAGAGAGACGACCTAGCATGATTCATAATGATTCCAGCGGGAATCTACCACATGCCCTTTCTTTACCGGTTCTTCGTCCGGCACCAGATACATCCTTTTGGAGCCTGTTATGCTATTCCCTAGTATCTTTTATTTGACCTCCAACCTTCTTCCTCAGGAGAATTTCGGCAAGAAGCGCAGGGGACCTCAGCCTCTGAACCTGGCTGTCTCTTAATTGGGAGTCTAGAAATGACGGTGACCACATCACACTTTTAATATGCCAATATCAATGCTGCCATTCCAATATGATCCCTTCTGATTTTGCAGTGCTAACATCATTCTTTTGTCCTCATTTGCAATCACTACTGGCTGGCTACCTAATTCCTATGTGTTACTGTCAGAGGGAACAACTGTGTGTCCTTGTGTTTTGTATTTTAAAGAACAACCAAAAGGTACAGTGTTTCTTTTTTTTTTAATTATTTATTAATTTTTGTTTATTTTTGAGAAAGAGACAGAGTGCAAGCAGGGGAGGGGTAGAGACAGAGAGGGAGACACAGAATGCGAAGCAGGCTCCAGGCTCTGAGCTGTCAGCACAGAGCCTGATGCGGGGCTCGAACTCACGAACTGTGAGATCATGACCTGAGCCGAAGTTGGATGCTCAACTGACTGAGCCAGCCAGGCACCCCAAAAGGTACAGTATTTCTAAGGTTGTCCTGTTACAAATGACTTTATCCTTTGTTTATAAATGTTTATTCATTTTGAGAGAGAGAGAGAGAGAGAGCATGAGTGCAAGATGGGGAGGGGCAAAAAGAGAGAGAGAAAGAGAGAGAGAATCCCCAGCATGCTCTGCACAGTCAGCACAGAGCTCGATGTGGCACTTGATCTCGTGAACCGTGAGATAATGAATGACCTGAGCTGAAATCAAGAGTCAAAGATCATGACCTGAGCTGAAAGCAACAGTTGGATGCCTGAGCCACCCAGGTGCCCCACAAATAACTGTATTCTTTCTGAAATGGCTGTATAGTTATTCCAGCTCCAGCCTCTAGCTCATTGTCTGGTGGCTAAGTGTGTAGGTAGACAGGTATCCATGCATTTTGTCTTGTTGGGTGTTCAAAGCAACTAACTCAGTCTCAGGTATTCTGAACACACAGTCTTCCAGCCTGAAACTCATGTAGAATTGCCCTTTAGGGACCTTACCGTGAAGACAATAAAGAAAAAAAAAAAAAACTACTCAGTGGTAGAACTTCTAATAACACCAACACAATATGGCCATTCTTTCCACAAGTTTGCTTCAATATATTATGCTGGAACAGGAATTCGATGTAACATTTTGCAAAGAGACAAAGGATTGGTAAATAAAGGAAAGAGAGTGCAAGAAACGGCAGATTTCCATGTGACATTTCTATGCGCTACAGCATGTAAACTAGATCAACGTAGTGCAAAATGTTTTAAAGTGTATTGCAATTTAATGAAGGAAGGTTAGCTTTTTCAACAGATGTGGTAGAGACAAATGATATCCATAGGCAAAAAAATAAAGATCAACCTAAATCTCACCCTCTATACAAAAATTAACTTTAAATGCATCACAGGGTCCTTTGTGGCCCATACAAATTTTAAGAATGCATTAAATGTGTAGGTTGCTTTGGGTATTATAGACATTTTAACAATGTTTTTTCTTCCAACCCATGCACATGGAATGCTTTTCCATTTCTTTGTGTCCCCTTCAATTTCTTTCATAAGTGTGCTCTTGTTTTCAGAGTACAGATCTTCTCCTCTTTGGTTAGGTTTATTCCTAGGTATCTTACGGTGTTCAGTGTAATTGTAAATGGGATCAATTTATTGATTTCTTTTTCTGCTGTTTCATTATTGGTGTATAGAAATGCAACAAATTTCAACAAAAGTGCCTTGGCCAAGTTCATGTACTAGGTCTAGAAATTTTTTGGTGAAGTATTTCAGGTTTTCTACGTTGACCATCATGTCATCTGCAAATAGTGACAGTTTGACTTCTTCCTTGCCGGTTGGATGCCTTTTATTTCTTTTTCTTGTCTGATTGCTGAGGCTAAGACTTCTCGTACTATGTTAAATAGTAATGATGAGAGTGTACATCCCTGTCTTGGTGCATAGAGGAAAAGCTCTCAGTTTTTCCCCATTGAGGATGACACTAGCTGTGTGTCTTTCATATATGACCTTTATAATGTTGAGGTATGTTCCATACCTTGTTGAGGGAAACAAACCATAAAAGACCTTTAACAATACAGAATAAACTGAGGGTTGATGGAGGGAGGTGGGTGGGGGCATGGGCTAAATGGGTGATGAGTCCTAAAGAGGGCACTTGTTATGATAAGCACTGGGTGTTGTATGTAAGTGATAAATCACTTCTGAATCAAGTGAATCTACTGAATCAAATTCTACTGAAACCAATATGGCACTTTATCTTAATTAACTAGAATTTAAATAATGTTTTAAAAAAGTGATCGCAGACTTAATAGTAAAACATAAAATGTTTAGAAAAAAAAGAAAATGTTGTGATATAGAAGTACACAAAGAGTTCATAGACTTGACACCAAAAGCACAATCTATAAAAGAAAAAAATGATAGATTGGACTTCATTAAAAGTAAAAAAATTCTGCCCAATGGAAGACCCTACTAAGAGGATGAAAAGATAAGCTACTGAGTAGGAGAAAATATTTGCAAACCACATATCCAAAAAAGGACTTGTATGAGACCATATAAAGAACTCTCAAAACTCAATAGTAAGAACAAACAAAATAGAACAAGACAAAAACAATCCAGACAGAAACTAGGCCCTGGACATGGGCGGACATTTTACTAAAGAAGATGCACTGATGACACACAAGCATATGATAAGATGCTTAACATAATTAGCCATTAGGGAAGTGCAAATTAAAAGCTGAGATGTCACTACACATCTACCAGAACGGATAAAATAAAATAAATAAAATTAAAATAAAATAAAATAAAATAATACCATCATATGGCTGATGGGAAATGTAAAATGGTAGAGTCACTTTGGACAAGAGTTTGGCAGTTTCTTATAAAATTAAACATATACTTACCCTATAACCTAGCAATTGAACCAGAGATATAAAAACTTGTGTTACACAAATAGTTGTGCATGGATGTCTATTCATGTATGAGTTTTATTCACAAATGTCAAAAACAAATGTCCTTTAATGAGTGAAAGGTTAAACAAACAGCGGTACATCCATTCAATGGAATACTACTCAGCCAACAAAAAGGAAACAAGCTATTGATATGGGCAATGATGTGGATGAATCACAAGGGGAATATGGTGAGTGAATGTAGCCAATCCCCAGAAGTTACATACTAGACAATTCCATTTATAGAACGTCCTTGAAATGACAAAATGAAGGAGATGGCGAACAGATTGGTGGTCGCCAGGGTTGGAGGTAGGTGGGATAAAGGTGATAGAGGTAGAAAAGGGCAGATGGAGGGATCCATGTGATGCAACTATTCCATATCTCGATGGAGGTGGTGCTGACACTAATCTACACAGGTAGTAAGATTGCACTGAACTACATCTGTGCATGCGCGCGCACACACACACACACACACACACCCCAAAAAGTGTTTGTAAAACTAAGGAAATCTGTGGTGGATTATACCCATGCCAATATACGGGTTGTGATACTGCCCTGCAGTTATGCAAGATGTTATCCGTGGAGAAACCTGGGTGAAGAGCGCATGGGTTCTTTTTGTATTATGTCTTACGACTGCGCGTGCATCTGCAATTTTTTCATGATAAAGCATTTAAAAATGTACCAAAATATGAGTACTGACCATGTGTGAGCCTCTGAGGGCTTTGTAAACATACTGGAAATACCTGGGGGTGCCTGGGCGGCTCAGTCGGCTGGGCATCCGACTTCAGCTCAGGTCATGATCTCACCATCCGTGAGTTCGGGCCCCGTGTCAGACTCTGTGCTGACAGCTCAGGGCCTGGAGCCTGTTTCAGATTCTGTCTCCCTCCCTCTCTGCCCCTCCCCGCCTCACGCTCTATCTCTGTCTCTGAAAAAGGAATAAAAAAAATTTTTTTTAAAAAAGGAAATACCTGTGCCTGCCACTTCCCTATTCTTCTGTGATCTGATCACCCCCTCTTGGGCATTAGTGTGTTCTGTTCCCCCCACCTGAGAACACTGTTCCCTCAGGTCTCTGCCTCTCAGTGTTCTGTAGTTTCTGCAGGAACTTCTCCAGGTGGAAAGGGATGGAGGGGAGGCGTTCCTGGTGTGAAACTCTTTTCAGTGCAACATAAGCCTGAATGAACTGTAGCAAAATTCTGTAGCCTGTTCTTAATGCAAGACCCCGATTCTCAACGCACGGTCCCGGTGGCTCGGGAAGAGGATTTTAGCCTCAGCCACATTCTGTGTCTAGAGGCGCTCTCTCCCCACTCGGTTCAGTTTTTGGTGTTTGCGCTTTGGTTACCCATTTTAGACTTTCTCCTGGGGGAGAGGGGGTTCTCTGTGGCATCTGAGATAGTGTATTACTTCCTCGGAGATGCTCTATCAGCATTGATCTTCAAAAAGACAAGCTATCCAAATATTTATTCTTCTCTTCCAGAAGGTTCCTTACCTCTGCACATTTGCCTCTCCTTCCCAGCTGTCTTCAAAAGCACACAGGATGCACAGCATTGTTAAGGCAAAGACGCATTCTATTGTTCTACATGAGGCCAGGGGACAGAGCAGTGTCATGGTGGATTCCAGACACAGAGGCTCTCAGGAAACTAAGTGGGATTTGTTCTCAAGCTATAATAACAATTATAATAATTTGGGAGTGCCCAGAATTGTTGCCAGGTTCCTGGTTGAAACCTCCAAGGCCAGTTCCGATCTCCACAGCTCTCCTCTTCTAGACCTGAATAAAAAGAGAGTTCGTTACTGTCGAAATTGACAAACAAAAAGTTGCCATTTACCTGACTGCAGATATTCTATATTATCATGGCCCCAGGCCCTCTGAACCTTTTGCCAAAGCTCAATCTGATGTTAGGACTTTTCTGGGCAAGCTCCCTGCCTTGCTTCTGCCCTCCCTCCAGTTTCCCAAGAGGAGATCTCTCCAGACAGGCTCTGGGTATCTTCACAGCTTGGAGTCGGAGCCAGTTTAACCCTATGCCGAGGGAGATACCTGTTGTTCCCTCTCTCTCTCTTTTCATGCCTTTGTCCTAGGAGTGATTTCTTCCTCGGATGGTCATCAACAAGGACCTTCACTACTCGGACAAATTCTCCTGGCGTCTGTGATCTGTGCTACGCCGTGGTGCTGTTTACCAGCTTTAAGAATCAATGCAAGTTCGACAGGCAGATTGGGGGGTGGGAGGATGTGAGCAAATGAACAAATGAGTAAAGCTGCGAGTCAGAGAGGCCGCCTGGCCCACATGCATTTGTGTGTGCACAGGACTGCAAAGAGATGAAATTTCCAAAGGGTGTGAGACCAGAGGTGAAAGATCTTGAATGTCATGGCGAGGAGCTGGTGCCTTAGTTCTTTTGCATCGCTGGAAGAGAGGTAAAAGAAGCGAGCTGAACTGTAAAGAGCCCCCTGCTTTAACGGTCCCTCCGATGCCATTCCCAGAGAGAGCCCAGCTGTTAGACTTGATAGTCACCTTTTAAATTAGTAGAGATAAATAGGCTTCGCTAATGCCTGAGTTTTTTGATTTAGGCATACTTGAGCCTTACTCGTGGAAAAGCGAACGCAGCCTCGAAGAGAAACTTACGCCAAGGACAGAATGATAAATAAGGGAAACCCACGCTCCAAGCTTAGGAATACGATTCAACGACAACAACAAAAGTCTGTCAAGCCTCCAGAAAACCAGGTGATAAAGGATGATTGTCAGTAAAAAGGATTCAAAGGACAGTAGCACATTTTCAAGCTCTGGTGCCTGGGGAGGAGGAAAAACTGCCTTTGCTGACAAATGACAGCCTTTTCCATATGGGGGCCATGGCTCCCGGGGTCTCCAGACAGCTCATAGATTGTCATTCTCTTTATGAAAAGGTGTTGATCAAATGTTGGATGGAACGTGATGTTATAACTTACTTTCGAATTGCTCTAGAAACCTTCTCCAATAAGTGAACTTGCAAACGGGTGGGTGGGGAAGCCACCTGGTCGGGTCAAGTGGGACAAAGACAGGTTGGCAACATCAGGTACCTCGCAGCCATCCCAGGGGGCGTGGTGTTGCCGTGATGGTAAACAGGGTAACACAGGTGAGCCAGCTTCATCAGTGGAACCCTCTGTAGGGTATCTATCGTGAGACTATAATTAAACCATGCTTGTGTTTATGAGTCCAAACAAAAGACCTTCGTTGCCCCTCCTGTGTTGGGAACCAGGGCAACAGTGACCAACCTCGACAGCTCCCATCCCTGCACACACAGAGCTCATAGCCTAAGAAGAGAAGGAGCAGAGGCACGCACTTCAACAAGCGATGAGAGTCACGTGGGTAAGCGTGAGGACAGGAGGACGCTGTCCCACAGGATCACAGCTTCACCAAGGCAGGTTGTCCTGGGGAAATAGCACCTGAAACTGGAGACTGAGGTTGCTATGTTAGACAGGGTCCTAGACAGAGGGGAGGAGGGGCCACAGGCCTGGGCGGGGGGTCAGGGGAGGGGGTGGGGGTTGGAAATAAGTGTCCAGCGCGTTTCAGGAAGAAAAGCAAGGGCAGGAAGAGGAAGAGAGGAAGACAGAGGGTGAATAAGGCCAGGTCAAACGGGCACTTGGAGGCCATGGTAGAGAATTTGCACTTGACAAAAATAAGAATAGGAAAAAGGTCTGTGCTTCCTTCCCTTTACTCAACATGTGCTTTTGGGCAGAAAACGTTGCATATCACACGAGTCTCCATTCTTTGTTCTGTCATGAATAAATTATCAAGAGCATTTTTACCTCTCACATGAGTTTATATTGCTTAAACTTTTTAGACCTTAGTGCTCACACGTGCATTTTCCATTTTCTGTACCAGGTTCCAAAAAGTATTGAACTGTGGTTTCTTGAAATTAGCTCTTTATTTTTTTTTCAATATATGAAATTTATTGTCAAATTGGTTTCCATACAACACCCAGTGCTCATCCCAAAAGGTGCCCTCCTCAATACCCATCACCCACCCTCCCCCCCCACCCCCATCAACCCTCAGTTTGTTCTCAGTTTTTAAGAGTCTCTTGAAATTAACTCTTTAAAGAGGTAAAGTGTGTACCCACAAGATTCCTACTGTTTGGGTTCCCATTTCCTTTTTAATTAAAATACTTGATTCAGTTGACGTTCCTAAAGGGTTGTTTCATTAAATCATGTATTCATGGAGGACAGCTGGCTGGGATGCCCAAGTTATATATGATTAGATATTATACAATATCATAAAATGTATGTTGACACTACAATTCCATTAAATATGCTTATTTTCTGGATTTGTTATAAAAAAATTACAGATTACCAATAATGGTAATTGGCCAATAAAGGCCAATTCTGTCCTTCCCCCTTAGCACTCCATGTGAGCCCTTCAGACTGCGTAACTTGGAACTGGATCATTCTGTGACCTCAGAGATGATATAGAGTTTGAAGCATGAGCATCGACACAGTGTTGAATTCCGCCTTTGCTGTGTAATACAAGACAAGATGCTTATTACGGCCTCTGTTCTCCAGTGTCTTCATGAAGAAAACAGTCGTACCTCACAGATTAAGAATTGCACGAGTCCAGGGCTCCTCGGTGGCTCAGTCGATTAAGCAGCTGACTCTTGGTTTGGGCTCAGGTCATGATCTCATGATTCATGGGATCGAGCCGCGTATCGAGCTCTGTGCCGACAGCATGGAGCCTGCTCAGGATTCTCTCTCTCCCCCTCTTTCTGACCTTTCCCCACTCTCTCTCTCTTTCAAAATAAATAAATGAACGTTAAAAAAAAAAAAAAAAAAGAATTGCACGAGACAATCATGTAAAGTCTTCCAGGCTTTGCCTGGAAGGGAGTAAGCTCTCAAGGTTAATTTGATTATTAATTATTTTTTTATTAATTATCATTCTTTTCCATGCTTACATAGAATTACTGGAGAATAACATATTTTTAATGAGGAAATTTTCTGGTGATTAAAGCTTAACACTCTCAAACGTACCCATTTTTTGAATATTTTGGAATGGAATCCTGCTAACTGTGAAATCCGTTATTAACACGTATTGAAATAATTGCAATTGCCTCTAGGAATCATTATCCTGAATAGCAAATTTATCATTAAACTGCAATAGAAGTGTCCTCAGGAAGAGTTTACCCCTACACTAAATGGTCCTAAAGAATTCCTTTTCTCTAATCGTTACTTTGCAAAAATGTTGTCGCTAGTTTTTGTTTTTTGTTTTTTTAATCCTGTCTTACCACCACGAGATGGGTGGGCCATCCACGTGGCTGCAAGTGTACCCACCTCTAGTATCCCCAAACTTCTATTTTTATTGTTAATATGTTGTGAATTACAAAACCAGGGAGATAAGCTTGCTGTGTCTTAAAAGAGTAACGAGGATTTCAGGGAAACCTTTGGATTGAGAAAAGTCCATACATTTTGTGCTCCAATTTTTAAATTTTTTTTTTTTTTTAACGTTTATTTATTTTTTTGGGACAGAGAGAGACAGAGCATGAACGGGGGAGGGGCAGAGAGAGAGGGAGACACAGAATCGGAAACAGGCTCCAGGCTCTGAGCCATCAGCCCAGAGCCCGACGCGGGGCTCGAACTCACGGACCGCGAGATCGTGACCTGGCTGAAGTCGGGCGCTTAACCGACTGCGCCACCCAGGCGCCCCAAGTGCTCCAATTTTTAAAAAAAAATTTTTTTAACATTTATTTATTTTTGAGACAGAGAAAGACAGAGCATGAGCAGAGGAGGGTCAGAGAGAGAGGGAGACACAGAATCTGAAACAGTTTCCAGGTTCTGAGCTGTCAGCCCAGAGCCCGATGCGGGGCTCGAACTCACGGACCGCGAGATCATGACCTGAGCTGAAGTCGGACTCCCAACCGACTGAGCCACCCAGGCACCCCTGTGCTCCAATTTTTATGGTTTCTATGCCTTCCACCAAATCCCTCCCAGTACAGTTTCTTTTTTAAAGGGATTTTCTGTTAGAAGAAGAAGTTTTGCTTAAAATAACAGAACTGTAGCTCCTCATTCACTCTGAGAAAAGTCTAACACTTTCATGCACACAGAAAAATAATGGAGAGGGGCGCCTGGGTGGCTCAGTCAGTTAAGCGTCTGACTTCAGCTCAGGTCATGATCTCACGGTTGGTGAGTTCGAGCCGCACATCGGACTCTGTGCTGACAGCTCGGAGCCTGGAGCCTGCTTCGGATTCTGTGTCTCCCTCTCTCCCTGCCCCTCCCCTGCTGGTACTCTGTCTCTGTCTCTCTCAAAAATAAACAAACGTTTAAAATTTTTTTTAGAAAAGGGAAAGAAAAATAATGGAGATAAAACAGTCAGCTGCTTACACCCTTCGGATCCCACCTGGACTTCCGGACACGGAAACTTTTACAATGTTGAAGTTAAACTTTGACGTCCCACTTGGAATTAGAACAGCCACATCTGTATTATGGCTTATTTAAGTGTGTTTCTGAAAAGGGAACAGTTTTGGCTGTTTAACCAGAAATCAGTTAGCACTCATGCACACACAAAGGTACCAAAAATACAAAAAATTGGGTTTTTTTGTACAAAGTTTTTCTTCCAATTGATCTTCTGAAGTGTCTGGGCTGTATTTGATTCTTCAAATTGAATGATGAGTAGAGTTACTTCCGAGAGATCAGAGGTAGAATTAATGTACATAACCATTCTCATCTCCAAGAAAAGATAGGTGCTTCACTAAAAAACTGATTTTTATAGCCAGTTTGATAAGGTGCAATGAGGTCACACTGCGGAGTGCCCATGGTGACTCCAGGTCGCCCTGTTTTGCTGTCTGCCCAAATGACTAGTTGCTTGATGTCATGTAGGTTCGCACTTGTCTTAATGGCAACAGCAGGCGAACAATGTGTTTCAGATGAGTTACTTGTTCCTCGGGCTGGTCTGATAGCAATAACTGCAGAAGTAATAAATTGCCAAGTTGCGTGTTTAAAGGTTTGGTTTGGAGGTCAGACTTTCATGTTAACTCAACTGATTAAAAAGTGAGACTTTTCAAATATTGTTTCTGCTTTCAGAAACTGAAATGACAATTAAGTTCGCTGAGGGACCACGAACATTTTCAGAAGGAAGTTGGAGCCAGATGGTACCATCTCAGCTGCTAGGTGTTTCCAATAACAAGGAAAAATAAATCCAAGCAAAGGTTGAGCTAAACAAGCTCTAAAAGTGACTGTAAGGGTGTTAAAAGAAGAAGAAGAAGAAGAAGAAGAAGAAGAAGAAGAAGAAGAAGAAGACCTGTATGCAGTTAAGGCAGCGATGAGATGTAGCAAAGAGGCCAGAAGTGCCGAGGAAAGTCTTAAAAGATCCTATCGGAAGCCAAGCCAGTTTAAGACTCAGGGGCCATAGACATTCCAGAGACTAAGAAAAGTGAACAAGACTTAAACACAGAACTCTTTTTGTTTTTGTTTTTAAAGTTTATTTATTTGTTTTGAGAGATGGAGAGTGTGTGAGCAGGGGAGGGAGACAGAAAGATGGAGAGAGAGAGAGAGAGAGAGAGAGAGATCCCATCGCGGGGCTCAGCCTCACAAACTGTGAGATCATGATCTGGGTGAAAATCAAGAGTCAGGGGCAGAACCAACTGAGCCACCCAGGCACCCCAGATTTTTGATGAAGTTTAAAACCAGGGCAGGGATGAGCAATTGCAAACCTATTGGCTTCCGGAAAGGAGGGCGTTCTTTTATTTATTTTTACTCCTCTGTTTTTGGCATTTATTTAGTAGTTATTTCACACCAGGCAGTAAGAGGTTCCAAATATCAACTCATTAAATCTTTCAAACAAGCCTATGAGGTAGGTACTGTTATTTCCCCCCCAGACAGCCTGGTCACCATGTTCACCCCCTTACCCATCCCACTATCCTAAAGGAAGACCACCCTTCATGCCTGTGTCCCCAGAACTTCTCCCTGCCCAATGCAGACCAGGCACCAGGCACGAACCTCGGGGGCCTAAGGACACACACACTGCAAAGATTGTTCTGTTTCCTGTTTGAGCAGAAGCCAACTTCAACCCTTCTGGTCCAAAGACTGCACACTGAATCAGAGAGGAGTCATTGACAAGAATAGGTTCAGATTCCTACGAGCTCATGGGTTCTTTCTGCGCCTCAATTTCAACATGCAGAGCAACCTACTCTATCTATCTAATAGATTTTTTTTTTTTTCTGTAACTCCCTGGGGCCAGGCACAGTTCTTCATGCCGGAATTTCAGCAGAAGACTAGTGGACAGGGCCTCCTCTTGGTGACAAAGCAATCGAGTTCGTTACAGATGTCATTAGTGTTAAGACAAGTTAGGGCATGGAGTGATGGGGGGGTGGTCAGTAAGTAGGATTTCCTTGAGCAGGTCTCCTTGAGAAGGCCGCATTTGGATGGGGTCTTGAAGATTAAGAAGAAGCCAGCCTTTCGCACAGCTGAGGAGGGAAGGGCTTCCCCAGCAGAGGGAATGGCAGGTGCACAGAGCCAGATGTGGGAAAGGTTCTGGCATGCTCACAGAACAGCAGGTAGAGCTTACTGGGCAAGAAGCAAGAAACGAGGGACTTGCGGTGTGGGCAGAGATCAGAAAGGGCCAGACGTGAACACCTTGTGCCCACGGCAGAGTTTGGAGATCGCTCCAAGAAACATGAGACACCCAAGAGAGTTCAAAGCAAGGGGATCGTTGATGTTTGAAAATAATTCTTACAGCTTCTATAGGAAGGTGGATTGGTTAGGGCAAAAGCGGAAGCAAGAAGGATGTGGCCATAGAATCTAGGAGGAAGAAGGCAGAAGCAGAGATGAGGGGGCAGAAAGCTGGCAGGTGCTATCAGCACCGATAAAATTTGGTAACGCACCTCATTTGGGGACTAAGGGAAAGGGAGGACTCAGGAATGTCACCAGAGTGTTGTTTTGAGCAACAGGGTAAAAAAAAGCACTGCATGGTCGGATGGGAAATATTACAGAAAGATGAAGGGAAGGAGAGTAAGTCAAAACCTAAAACTTTAGGAACGCCTAGATGGCTCAGTCAGTTGAGTGTCCGATTTGGGCTTAGGTCATGATCTCACATCTCATGGGTGTGAGCCCTGTTTCGGGCTCTGTGCTGATGGCTTGCATCCCGGAGCCTGCTTCGGATTCTGTGTCTCCCTCTCTCTCTGCCCCTCCCCCACTCACACTCTGCCTCTCTCTCTCTCTCTCTCTCTCTCTCTCTCTCTCTCGCGCGCGCGCGCGCGCGCGCGCGCGCTCTCTCTCAAAATTAATAAACTTAAAAAAAAAAACCCTAAAACTTTCATGACAATTAAATAAGGTGTTTTCCTGCTGGAGAACTGTCTTTCAAATCAGAGTTTGTACAAATTGAATATGAACTTAACTCTAGCCTTCAGTAGATATAATACAGGCATACTTCAGAGAGGTTGTGGATTCACTTCCAGATGACCACAATAAAGTGAACGTCACAATAAAGAGAGTCAAGTAAATTTTTTTGTTGCCCAGTGCATATAAAAGCTACGATTGTACTATAAAGTAGTCTATTAAGTGTCCAAAAGCATTGTGTCTATAAAACAATTTACATACCTTAATTAAAACGCTTTGGGGCGCCTGGATGGCTCAGTCAGTTGAGCGTCTGACTTTGGCTCAGGTCATGATCTCATGGTCCGTGGGTTCGAGCCCCACATCAGGCTCTGTGCTGACAGTTTGGAGCCTGCTTTGGATTCCTCTCTCTCTGCCCCTCCCCCACTCATGCTCTCTCTCTCTCTCTCTCTCTCTCTCTCTCTTTCTCTCTCTCTCTCTGTCAAAAATAAATAAACATTAAAAAAAATTTTTTTTAATTCTTTGGGGTGCCTGGGTGGCTGTCAGTTGAGCATCCAACTTCGGCTCAGGTCACGATCTCACAGTTTGTGGGTTTGAGCCCCGTGTCTGGCTCTGTGCTGACACCTCAGAGCCTGGAGCCTGCTTTGGATTCTGTGTCTCCTTCTCCCTCTACTGCCCCTCCGCTCACACTCAGTCTCTCTCTCTTTCTCAAAAATGAGTAAACATTAAACAAAATTTTTTTAAATTACAGATAATGCTCTATTGCTAGGGACGCCTGAGTGGCTCCGTGGGTTACGTGCCCGACTCTTGGTTTCAGCTCAGGTCGTGATCTCACGGTTCTTGGGGGTTGTGGGTTTGAGCCCCAACTCAGGCTCTGGGCTGACAGCGCAGAGCCAGCTTGGGATTCTCTCCCTCCTCTCTCCACCCCTACCCCCTCTCTCAAAGGACATAAATATTTAAAAACTACTTTATCGCTAAACAATGCTGACCTCCGTCTGAGCTTTCGGCAAGTCGTACTCTTTCTGCTGCTGGGGGTCTGGCCTCTCTGTCGCTACAGCTTTTACACCATCAGTTGTGGCTTCATCTTGCACCTTGATGTTAGGGAGATGGCTTCCTTCCGTAAACGTCGTGCGCCAACCCCCGCTAGCTTCACACCTTCCTTCTGCAGCTGCTTCCCCTCTCTCGGCCTTCACAGAATTGGAGAGAGGTAGTTAATTGCCTGACTCTGGATTAGGCTTTGGCTTCAGGGAATATTGTGGCTGATTTGATCTTCTGTGCAGACCACTAAGACTTACTCCGTATGGGCAATAAGGCAGTCTCGCTTTCCTATCATTCACGTGACCCCTGGAGTGGTGCTTTTCATTTCCTTCAAGAGCTTGGCCTTAGCCTTGGCTAGCCTACACCAGCGGCCTAGCTCGCAGCCTATCTGAGCTGCCGACTGCCTTCCTCACTCGGCTTGAACATTTCCAGATTTGGGGTTAAAGTGACAGATAGATGGGTCTTCCCGTTCACTTGAATATTTAGAGGTCATTGTAAGGTTATTAACTGACCTGCATTCAATATTGTTGTGTGTCGGGGGACAGGGAGGCCTGAGGAGAGGGAGAGAGATGAGACACGGCCGTTTGGGGGAGCGGTCGGAACACGCACGACATTTATCAATGAAGTTGGCCGTCTTCTACGGAAGCGGCCAGTGGCACCTCAAGACAATTACGAGAGTGCCATCTAAGAGCACGGATCAGAGATCACCACAACAAATATAATAATAATGAAAAGTTTTTGAAATGCTGCGAGAATTATCAAAGCGCGGTACAGAGACACAAAGTGTGTAAATATTATTAGAAAAATGACACTGATACATTTGCTCCATGCAGCATTACCACAAACCTTCAATCTATAATAATAATAATAATAATAATAATAGTGTAATATTCATCAAGTGCAGTAAAGCAAAGGGCAATAAAATGAAATATCCCTGTATAGTAAATTAAGTATTTGATAAGATGATAACAAAAATATTCTAAATATCCTGAGGCCAAGCATAGTAACTAATTTGTACTGGGTGTTCAGTGGATGTTTGTGGAAATAAATCCAAAAGAAAGCCAAGATGTGGAAAGATCGTAGGTCTGGCATCATGAGGTCCCTTCTGCTTCCCAAATGAGTGGCTTTGAGGAGGTTGAAACTTGGAATTTCAATATTCTCAGGGGTGGTATAAGGATTTAACAAGATCATAATGGTTAAATCACATAGCGGTTAAATCGCATAAAGCCAGCTACACATCAGGGACCCTCAATCTCCTGGACCCACCCTGTCCCTTCAGCTCTATTGTCCACTCCCAAGTTGGAGTCTCGTAAGCATTTTTGCACAATCTCTACATCTACTTAGATTAAACTTTGTCTTAGCATCGAAGACAGCATTGTGTGTAGAGAAGGAATTCAATTCTTCTTTGCTGATTAACAGATTCCTTTAATTAAATATAAACCCTCAGAAAGGACACATAAGAAGCACAATGGACCTCGGTCTACAGGATTCCATCGCCTATCTGTGTCCTGAAGATCCCCCCTGCCCTCTTCTTGTTGACAGACAGCCAAGAACAAGAATTTGCCTTTCAATCTATTGTGAGAAAAGTAAAATGATTCTCTCCCAGCATAACAAAACGTATAGGCAGCTGTAAAATATAATTTCCTTTCAGCTTCTTGACAGACTTGATATAAATTTCAGTGCCCAGGGAAAAAAGAAAAGAAACGGGGGCCTCTTTAAAAGATAAATTTCATCATGTATGTCTGACAATAGTGTGCATGTTCAGAGGGCCCCTTTTTTAAGAGAGAGGGAGAAAAGGCTATGCTTTTAAACAATCAGAGGTTAAAGTTAGCTCCGTCATTCATGTGGTTTCATTCTCTTATGCATATTGAAATACCTCAGGAAGATTTATAACCCTCGTTCATACATTCAGAGTTCCAGTAAACGAGTCCCTTTTTTGAAGGTTAAATATTTATGCTCCTGTTTTTCTGCTTGATACAGACAAGAAGAGTAAACCCACATTAGCCAAGGAGCCATGGTGACAGGCCAGGTTAGGATGAGAAATGGCGGATGGCTGGACACCCAGAATGTCTTCTGCTCTTCTATATTCTTGGTTTTGAGGAGGAAGAAAGAAAGAAAGAAAGAAAGAAAGAAAGAAAGAAAGAAAGAAAAGAAATCTCCAAGACCACAAGTCCCAGGGAGCAGAAGAATAAACTTTGATCAAAGATATCTATGAGAGAAAAAGGGTTGTGCAAAAAGATTCAGTTGTGAAACAGTTGAGGACTAAGAAATTATAGTGGGGACACCCTTCTTCAGTACCAACTGGCAGCACCAATTATTCCTGTTGACATTCTGGAAGCTAAGTTAGAAACATACTGATGGTCTAAGTCATAGTTCAACCAGAGAAGCAGAGCAAGTAGGAGATATAAAGATAGGTATATAAATATAGATATGGATGTGGACCTAGATGATAGATATAGACGGATATAGATATAGACTCAGGTATAGATAAACATAGACATATATACCTACATATGCATATATAAAGAGATCAATCCAAGGAACTAGCTTACACAATTGTTGGGGTTGGCCAAGTAAGTTCAAAGTTTGTCAGGAAGGGAAGATGAGGAGCAAGTTGGAACACTATGGACACAGGTTGATAGTTTTTTGTCCATATGGCTCAGTCAAGAAGAAAGGTCGGGAGCTGGGAGAGGAGTTGCAGAGACAGCTACGCCTCACTCCTGTTGTCATTCATGTACTCATCCATCTAACCTTTAAAATTGGAGGAACCTTTGGGTTCCCGAGGCTTCCTGGACTTCTACAGCTTGAAGGGTCTGCTTTTGTTAGAAAACCATTTGGTTTTCATCTTTCACCAATCCTATGGAGCAGTTTCTGTTCATTCACTCATTCTCCATCTTAAAAGTTTCTAAGAGAGGAGATTTCAGGTGATATCACCACAAAAAGAAAAGAAGGAAAGAAAGAAAGAAAGAAAGAAAAGGGTAAAACCCCCAAAAAACGATTATGTGAGGAAATGGATACATCAATTAGCTTGACTGCAGTAATTATTTATGTTTATGTATATCAAAACATCATGGGGTGCCTGGGTGGCTCAGTCAGTTGAGCGTCTGACTTCGGCTCAGATCACGATCTCACAGTCCATGAGTTCGAGCCCCATGTCAGGCTCTGTGCTGACAGCTCAGAGCCTGGAGCCTGCTTCAGATTCTGTGTCTCCCTCTCTCTCTGCCCCTCCCCCACTCATGTTCTGTCTCTCTCTCTGTCAAAAATAAATAAACATTTAAAAATAAATAAATAAATAAATAAATAAATAAATAAATAAAATTTAAAAACATCATGTAGGCCACCTTAAATATATGCATTTTATTAAGATTTTTTAAATTAAAAACAAAAAAATTTCTTGATTTCCCCATTGATCTCTTCTCTTCCATTCTCTTGTTTTACTTTTTAGAAAACTGTCTAGACTTTTAGTTGGGTTTTGACAGACGAATGTGTATATAATCTACAAAGGCCAATTAGGTTTCTTTGTATCCATCTTACAAGTAAGGGAATAGAATTCCATTGAGAAATTAAGTGACATAAAGTCACAGAACCAATAATACATGGCCTCGGCCTCAAACAGATTCCAGTGAATCACCTCATTTTGGTGAAACGTTAAGGGTCTTATTGAAAGACACTAAGCATCTTTTAAGCATGTTAAAAATATTCTCACTCTTACTGCAGGTGCTATTTAAAATTGAAATGATATTTACTGGACAAATCATGTACTTATGATCCATAAGCAGTTGACCTATTAAAATATCAGAATGCCTTGTTCATATTCAGCTATCAACTTAAGATCAATGAATAAATGAATGGATGAATGAATGAATGAGTCTTGCAAAATTGTCCTAATGATATAGCATGTGATCCAAATAGATAACCAATATACAGCAATGATTTGCTCATAGTTAAAACAAAAGAACATGAAAACAAAGATGCCACCATGCACGATTATAGCACATGATTCACACTCAAAATGTTGGCTCTTCTAATAAAGACTCTAGCTCTGAATACCTAAAAGTTTTAAGTCTAAGAGGAAGATGATTCCATCATGATAGCAAATAATAGTTTCTCTAAATTGACAAAGCTGATACTACCGTGGCCATTTTTGATTCTTTGGAGTTTTAGAAAAACAGGTGAGAAATGGGATTATGTCACTGGCCAGAGTCTCAATGATCTTGGCTGTCAAGGGGATAACAAAGAGGAAAGGAGTATGGGTGAAATGAATTAGGTAATTCTCTTAAATCAAGCCTCCAAAAGCCTTTATGAATAGCCTCAGAATAACTTCATATCCCATATCACCTTCCATGAAAGCCATGGCAGATGGGATTATGTGTCCCAATACTTTGAAGAACAATAAAAATATAATCGCACACTTTGCCATGTAACTTTCAGTGCTCTCCCACTTTGGGTGAGATCGACTTTCCCTCCCACTGGTAGTGGGCTTTAGGAATCACTTTGACCAATGGCATATTAGCAGACATATGGTAGCAGAAGCCATTAACATGTTTATATTGACTCTTTGACCTCTTATGCTACAGTGATCACCTTGAGAGCTGGGCCTGGGAATGAGATCTCTGAGGGGACATACCTGAATCTTCTGGTTGCCTGGAACCCAGACTGACCCAGCAGAGTTACAGCTGACCAACAGACCTGTGAGTGAAAAGTAAGTGTTGGTTTAAGCCAAAAAGCCTGGGGATGTTTGTTACACAGCACTATTACAGTGATAGCTGAAAAAGTTAGAGGCTGAGCTCTGTTATGCTATTATAACTCTAGTTCTAGATTCCACTCATTATCCTTATCATAAACCTTTCCATCTGGGCAGGCTTTAGTGAAGCTTGTTTGCATCAAAATCACCTTAAATGAAAACAAGATAAGACAGTATTCCTCCCTTACAAAGTATATTGACTTACAAGACGTAAAATCATAAGTAATAATTGAGATGACCAAATAAGTACCTAAATATACACAATGAAAGAGTGATAAATATTAGTTTCCATAGTACTAAAATTAGCTCTATCTTGGTCAGAAAATAACTTTAAAATTTAGAACAATTTTATCTTTTTATGCGTTTTGGTGGACTTGTTATAAAACATTTAAAAATATAAATTAGAAAGAAAATCTGTGAGATAATTTCTTTTTATTATTATGCCTCATTACCCTTTCTCTGCTCCCTTCTCAAATACATACTGTGTGTGTGACACTACCATTTTTTTCAGTGATCCTTGTAGAAAATACCCGGCTTTTGCCTCCAAAATATAGTTTTCACATGGAGACATGCTGAAGGAAGGTATAGAGATGATTAGAAGTAAATAGATGATATAGAAATGTTTTTAAGCTTATTGAATTGATTATTCTGATTGGTGTTTATAATTCTAAAAAAGAATATGGTTTGCAATTATGGAGCAAAGAAGACTGGAAATTCTCTTTAACACAATGAGCCTTCCAATTTTTCAGAAATATTGATTTTGAGAATGCACATACAAGAAGAAACTGAAGTAATAATAAATAAATCAATATTTTCAAGCTGGATCAGTGTTTACAGTGATGAATAGTTACCTGCATTTAAAAACCTTGCTTCTTCAGGGCATATTTGTCTTTATAAATATATTTCCAAACCAGGAAAATCTAGAATAATATTTTCAGTTTGCCATGTTTAACTTCTTACCAAAATTTCTAATACACTTGTTTTTCACTATACTTTGTTCTTAATTCTGTAAGTTATTTGAAAAATTATTTAAATGTAATAAAACAAAATTAAAATGGTCAATGCAACACACTTGGTAGATGATGATGTCTTTTTTTTCCTTTTATATTTTTAACGCCTTGGATGACCTTTTGAGCACATTCTTGAATAGACATGGAGATAGAAACAAAAACACTAAGTTAAAAAGGTATCTGCATCCTTATGTTCATTGCAGCATTATTTACAATATGGAAAAACCTAAGATATGGAAAAACCTAAGTGGTTCATGGATGGATGAATGGATACAGAATATGGATACAGATGAATGGATACACATATATATGTGGGATATATATGTGTGTGTGTATATACATATATATATATATGTATGCATGTATACACACACATATATGTATATGTATAATGTATATATACATGTATACACACATATATATGTGTGTGTGTATATATATATATACAATAGCATACTATTTTGCCATTAAAAAATAAAAAGAATGAAATCTTGTCATGTGTGAGAACATGGAGATCATTACGTTAAGTGAAATAAGTCAGACTGAGAAAGAAAATATTGTATGATTTCACTTACATATATAATCAAAAGCAAAGTGAAACAAAGCAAAAGCACAAAAAATGAGCTAAGAGAACAAATTGGTTATCAGGGGGGTGGCGATGGACAAAATAGGTGAGGGGGGTCAAACTCCCAGTTATAAAATAAACAAGTCATGGGGATGTAATATATAGCATGGCGATTATAGTTAATAATACTAGATTGCATATTTGAAATTACTAAGCGTATATCTTAAAAGTTCTCGGGGCGCCTGGGTGGCTCAGTCGGTTAAGCGTCCGACTTCAGCCCGGGTCACGATCTCGCAGTCCGTGAGTTCGAGCCCCGCGTTGGGCTCTGGGCTGATGGCTCAGAGCCTGGAGCCTGTTTCCGATTCTGTGTCTCCCTCTCTCTCTGCCCCTCCCCCATTCATGCTCTGTCTCTCTCTGTCTCAAAAATAAATAAACGTTAAAAAAAATTTTTTTTTAAAGTTCTCAACACAAGTAAAACAAACTTTGTAACTATGTACAGGGATGGAGGTTTATTAGACTTATTTTGATCATTCCACAACATATACAAATATTAAATCTTTATGCTATGCACCTGTAACTAATATATGTTATGTGTCAATTATACCTCAATTTTTTAAAAAAAATTGAGAAAAAAAGATTTCAAGTACCAGTTAAGTGCTGAAACTGTCAAACGTTCATGAAAATCCAGTTCATATTAAAAAGAAAGCATATAAATATTTCAAACAAATCAATTTTTTCATTCAAACGTCGTTGACACACAATGTTACATTCGTTTCAGGTGTACAACGTAGGGATTCTGCAAGTTTATGTGCTATGCTATGTTCATGACAAGTGTAGCTACCATCTGTCCCAATACATCACTAGTATATTATTAATTATATTCCTTATGCTGTGCCTATTATTCCTATGACTTATTTATTTCATAATTGGAAGCCTCTATCTTCCACCCCCCCTCACCCATTTTGCCCAACCCCCCCGGCAACCATCAGTTCATTCCCTGTGTTTATTTGCAAGTCTGATTCTGCTTAAAATAAATCAAATTTTAGATAAACAGGAAAAACTCTTATTCAAAAAATGGAAATAGAAAAGATAACAAAAGAGAAAAAAACATAGCAGAGAGGATAAGTAAGCCAAAAATCATTCATTTAAAGAAAGAAAAAACAAAATTTACAACTCCAAGGGACATGTGTAAGAATGTTCATGACACTAGTGTAAAAGCAGCATTAATAATAGTAATAATAATTACGATAATAATTATAACCACTAACATATAGCCATTAAAGTAATAATATTAACAGAATAATAATAACAACCACTGTAATGTACACAAGAAAATAGATGCAAATGCTTTGATATATGCACGCAGCAGAATGCTTAATCAATGGTGGAAACAGTTGCTCTATAACCACATGCCTCAACAGGGATCGATTTTATAAATATATGGTCGTTATTGATTTACTCTAATCAGGATCTACAACTGAGGTAGCAGAAGGGAAGACAGGTGGATATCTAAACAAAATCTCCACCACCAAGGAAAGGCAGGAACGGCTGCTGAATAAGCAATCCACCGTATTGCTTATGTCTATATATCTATATCTATATCTATATCTATATCTATATCTATATCTTGCTTATATCTACCTAAAATAGACACTTGAAAAATGCAATTACCCAGACTCATCAAATACACACATTTTAAATCTTATTTGTATAGCTGGGAGATTTACAGATTTAGAAGCTACAATAAAATAAACATGGCCCCTTGGATTTCCTTTTTCTGTATGTATTTACCTAATTGTCTCTACAGATGGATGTGGATAAGAACATCGTTAGATTGTTATTAGATGTATTAGATTAGTCATTAGATGCCCAAATTTTCTTCTTTCATATTTTGTTCTTTCATTACTAGGCAGTATTAAGTAAGGCTGTGTATTACAGTGGAAAATCCCGTTGCTGCTAAATGCCAACTGTATAACCATGAAAAAATCATTTAAACTCCTTGACGTACCAACTTTGGTGTCATGGATTACACTATAGATTACTATGTTGACCAAATAAAATTTTGGACAAAGTAAATATCTTGCCAAGGGTGAAGCTGAAACTGTATACCGATACGTTTGATTGCAGGGGTCTAACATTTCACACGGGACTAAAAGGTTTTTGTAACTTTATTATTTTTTATTTATTTATTTTGAGAGGAGAGAGAGTGAGAGCAGGGGATGGGCAGAGAGAGGAGAGAAAGGAGAGAGAGAGCTCAAGCAGGCTTCATGCTGTCAGCGCAGAGACCAAGGTGAGGCTCAAACCCATGAACCTTGAAATCATGACCTGAGCCAAAACCGAGACTCGGACGCTTAACCGACTGAGCCACCCAGGTGCCCCTGTAGTTTTATTTTTATTGAAAGACTCTAAATAATCATTGAAATAATTTAAATTTGCATAAATCTTTATACTTTACAAAGAATTAAAAATACAGAATTTTCCTCAGGCTTTCTTACTATCTTCATTCTACAGATGAGGAGTCAGAAACTCAGGGTGTTAATACATTAGTTAAGGGTCTCGGGTCATATGAAATGAAGGTGAGATTTCAATCCAGGTTATTCTGACATTAACATCAGTTTTCTTCCCAAAACGCCATGCGAGGCAGTGATCTCTGAGAGAGAAGAAGCAAATGAAGTGAGTATATGACTTCCCCAGTTTATAACCTGGAGAAACCTTCCAGGCAGCAATTCAGAGAAAGTGAGCTCAGTGAGAGCCTAATGGTCTCCCTGAGATGAGCAGGTGACACCAGAATTCTAAGCAGACCAAGGCAGTAAGAGCTCACAAGGCGGAGTACCAGAAAAGAAAGAGCTGCACAGAGAGAGCTCCAGAGATCAGCAAAGGGTCACCCTTGAGTGTTGAACAAGGTACTTCTGAGCACATGTGTATGAGGAAAGAAACAAAGATCAGGAAAAGAACCACCTGAACTTAGCAAAAGGAACACTTCCCGCAGTTCACGCAATTCTTCCGCTCGCTGCCAGTATGAAAAACTTCATAATCCAAAGGGAGTTAGGCAGACAACTCAGAAAGGTATTTCATCAGTAGTGGGGCAGCTTAGCCCTACAATAGTGGTACTTTGTACCCATCTAAGATATCTTAAAAACAAGTCACAGAAGCATCAAAATTTTTCTAAGAGACTAGCTTGACTAACAATCCCACTTTTCCTTGAATGGAAAGTTTCCTAGGATATAGAATGTTTAATTTTAAAATTGAAGCAGTCCCAACTAAATTGAAGGAGTTGTTTGCCCTACAAAATTCAAGGATATTCATAGAAATACAAAAATATTTAGAATTGAATAAGGAAAATTCACAGAATCTGGCATTCATTAAAAAATTAGCAAATATACAAAGAAGCAGGAAAATATGACCCATATGAGGAAAAAAATAAATCAATATAAATAGACCCAAATAGAAGTGACATAAACTATAGAATCAGTAAGCAAGGACAGATTAAAAACTATTATAACTGTACTCCATTTTTCAAGAAGGTAAAGGAAAGTGTGACCATGCTAAAAAGAGACATGGAAATTTTAAAAAGAAACAGGACATTTGAACTTCTAAAAATGAAAAGCACTGTACGAAGATGTTAAGTACAGTAGATTTGGCTAAAAGCAGATTAAATACTGAAAGAGAGAAGATAAGTGAACTTGAAGTTATAAAATAATCAAAGATAAAGCACAAAAATAAAAAAAAGACTAAATACCAGAAACTTCAACGAGGTTTGAACTTCAAATTTTAAACAGTTTTGATTCAATAGATGTGTAACTGCAAGCTGAGAGAGTGGAAGAAAGATGAGAGAAAAAATGATTTAAAGCAATAACGACTGAAAATTCTCCAAATTTGATGAAAACTATAAAACCACAGATCCAAGTTCAAGGAAACCTAGGCACAAAAAATAAGACAAAAACCATACCCAAATACATCATGGTCAAATTTCCTTATAAAACAACAGAAAGAAAATCTTAAGAGAAGAGCAAAAAGACGTGTTACTTACAGAGAAACAAAGATTTGTCAAAAACGATTCAAGCCAGAACACATTGAAGAGGTATCTTTCAGTGTTGAAGGAAGAAAAAAGGTCAGCCTAGAATTGTATACCCAGCAAAAATATTTTTCATACATGAAGGCAAACGAAAGGATTCTTTCCGACACTCAAAAACTGCAAATTTCAGCAACAGCATATTTGTGCCACAGTCAAGGTTAAAAGTTGTTCTAGAAGAAGGAAAATGATACCATAGAGAACTAGGAACCTACACAAGCTAATTAAAAATGCCAGAAATAACAGGTACATGGGGAAATATAAAAACCTTTTTTTCTTTGATTTAAATAAAAGGCTTGATTGGTAATTGTTTACAAGTAATACTGCTGGGCAGGGGGTAACATATGTAGAAGTACATATGTTACAAGTACAATAACAGAATTACAATAACAAAAAGGCAAAGAAGAAATGGGAAAATAGCATAGTAAGATTCCTCTGATGTATATCAGCTGCTGTGATAGTATTTACAGGTAGACGATGATAAACCCTAAAGCAACTACTAACAAGCAATTCAAAATGTGATAACTAATAATCTGATGAGGGAGAAAATCATTAAAAAAATTAATCACCCCCCCAAAAATAAAAAATAAAAATAAAAAAAATTAATAAAAAAAAATTAATCCCAAAGACTGCAGTAAAAGAGGGAACAGGAGCAAAAAAAAGAAATGCAACGTATAAAAAAGATAGGGGCGCCCAGGCAGCTCAATTGGTTAAGTGTCTGACACTTGATTTTGGCTCAAGTCATGGTCTCACAGTCACAAGATTGAGTTCTGCATCAAGACTCTCTCTCCGCCTGTCTCTGTCCCTCCCTCTCTTGTGTGTGTGCTTTCTCTCTATAAATAGATAAATAAATAAATAAATAAATAAATAAATAAATAAATAAATATTAAAATATAGTATATGTAAATCCAGTCACATCAATAATTGTTTGATATACATAGCCTAAGAACCAATGAAAAACTAGAAATTATTATTTTGGATAAAATAGGAATATCTAACAGAAAATAAAATATAAAGACACAGGTAGTCTAAAAGAAAGAGAATGAGGAAAGATGCACCCTGCTAAAAGTAGTCAAAAGAAAGCTGGAGTGGCTATTTTCTTCTTAGATAAAGTAGACTTCGTAGCAAAAATACTACTACAGATAGAGTAGTAATGACGATGAGTGGGTGGATTCATCAACAGAACGTAACAATCCAATTCTAAAGGTCTGTGTGTTCAGTAACAGGTTTTTAAAATACAAGACTCCAAAACTAATAGAACTGCAAGGAGAAATTTTCAAAACCCCAGAGATAGCTGGAAATTTACTCAATCTTCCTTAATAAATGAAAAAACAATTTGGAGACCAGTAAGGATATAGAAGATGAGCAACACTGCCAAACATTCGATATAATTGACACTTACAAAAACTCAACAACATTTATTTCATGTACACACAGAATGTTTACCAAGATGTACTATATTCTGGGCCATGAGAAAGGGAAATATATGGGAAAAAGTGTGGAAGAAATTTTATTTTACTTATTTGTGTGTGTGTGGATGAAATTTTATGATCAATTCATATAAGGTATATTCTCTGAGAGGGGCGCGTGGGTGGTGCAGTCGGTTGGGTGTCCAACTTCGGCTCAGGTCATGATGTCACCGCTCGTGGGTTCGAGCCCCACATTGGGCTCTGTGCTGACAGCTCAGAGCCTGGAGCCTGCTTTGGATTCTGTCTCTCCCTCTCTCTCTGCCCCTCCCCTGCTCACACTCTGTGTGTGTGTCTCTCTCTCTCAAAAATAAATAAACATTAAAAAAAATTTTTTTTAATTAAAAAAAGGTATATTCTCTGACCACAAAGGGAGTAAATAAAAATCACTAGCAAAAATATATTTGCATAATCCCCAAAGATTTGTTAACAAAATGACTTACACAGAAATAACCCGTCAAAAGGAAAATTAGGAAGTATTTTGAACGGGATTAAAACAAAAACACAGCATATCAAAATCTGTTGGATGCTTCTAATGCAATCATTATACAGAAATGTATAGAAATGAACTCCTTACATTACAAAAGGAAGAAACATATCAAATTAATGATCTCAGCTTCCACTTTTTAAAAAAATTAGGAAAATTAGAGCAAATTACAACAATAGTAGGAAGAAGAAAGAAAATAATAAAATCAAAGTGGAAATCAATGAAATAGATAATATAAAATAAGGAAAAAGCAATGAAACCAAACCTGGTTGTTAGGTAAGTTCTCTAAAATCATTAAGATTCTGTCTAGGCTTATCAGTAAAGAAAAGAGAGAAGACATAAATTATAAATATCTGGAATGTGAGGGGTGATATCATTTCATATTCTACAGATATTACAGGGATAATATGGAAATATTATGAACGACATTATGTCAATAAGTTCAACAACATAGATGGAATTGTCAATTCCTTGAAAGATAAGACAAATGAAAAGATGTTCAACATCACTCGTCATCAGGGAAATGCAAATCAACACCACAATGAGATATCACCTCACACTTGTCAGAATGGCTATAATCAAAAACTCAAGATAACAACAAGTGTTCACAAGGAGATGGAAAAAAAGGAGCCTGTGCACTGTTGGTGGGAATGCAAACCAGGGCAGCCACTGTGGAAGATATGATGGATGTTCCTCAAAAAAATAAAAATAGTTCTACCCTCTAAGCCAGTAGTCACACTACTGGGTATTTACCCAAAGAATACGAAAATACCAATTCTAAGGGATGTACGCACCCCTACGCTTACCGCAGCATTATTTGCCATAGCCAAACTATGGAAGCAGCCCAAGTGTCCGTCGATAGATAAATGGCTAAAGAAAAAGTGATGTATATGCAATGGAATATTATCCAGTCATAAAAAAGAATGAAATCTTGCTATTTGCAGCAACATGGATGGAGCTAGACAGTATAATGCTAAGCAAACAAGCCAGTCTGAGAGTGACCAATACCATACGATATCACTCATCTGTGGAATTTAAGAAACAAAACAAACCAACAGAGGAGAAAAAAAAAAGACAAATCAAAAAACAGACTTTGAACTATAGAGAACAAACAAATCATTACCAGAGGGGAGAGGGGTGAAATAGTTGAAGGGAATTAAGAGCACACTTATCTTGATGAGTACTTTAATAATATATGGAACTGTTGAATCATTATATTGCACCCCTGAAATCAATATAACACTCTATGCTAACTACATTGGAATTAATTTAAAAAAAAAAAAAAAAAGAAAGAAAGAAGAAAGACACAAACTACTTAAGCTTACTTAAGAAGACACAGGTAGGGGCACGTGGGTGGCTCAGTCAGTTAAGTGTCTGCCTCTTGATTTGGTTCAGGTCATGATCTCACAGTTCATGGGATTGAGTCCTGCATTCAGCCCTGCGTTGGGCCCTGTGCTGACAGCAGGGATTCTCTTTCTCCCTCTCTCTCTGTCCCTCCCCGCTCATGTGTGCTTTCCAGCTCTCTCTTTCTCTCCCTCTCTATCTCTCTCAAAATAAGTAAGTATACATTTAAAAAAATAAAGAAGACACAGGTAATCAGAACGGCCCTATAAGTGTTGAAAAAAATGAGTTTAGAGGTAAAACTTTTCTGCAAAAAAAAAAAAAAAACCTCCAGGTCTAGATGACTTCATGAGTAAATATTACCAAGCATTTAAGGAAGAGATAATATTAATTATTCACAAGCTCTTCCAGAATATTGAAGAGGAAATAATATTTCCCAGTGTATTTTATGAGGCCAGCATTACCTACTGATAGATTCTGACAAATAAATTACAAGAAAAGAAAAATAAAGAAACATATACTTCCCAGATAAAGAAGCAAAAATTCTAGATGTTTTAGCAGATTAAACCCAACAACTTATACAAATGGTAACATGTCATGACCAAGTGGGATTTATTAAAGGAAAACAAGGTTGGTTTTACCATCTAGGATCAATCAATGTAATCCACTATATTGGCAATCCAAAAATGATTAACTGTAGGCTCATTTCAACATTTCAACACATGTAAAAATAAGCATTTAGCAAAATCCATTTCTGACTAAAATTTTTCAGCACACTCGGAATAGAAGGGACTTCCACAACCTGATAATGGACATCTACAAAAACTTACAGCTAGCATCATATTTAAATGAAGGACTAAATGTTGTTCTGTTAAGGGCAGGAGTAAAACCAGAACATCTACTCTCAAAATCTTTATTCAACATTATATGGGCCATCTGGCCAATTGAATAAGGCAAGAAAAAATAACCACTACCAGTCAATCAGTGGTGGCACATGAGGTGAAATAGCATTGCGTTCCTCCTGCCTTCGAGAAAGAACACGTCTGAACTGTTGAGGATCAATGATACTGCCCTAGATTTAGGTCTTCGGTGAACATATTCGCCAAGCTTGGTGAACTATTCAAGTTCCCATTCTGACCTGTACACAACAGGCTGCCTCCAGCTATAGATGGTTAAATCCTCCTGTTGTCTTCCTAAGGCTGTGGCTTTGTGTAGAGTTTCAACCACATTCATAAGACCCCAGAGTACTCAACCTCAGAAATGCTTCTAAGAATTTAGGGGGAGGAAATGACCTTATGAGACTGACCCAAAGGAGTGTCCAAGGTGAAAGACCAGACATACTCTACAGCCCGTATCTGGGTTCATCTTATCTTTCCCTAAGACATACTTCATGTTCAAAATGCAAGAAGCGATGTTCTTCCATAGTATAGTTCCACCTCGCCTAACTTAGGAAAGACTCAGATATTATCTTAAAGAAAAACAAGTCTTCATCTCCCATGCGATCTATCTTTTTTGTCTTACCCTTCTTCCCTTCCTTCATTATTGAGAAATCAGTAAATCTTCCCAATGGATGTTTTTGGAATTATTGGACAATAAAACGTAACCATCGTCTATCCCATTTGCCAGGCTCCTATTTGTGTTTCCTCAACCCATTTGAGATGATCACCTCTGGGAAAACTGAAGCCAGTTAGGACCCAGGGATTTGGCACCTGTGATGGTTTCGCTTACCCACCTGTGATGGTTTGGAGCTTTCTATCAGGGACCCTAATTGCATCCTCTCATATTGCCATAAAATGTATTTAAGAGAAAGGGGGCATTTAATCAAAAACTACACATACCTGCCGCATTGCTTGTGTGGAAGCTGGTTAGGCAGAGTGACAATAAGATCTGCTTAATAATATTTTTATATAGTGCTCAAAACTAGCAATCTTTAATTAATTTTTTTAGGCTGGAAATTAAGGTTGAATAATGATCTCCCAATTGCCCTTCACAATCATGATTCAGCCTGAAGAGTTAATAAGCCACCTTCAATACCCCACCCCCTTCTCTGAACAGACATTTTTTTTTCCACACGGATGAACACAAAGAAATAATCAGATAGGAGATTTTTCTTCTAAATTAGGCCTCTTGTTTGTAAACTGAAAGAGTACTAATGCAGTTCAAACTCAGCTCCACACCACACATGCCCATTCTGCCCAGGCTTATTACAAAGAGCGGGAGGACTGAAGGTTTTGTTCTATTCTTCAGGCTTTTTCTGTGTGAGAGGCCATTCAAGCAATCGGGTACTTCTCCCTCACTCTCTTTCTCTCTTGGCCTCTCTCTCTCTCTCACACACACACACTCTCCATTTCCCTCTATAATGCCAGCATTAGAGGCCAGCCGCCGGCTGGGAGCATGCTTTGATGTCGACCTCTTGCTGCCTGCCTTGGTGGGTGAGTAGCAGAGCAATGAGGGCATGTGTGGGACAGAGCAGGATGAAAGGAGGGGCGACTGAAGCCTATAATGTGGACAGATTCCTGCCTGTTCACTTAGATTTTGCGGGAAGAAAAATGCCAAGCCTGTGATTGCAGAGGTTATGAATCAGCTAAACCTCAGAAATGACTATTAAAACAACACTACTTGACATAAAGAATCAATTTATTGTTCAGGCTTTCAGTGAAAGAGAGAAAGAGAGGATGGAAGGAAGGAAGGAAGGAAGGAAGGAAGGAAGGAAGGAAGGAAAAAGGAAGGAAGGGGGAAAGGAAGGAAGGGAGGGAGGGAAGGAGGGAGGGTGGGAGAAAGGAAAGAAAGACGGAAGGAAGGAAAGAAGGAAGGAAAGAAGGAGGAAATGAAGGAAGGAAAAAGGAGGAAAGGAAGGAAGGAAGGAAGGAAGGAAGGAAGGAAGGAAGGAAGGAAGGGAGAAGGGAAGGCGGAAGGAAGGAAGGAAGGAAGGAAGGAAGGAAGGAAGGGAGAAGGGAAGGAGGAAGGAAGGAAGGAAGGAAGGAAGGAAGGAAGGGGGAAAGGAAGGGAGGGAGGGAAGGAGGGAGGGTGGGAGGAAGGATAGAAAGAAGGAAGGAAGGAAAGAAGGAGGAAAGGAAGGAAGGAAAAAGGAGGAAAGGAAGGAAAGAAGGAAGGAAGGAGGGAAGGAGGGAGGGAGGGAGGGAGGGAGGGGAAGGGAGGAAGGAAGGAGCAAGCCACAGACAGGACCAAAGAGGTAAGGACATTCAGATTACATTCTCAGCAGGCTGACTAGCGAAGAGTGCAAGGGTTCAGGGAACCAGCACACAGACAGTGCCTGAGGGACAGCCTTAGGCACATTGGTTGCCTTCCAGCAACCAATTGGACTATATTGTTTTGATGACTTTTGCCAGATGTCAGGAATAAATCTCCGGCCCTAGTGGTAAGGTTACAGTTGTGACAGAGGCAGGCAACACATGAGAAGGCCACGTTGATGGTCTACTCTGCTCTCCATGGACCAGTACGGTAAGGGACATCTCGAAAGGGTGAGCCCACAAAGGAGTGTAGGCCCTGTTTGAATTCTTGGCATTCAAGGACTACCTTCAATTAGGTTACAGAGTTTCCATGGCTCTGCCTGGATTAAAATGCTGTTCATTGCTAGTCTATCAGAGTGGATTGGACTCTATTCCCCTGTAAGAGACACTTGTTTCCTCCTCCCTCAACCACCTGTTTTGTTGATCCCACCACATAAAGGAATGAGGCTCTCTCTTCATCCTTAATTTTCCAACACATAGTCTCAGCTCTTTCCAGCAGGTTTGGAACAGTGGAATGAGGCAGGAAATTTAACACGAAATCCTTTCCCCTTTTCCTTTTCTTATTTTGACCCCCAGAGTGTGTTTAAAAAAAAAAAAAAACCAAGCAAGAATTTATTGAAGCCCTACTATGTGTAAGATCCCTATTACAGAAATCTACAATTCCAAAATTGAAAGGAAAATCATTTCACTCTGTATTCAACCTGGAGCCGTCCCTCTTTACTAAAATGGGTCTCCTATTACTAAAATAAGACCTTTAAAAAAATCTCTGATATTTCTAGAATAAAAAATGACAAGTTCTATATTTTCCCACCATATGTATTCCTTGACTTTTGGTTTGCATGAGCATGGCGTACCTGAGATAAGATGGTTTGCGTACTGGTCAGAGTATCCATGGGAACTGTTTGCCAGGGAACAGCACTGCCTGCTGCCAGTCAGGTCATTTAGACAAGACCCCTTCTCCTTTGAGGTGGATTGGCACATAGCTTTTTTCCAAGACGCCTTCTTAGTCACGCCTTTCACTTACCCCACCCTTTGCAGCTTAGAGACAAAAGTCCTCATCGTCCACTGGGCTCATTCCTGGGTCGCTAGGATGGAGGCAAGATGTCTTTGCAGGGAAGCCTCCATTCAAAGCAAAACCTCCTTCGGATATGGGGTGAGATGTCCCATTACACAAGTCACCCGCAACCCAAGGATTCCTGAGCTATGAATTGGATTCAAGATTGTAAAAATTGTTTGCTCTCCGTTTCTTTCCATTGACAAGACACAAAAGGGCCTGGGTTAAACGGAACCGTTTGTTTTAAAAGATAAATACATCCCTAGCGATAGAGTACGTATATTTTACCTCGGAAGGCTTTTGGGGTTTTTTTAAAGCCATACCCTGATATGGAAGCTTCCTGCCATGAAAATCACTCTAAATATAAATAAATATTTATTTATAATAAATAAAATAAAATAAATAAAGTAAATAAAATAAAATAAAATAAAATAAAATAAAATAAAATAAAGCAGGGAAATTGCACGGGCACCCGAGGAGCCCCCTTCTCACAGCCCCAGCCGGTCATCTTTGGTGACTCCCCCCGTCTTCACTCCACCCCTCAATTATAAAATCAGCAAACCTCTCAAGGGAAGAAGACCCAGAAAGAACAAATGTGGCAGCAAGAGACAGAGGGATCAATACCTTCAGAGTCTGAGAATGTAATGGGCCCTGTAGGTCTGTTAATTATCAAACGAAATTCTGTTTCATGAAGGGGAAAAAATGCATTTTAATAGAAGCTCTATAATTAGCCATTTCTGTTCATGGTTCCTTAGTAGTTTTTATGTTTGTCTGCCTTCACCTTTATTTCCTTTAACAATGTTCACATAAAATGGCTCAGGATTGCTCTGCCTCTAATTATTTACCGTAACAACCAACAAGCTGAAAGATGACAAAGTCGTACAGAAAGATCTTTGTACAGCATGTATTGACTCACCACTGTTTCCTTCTTACTCCTTGATTTTTTTTTTGTTCTTTTCTAGTGTATAATTTGTAAGTATGCCTAAAACAGTCGCCTGAGTTTTATTTTATGATGATGGTAGGTTTTTGGTCTGTGAGTTTGCTTCCAATACAGATACACAGTTTGCTCAGTCTTTGGTAAACATCAGTTCTACTCTATCCCCAAAGTCACCATTTGCCAAGATGGAGCCTGTATGACGTGGGTATTTGGGGGAAGGGGCAGGGCTGTGCAGAAATGTAAATATAATGTAAAACTAAGAGAAGGTAGGAATGGGGATGCCAGCACTGAGCTGGGCAGCAGAGAATAATTCAGAGAAAATGATCGATGTCCAATTCTGGGAAAGCAAATGAGAAATGAAATCCTCAGTGGGGCACAAACAAGAAGCAAAATCCCTAGGATGAACTTGGGTCAAAGTCACTCCAATCGGATGAAGGCAGGAGATATCAGTAGTTACTCAGGCATCATGTCCTCAAACCTGAAATTGTTTGCATCTAATCTTTCCAAAAGCCTATCTTAGAAATGCAAGACCTGGAGGTCAGCACCAGAAATTAGCAGCCTTATAAGGGGCACCTGGGTGGTTCAATCAGTTAAGCATCCAACCTCAGCTCAGGTCATGACCTTGAGGTTCGTGAGTTCGGGCCCCATGATGGGCTCTGTGCTGACAGCTCGGAGCCTGGATCCTGCTTCGGATTCTGATTCCCCGTCTCTCTGCCCCTCCCCTGCTCATGCTCTGTCTCTCTTTCTCTCCCAAAAATAAATAAACATTTAAAAAAATTAAGAAATTAGGAGCCTTATACTGGAAACAGCAGTGGCTCTGAACTTAACCAATATCTGTATTGGGAAGAACAAGTTCAAGCATCACAACATGGGCCTGGGAGACAGCGATTCAAATACAATTTATTGTTCTACTGTGGGTAACATTAAGTGACCATTCTCAACAAGCTGTCATTACAAAGTGATCAGAACATCATGGGTGAGGTGGTAAGGTGGAACTTGAACAAATGGTAAGGGATAAAAAAGGAGGGACCATTGTACCACTTCTAAAGGAATCCATCCAAGAAGCTTCTGGGATAAAGAAAAGGTTACAGAACACCAGGGCACCACCGAAGCTGCCAAACAATATGTTAATCGTCTCTCAAGGGGTGCTCTTTGGAACCAAAGTAGGTATGATCCATACGCCTTTTCTGTTGTGTCCCAAGGTAAGTTTTCTTCAGAGATGAGTCACCTCCCAATTTGATTTGGCACACATTGGATACTACAAGAAGAGTAAAGTTGGCCATTACTTCTTTAGGAGTCCAGGGTTGCCCTCTGTGATAAGCATGGGATGACTTCTCTTCAACATGAAGCAAAGTCCAAAGTCGTCTGTGTTATGCTAGAGATCTCCAGCAAGATTCAGAACACAATAAATTTTGCTCTGTTCTCCGAGTAGTAATGGTTCTTCATAATAGGCTCTTGCTGTAGTTTATTGGTCCATCTTGTAGTTTATTAGAGCACAGCCTGTGTCAAGGCTTCCATTATAAAGCCATATTTTCTGGGTTGAGAGATCAACAATAAAATTGGGCTAGTACTGAACCTTAATCTTGATATTCAGTCCCTGCCCAAGAACATAAGAGGAGAAATTAAAGAACGAAGGTTAGATATAAAGAGATGGAAAGAAAAACCCATGGACAGACATCATAATTTCTATATTTATGAATTTGTTTTGGCAATGTTTTGATTATAAGGCTCAGTTTTGTTTCATTACGCTTCCATTTATCATGAGGCTTATTTGATAGTGGGAGTATTATTTGAGAGAGGGAAATGAATGGTAAAGTCAAATCAGTTTTCCCTCTACACAATTACCATACCTGCAATGTCCACAGAATGACTATGTCTTCACCTTTTAATTTACGCCTCAAGCCAGCTAAAGAACATGAGGTTTAATGTCAACTACACCCCAATAAAAACATAAATTGATTTAAAAATGTGAGGTTTGCCACTGTGTAAAAGTTGTGAAGGAAAAAAGGTGGTAGTGTTCTTACTTGTTAAATGTCCACCATGTTTTTCTTTCCTTTGGGTGACAAGGAGCCATTGGCAGACTCCTGTTAAGATGAACTTTTACGCTTTTCTTCATTTAAACAAAAACCAAATAGTACCAATTTTTTTGTTTTACTCACACCACCGAAGAAAATTGTTTCAACTTGTTTGAAGTGCTTCCCAAGGCAATGGTATCTAACAAAAGATCATTTGTAAGGGATTCATTTCGAAATGCACGGCCTTGCTGTAATGTCCACTATAGAGAAAGATCTTAGCTTAAATTATACCACAGCTATTTTAAATGGATTTTTAAATTATCTACCTTTGCATTTCATCATGAATGTTTCAGGGAAATTATCCTGAGATAATGCCAACAAATGGCTGCAGACTTTAGGTTTATAATTGTTCTTGTTCATTTAAGGTTCCCAGCAGACCATATCAGGAAATTCAATGCCTGGCAAGTCGAGGTTGATAATATACCGTAACTGGCATTTTCTTATTAGACGAGCACCCAAATCAGCTTTCATTTGTAACAATGACCCTAATTAAGAGAACCATGATTTAAAGCAGACGCTTTGCATTTTAAGAATCAGATCTGGATATGGTGATGTTAGCCAAAGGGTTAGTTTTTTTTTCCTAGAAAATTGGCATGCTCTAACTTTAATTTTAAATTTTCAAAAGTATTTCACACAGGTTTTTTGCGTTTTTTTTTTTTCAATTCTACTTTTAAAATGAGAGGCTTCCTTCTGGCTGCTGGGCATGTATATGAATAGGTAAAAATGTTCACATATACACATTCCTTGTATGTAAGAATACTGACCTCTGTCTTCACTAAGTGATTTGGTTTTAGAGCTGCACAAGAGATGTTAGAAAATAGATCCCTTGATCTGATCTCCACCAACCCCACTATCTTCAGTGGAAGAACTGAGATGTAGAGCCTGAATTATATAAGCCTCTTGATGAGAATTTCATAAGCCCTCCAGCAAAAAATACCCCTTAAAGATGTTACCTGTGGTATATGTTGATGTACCTGACTTTTCTTAATTCATCACAGAAATTAGTCATTGCTGGGGACTGCAAAAGTGTTCGCACTGAGTTTTTATCATAACATTGCTCCAAGTGACCTTTACCATCAAATTATCTTAACCATATTGTGAGCATCTTCAAATAGTCGGTTTAAATGTATATACACATTACGTACATATACATTTATATAATATGGACACATCTGATAACTTGTTGGGTAAGATCCAAAGTAAATCTACCATATCTTATATGTCGATGATAATGAGACATGGCAAGAGTCATAGCCAACAATTGGAGACTATTTTACAATTCGCTAAGAACCTGGATTCTTTCTTTAACTAGTCAACTTCACGCCAGCACTGTGAAGAGGCAGGACGAACAACAACCATCCTCATGTCATTGTTTGGAAAATAAAAACATTTCCTTGAGCCTCCCAAAAATCCATGTTTTTGAACCATCACCCCATGTACTCTCCATCATGCTATCTTGCCTTCCTGACAGCAATAATTATTATCGGTAAGATATGAGAAATAGAAAAGGTTAACATGATTTATCCATTAGGATCATATCATAATGGTAATAACAATAGCCATTATTACTGAGCACTTTGTTTCTGGTACTGCTCTGAGCACCTGCATCTTGCACATACACACTGATGCAAATATCTGTAAGGTAGGTATGGTCGCACCAAATCTGGGGATGAGCAAACAGAGGCTCAGGAAAGTTCAATGATTTACTTCAAGTCATGGACCCTGTAGATGGCAGAACCAGGTTTGGAACCAGGTTAGCCTGACCCCACACCAAATGTTCTTAACTATTTCTTGTCCTTCCTTCACGACAAGATAACACACATGTTATCCTAGTGTATGGGTAATAGGACTACGCATAGAAATCAATGCCAAGACCCCTTCAAGTTTCAGTCAGCGTAGGAGAAAACCTTGATAGGAAAAAAAAAAGAAAAGTCTGTATGAGAAAAGGCTGTGTGTGTGTGTGTGTGTGTGTGTGTGTATGAGAGAGAGAGAGAGAGTTGTTTGTATGTGTGTGTGTATAAATGGCACATGTTTATACCCATATTTTAATTGATGGGTATGCGTGTGTAAATACATGGAAAGTAGATATTTAAAAAAATAAAACAAAGGGAAATAACACAGACACTACTATTAAGATCTTTCACAATACCCTGAGAAATTCACTTATTAAGTACACTTTATTTTCTAAGTTTGGTGCAGGAGACAGAATCCTTATCAGTGTTATAGGCAACTTTTTATCAGGATTTAATTGTTAGAGTTGGTTCATTTCAAGGAAAATGATTTAGCCCCCAGGATATGCAGATCACTATTATAATAAGCCACGTTTTTTAACAAGGGGTGGGCCTTCAGCTATTCTTGCAAGAGCGAAAATTTCCAGGAATTATCCTTACTGCTATTATAAATTAATAAATTTTAGTAGTGCCACACCGCAAATCTTTGGCATTGACCTATATAGAAACATTAATATCTTATGATATTGATTTCAAAGACAAAGTCCAGAACCTTATGGTAAATCTAGAGGAAGTTTGTCTCTCATGATGGATGCTGCCATGAGATTCACCTAATATATCCCAGTAAATCATCATCTCCACTGGAGCTCGAGATGGGCTCAGTAAGCACATACATCCTCTTTAGGGATCTCTGGGCACTCGTGCACCCTGGGCACATTTCCTATAAACAGCCACCTAAAACACTACTGGTTTCTGTGCTCTCTGGAGTGTCACTGATGAATTGAGCGATAATCTAGCTCAGGCTTGCGAAATTCACGCTGTCGGTGCCATTTTGGTGGCTTTCCGAAGTGCTCCTCCCCGAGGCCAGGATGTTTGCAGTAGGACCAAAGTGGACAGAAAGAGACCCAGGTAGGGGAGTGGAACAAATGAGTTTTGGTAACCTCGACAGTCTGGCTACCATTCTTTCCAGATACACTGTTCTTGTATGACCAGTTCAAAATAAAATAATGATCAGGTCAAAATAAAATAAAATAAAATAAAATAAAATAAAATAAAATATAACAACAGCAAAAACCTAACTAAGCTGTGCAATACATCAGCAGTTCAGGAAAGCAACACTTCCTTTCTGCCCTCTTGTCCCTGCCCGCCCCACCCCCACCCTGCTCCCAGTGTGATTTCTTGAATTATTACTATAATTTACAAGCTGCCAAATATGTTTTCCAAGCATGGGCCTTTTTGAGTGTTGAAACTAGACAGCAGCGTATATAAATAATCAGAAGCATAAATAGGAATGGTCAGGAAGTAAGTCAGCCTCTAGGAGTCCCCTTAATGTCTGAGGGTAGGGAGGAGAGAGCAGGGGCTTCACCCTCCGGCATCTTAGCGATTGGCCCCATCGGCCATTATCCCAAAATGGCCAGCCTGGGTAAATATTTGAGACAGATGTTTTCCAGTTTGTTTATCTTCTTCCTGTCACTTTCACTGATACTCTCTGCTCCTCTTGGCGGCTGACCTTTCACAAATGTTGGTTTTGTTTTAGAAATGTCCTATTGTAAATAAGAGGGCAGAGTTCACAGAGCAGAGGCCAACGTAGCTCGAAGGCTCTGTGGGGGCCAAGGAGCCCTGTTTCATCTGCCAGTGGTGAGCGTTAACCTGCCCGCTGCCCCAGGGAGAGCAGGGGGTCAGCCCCCACTTCTCCATACTTCATCCTAGCTTAGTTTCTTGATATTCCCCAGGAGGACATAATTAACAGTATGGAACGACATGATGGTTGGCTAATCTGTTTGCTGTGGGGTATTTTTGGAAATAAAGGTCAGTAAATACCTGGGTAACTTTTACACAGAGATGCTGGAAAACAAATCAATATTCAACGGCACTGGTGTTGATAAATGGAAAGCGTTCTATTCAAGATTCATATTTTCCGTGTTGGTTAATTCTTTCAGCTCAGAGTCCCTAGAGGACAAGGACTGATTTGGCATGTAATGGAGTCTGTTTGAATGGAAATCATTGTCAGATTTGCCCCAACTCCATTCCTCTTAGACATGCAATTCTGGTTGGGTGAATCAAATGACTTCTTTGTTCCTTCGGAAGAAAATACACATAATATTCCCTCCCTACCTGCCTCAAAATTTTGTTGAAACTCAAGTAAAATCATGCATATTAAAGCACATCGTAAACAGCCAAACACCTGCAAAGGGTCCTTGGTGCCTGGGCTAATATCATTCACCAGTTTCAGATGATCAAACACATGGGGCATTCCAAAATTAGGAGAGCTCCAATAATGAATCTGGGGCCCAGTGCTGTGGGGAGCAGATCATAAGTTAGATAATGCTTACCAGATGAGAGATAGACAACTCTGTATTTGAGGTATGTTGGGTGAAATTGAAGTCACTGAGCAGACATGTCTTCTTTGTCCTATCTCAGAAAGGCAGCAGTCCTCAGAGGTCAGGAGTTCAAAGCCCACAGTGACAACCCAGGCATCGAAGGGGTTACCCGTGCCCAGGCATTACCCCTCAACCAACAGCACACTGGGGTGCTGACACTCCCAGGATAGGCATCCAAATTCAACTGTGTTTCTTGTCAGTGGCTCTGGATGACAGGAGTAGCCAGCAAGCTTCTCCCATGCCATCAAAGACTGAAGCAAGGAGAAAGAATTTTTCACCATGTTGTTAAAACATCCATCTCATCAGGAAAATACAAATCAAAACCACGAGATACAACCTCACCCCTGTCAGAATGGCTAAAGTTAATAACTCAGGCAACAACAGAAGTTGGAGAGGATGTGGAGAAAGAGGAACCCTTTTGCACTGCTGGTGGGAATGCAAACTGGTGCAGCCACTCTGGAAAACAGTATGGAGGTTCCTCAAAAACTTAAAAATAGAACTACCCTACGACCCAGCCATTGCACTACTAGGAATTTATCCAAAGGATACAAAAATGCTGATTCAAATGGGCACATGCACCCCAATGTTTAAAGCAGCACCATCAACAATAGCCAAATTATGGAAAGAGCCCAAATGCCCATTGTCTGATGAAAGGATAAAGAAGATGTGGTATGTATATATAATGGAATATTACTCAATGTTGAAAACAAATGAAATCTCGCAATTTGCAACAATGTGGATGGAACTAGAGGGTACTATGCAGAGCAAAATAAATCAGACAAAGACAGATATCACATGATTTCACTCATATGTGGAATTTGAGAACCACAACAGATATACATAGGGGAAGGGAAGGAAAAATAAGATTAAAACAGAGAAGGCAAACCGTAAGAGACTGAAATACAGAGCACAAACTGAGGGTTAGTGGGGTAGAGGGTGGGTAAGGGGGTGAGTGAAACGGGCAATAGGCACTAAGGAGGGCACCTTTCTGGATGAGCCCTGGGTGTTGTATGTAAGAGATGAATCACTGGGCTCTACTCCTAAAGCAAGACTACACTGTATGTTAACTAACTTGAATTTAAATTTAAAAAATAATAACAGAAATAAATAAATAAGTAGATAAATAAATAAGTAAATAAACAAACGTTTTTTAATTAAAAAAACCCCACTCATCTCATGCTCTGAGTTGGATACAGGTCGGAATGCTTCCTTCAGTGTAGATAAGTAGGTCTGACTGTTGCTTCTTCAAAGGGGTTCTCTGGCTCCGAAAGCTTTGTAAAAACTCCCTTCTGGAACCTCTCTGGGCCTCCTGACTACTTTTCTTAATCACTCCTCTTGCTTCGCTAGCCCAGTTGTTAGAAGATTCGAGATCCTTGCTTTTGAATGTGTGTGAGTGCAGTACTGTGGGAAAACCTGGCATTTCCTGGGTGAAGTTTACCCATCCATGCATGCATTAGGCTTACGTTTGTAGACCTTTCTTACCAGGGCTGGCAATGAAAAAATACATGAGAAAACTTTGGCTCCCTCCACCACCCCCCCAGGTTGTGGCCTGAGGAAAGTGAAGCTCACTTCTCCCTCTTCTCTATTATCCCTATTACCACGTAGGACATTTTTATTCAGACGTCACCTGTTTAATTTTTTTTTTTTTTTTGAGAGACAGAGAGAGACACAGCATGAGCAGGGGAGGGGCAGAGAGAGAGGGAGACACAGAATCCGAAGCAGGCTCCAGGTTCCGAGCTGTCAGCACAGAGCCCGTCGCGGGGCTCGAACCCACGAACTGGGAGATCATGACCAGAGCCGAAGTCGGACGGTTAATCGACTGAGCCACCCAGGTGCCCCTAGACGTAACCTGCATAATATGAGTTCTTTAGGACATAGTCCATTTCTAATCCACCTCTAAATTTTCTCTATCAGCTTTGACTCCCTTGAACACCTAGAACATGGCTGGTATTTAATAACTATTTATGGGAAGGAAGACTTGAAAAAAAAACAAATTAATAGCTAAAATGGGTTGATGTCATTTTAACTACAAGAGTGAGGTCAGGTGTATTGGTTGGAGGGCATTGAGAAGAACTAAATGATGGAATAATTAATCGTACCTGACCCTAGGCCCTCTGCACTCACCAGACATTGGCTTCCTCCTGCTTAGTCATTAACCATACTCAAGTTGAATTACTCTCCAACGAGCACCTACAGTGAACCAGGAGCTGTGTAGATGATCTCCTACAGAATGGTGCACTTAATCTCAAAACACAACCCCTTCAAGTTAAGTATCATTCCCACACTAGTGTGGCTCAAAGGTATTAAGTAATTTGTCTACAGTTCCACACTCTGGTTATGTATCAGACCTAGCGTCCCGAGTCAGGTTGGCATGAACCCCAACACAATCTGAATGGGATTTTATTAGTCTTAGGAATCAGAAATGGATCTCGAAATAAGAATAATAAATAGGAGGGGCGCCTGGGTGGCGCAGTCGGTTAAGCGTCCGACTTCAGCCAGGTCACGATCTCGCGGTCCGTGAGTTCGAGCCCCATGTCAGGCTCTGGGCTGATGGCTCAGAGCGTGGAGCCTGTTTCCGATTCTGTGTCTCCCTCTCTCTCTGCCCCTCCCCCGTTCATTCTCTGTCTCTCTCTGTCCCAAAAATAAATAAACGTTGAAAAAAAAAATTAAAAAAAAAAAAAAAGAATAATAAATAGGAAAGACCACCCCCCTGGTTAAAATGACTATAATTTTTTAATCCATTTGGATGATTGAAACAAAGCCTTTAAAAGCATCCTTTAAAAGATCACGCCGGCCAGACTCACCTCCCCTTTGTAAGGAAGAAGGAGCATAAGGCTGACTCATCCTCTTTCAAGGGGAGCCTCTGTGAGTTTAGTTCATAACTAGTTCATCCTAGCATGGCCTCTCCCTGTGGCCTCAATGCAAATGACTGCCTGAACCCAGGGTGACCTTATAGATTTTTTAATTCAGTGGTTATTTAAAGTAAGTGAACAACTTCTTTAGCAGACGAGATAAAGTTCACAGGAGAAAGGGTGCAGGCACGCAAATGTAAAATATTTCTTTGTGGTACCCCAAAGTCTGGCGTTATATAGTCCCAAACTCCTGTGCACATCCTCACGCTTTTCTGTATTCCAAGATGGGATTATGGAGATCTCATTTCCCTAATTATATTCTCATTGCTGATAAAGCCTGAGTTAAATGTGGAATGGTTTGAAATGAAGAGTCTCCCTTTCACCACGTGTTGGTTTATCTGGATGACTGGCACCAGAGTAGCCCTGGGGGAGTTCTGCATATTTTTTACCAGAGACAATGGATGCTTTAGGAGTAGAAGAGGATAATCAATAGAATTTTGACTGACATTATATGATTCAAGGAAAGGTCAGTCAGGAACTCGGGGTCATAGGGTGTTACCCAGCTCCAGGGGGGTCACGGGCATTGTATCCTGTGTAAATAGCACCTCCTGAACTTTGTAAGCATGGTGGCCCTCTAGACCACTTGCCTTCCCTCTTCCATATACAGTTACCCCTGTTTACGATATGAGATGATGGGGTAGGCAGGGGAAGGAGAAGCCACCGTATTTTGTCTTGGTTCCTACTCATGACAACATCCCCATAACTCCGTAACCTATGAGTGCCCACAGGAAAGAGGATGCGGAAGTGAGAAGTACACCTGCCTTGCTTCTCTCCGTGTCTGTGTTCTATTGCTCGCTCTACAATCCCTCCCTAGAGGGGAGGATCATTACCCCCTGTCTGCACAGCCAGTGTCTCCTCTGTTTGAAAGCCACAGCAATACAATTCCTCTCTACCATTCTCAACTCTGTTTCTGTCAATAGGCACGGAAGACATAAAAAGGGAAGATAGGCTTTGCTCCTGAATGAGAGCTATTTGATTTTCAATATCAAGACGGTAGCAAATACCTTCAGATGTTGCATCCCGCTGAGGCTTTTCAGAGGCACGTTTTGTCTGCAGAAGGTTCTTTTCTCCTCACACTAGCCCCAGAAAGGCCATCCTTTCTTCATTTGACCTTGTGTATATGTCCCTGGGCATGCCAGACTATGCCCTGGTAATTTGGTGGGAATCAGAGGCACATGGTAATTGTTCCATGAGATATCATTGGCCATGCCATAGTGAACAAAAGCCCAGCTGCGTAAAGCTTTCCTGTGTTTGGGCTGTGGCCCTTCCCTCTCCATACAACCTCAGAGTGGCAACATGTTAAGGCAGAGCCACTAAACAGGCATGAAATCACCACACGGAGACATTATGCTCTTTGCAAGCTTTGGGGCACACATACAGAATTTAAGATCATCCCCTAAAAAGCACTTGGTGTCAAGAATGACACCTTTCTTTGAGGTTTGGAAAGATTAAGGAAGGGACGGGATCACAGATTCAAGACTTGATGTCTCCCACCCATAGCTTCCTCCCAAATCAGTATTAAAGAAAGAAAATGGAACACGTTATCTCTTGACAATCTTCAGTGTAGTAAATGGCACTTTATATCTATGCCTAATGAGCTACTTCTGTGCTTTACAGACCATTTTGCACATGGTTTGTACCTCACATTAAATTTGATGATGTATTTGAAAGTATTTTATTTTATATACAGAAAATCGTTATGCAGATTTTAGCTATTATGAAAATAGTGATAAGTAAATAACTTGAGTTTGTGAGGTTGTCGTTGGCCCAATTTAAAAGCCTCTCTCGTCCTCCCCCCCCCAACCTTACCATTGGATGCAAAAAAAAAAAAAACAAAAACAAAAAACAAAAACAAACAACTTGGGACAACTGCTAGCTTTTCCATGTGGGTAAAGAGTAGATGGTGAGTTCTTACTGAGATGGGATGGATAAGGTAGAAGAAACTTGAGAGAAGAGCCACGTTGAGTATAGGGAGGATTACAAGATCCATCTGGGTCCTATTGTGGCAGAGACTCTATCAGAATCCTGGTAGTGAGACCACATAGGCGGTTGAACAGCTTGGTTTGGAGCTGAGGGGAGTAGTGAGGACGAGCGGTGTGGATTCAGGAGTAAATAGCACCAAGTGCTGTAGGGGAGGAAAAAAAATATTTTTTCCTTTCACCCTTCTAGGTTCTTGGCTGGGTCTCCATAACCAAAGACTGATTAACAAGAAAAAAAAAATAGAAATTGATTTCATGTAAGTTTTATGTGACACAGGAGCTTTCATAAAGGAAAGATCAGGAGGAAAGGTTAAACCTAAGTGATTTCGTGCTCAGTTTGATGAACAGTGGAAAATTGTGACAGGACAAAGGTATGAACTAAGTGCACTAAACTGGGGGAGACAGAAAGGCCTGGTCCTTCCCATTCTTCTCAAGCTCCTCCTTTCTTGGAGATAAGGATGCTCCTTGTCCTCTGGGTACAGGAAAGCCACCTCTCACCTGAGGGTCTTATGACCTGCTTCAGGAAGTCCTTCCATAACCTGCCATTTCTCAAAGCCTTCCGGCTTAAAAACATTCAATATGCTAAGGCGCCATATTTGGGGAGAGCATGCCCTAAACCCCATCAGTACTTAAAGTCATGGGACTCTCTATGATGACACAAGGAGAAAGTAAATATAGAGGAGAGAACAAAATCAAAGATTGAGCTTTGGTGCAGCAAAGGAGAAGCTGTGAGGCAAAGAAGTTAATTAGGAATGGCCAATGAGACAGAAGGGAAAAAAAAACAGAAAGAAAAGAGAAGAGAACACTGCAAACGATGCTCTAAAGTGAAGACAGAGAAATCCACAGAATTTGGCAGTTTGGAGTTTCTGAAAATTTGGGTCTCTGAAAATCACTTCACTGTAGAAGTGGGGACAGGGTCTGCCCTCTCTTGTAGATGGAGGTGTGCATGGTGAAGAGCAGAGCCAGTGAGTATAGAGCGATCTTAGAGAATTTGGGCCGTAAGTGGGTGCCTGGGAATGAGGTGCTCTCTAGAGAGGTATCTGAGGCCAGGGAGGCTTAGGTTTTACTTTTTCTTAGTGATAGAAACTTCATTCTTTGCTATTGATCTATTCCATTAATTCTCATACCAATTTGCCTTTCTAAAACAGTGCCAGGTTTTAAAAAATAATAATATTTACCTTGGCACGTTCTCCTTAATTATCCTTTTTTTTTTCCCAGTGTGCTGGGTTATTCTAGCTCTTCATTCATCCAATGAACTTCTAATCACCAAAAGAAGTGCCAAAACAATACCCCTGGGATTTTGATGACTTTGCTAAAACTGTAAATAAATCAGCATGCAACTGCAGTGGCCACGCCTCTCATTTGAAAATGGATCCTCATTTACTCAGGGCTTTGTGTGCGCCTCAATTAATTCTCTCTTCTGAATTAGATGTTTCTGTTACATTTCTAAATGTTTCCTGCTTACAGGTAGGATATGAGAGTTTCACATTATTTCTCAGGTGTTCAGTTACCTAAAAGAACTTTCTTATTAATGCTAGTATCTTTTTTTTCTAAATAATTATTTCAGGGCTTGTAGGTTAAAAAATATTATCTACAAAAATGAAAACCGTATCTCTGATTTCTAAGTGCTCTCATTGGGTTGTTCCATTTTTACCGCATCCCGTGTAATATTCAGAATGCCCTTAATATCCATGTATTGTTTGTGATTCTTCTGTGGACGTGTGGGATGAGTTCTTGATACGAATATGCCTATTAGTCACTTAAAACGGACCGCTCAGGTCATGATCTCATGGTTCACGAGTTCAAGCTCCGCGTCATGCTCAGTTTTAGAAAACGATTGTATTTGAAATCTATTGTATTCCTTGTGCGTTCCTGTAATAAGCCCCACCTTGTATTCTTTTAAATATTATTTGATTCCATTTGTTTATATTATAGCTTTTTTTTCATGATGTGTACTTATTACTGCTTTTTATGGTATTAGCACACTCAGATTATTTATTCATGTGGAATTACTGCTAGCATTTTATATCTTCTGAAAAAGAAAATCATTTGTGGTACTGAGCTCTTGAATTTGTTTAGCACAGACTTATACAGAATGACCTTATCATTTCCAGCTCCTCCACATTGGCTGTTAGACCATTTCTCAATTCTAATTGTATTTGTACTATTTGTTTTATTATCTTGTGGCAAATTCTAGAGGTATGTTTGAAAATGTTGTCCTCATAAAAATAGTCTCTTAGATTGACTCATCCATTTATTTATTAGATTCTACTCTTTACTAATATTGCATCTTTGTAATTACAATTTTATCTAGCTGCTTGTGTTAAATGATTAACTCATTTTCCATTTTGTCTTGTTTAATAATGCTATGAATTTGCTTTTTACTACAGTTTTGGAAGCATCCAATAACTTTCTTTTTTTTTTTTTTTTTTTTGCTTTTATGATAACCGTATTTATAATTTGGTTCTTGACCTGACAGATATTTAGAATAGCAAGCAAGTTTTCTAAATAGATTGATTTAATTTTTTTCTCCCATGTAACTTTTTTGAATTTGGGGGGCAGAGTTCTTTTTCTAAGGTTTAGAATATAATTATTTTTTTTTCTTTTTAATTTCTCAATGGATGCCTGAAAAGAAGTATTTTTTTTTTATTAGCAGAGTAATAACATATGTACTTGAGTAGCTTTTCCAGAATTATACCTAATGGTACAGTAAGTCTAACAGGGCTAAATGATTAGCAACAAAGTGGTTTGGCTGGGCACTTAGCCTACCAAGATGGCTTTATTTCTTTTTCTTCCTCTCAAATTGTATTTCTCTTTAGTTTCAGAATCAAACACCGGCAAAGAGCGATTAGTGGGATATTTTGTTGTAGCTTTCTTACACAGCTCTATTTTGTGGCAAGCCATACTCACACATGGAAGTCACTTCATGTCCAGAAGTCCTTTACTTGGGAGACCTCAACTACCCTCATTAGCACCACTCCCACCTAGTGGCCATTCTCATAATTACAAGCAGAAGGTCTCCATGAAAATCAACATTTATAAGTTTCAGGTATTTCAAAGGTAACCTGCTTCCTAAATGGAAAGAATCACAATAACATACCAGGAAAATATTTCACTACTATAGAAAGATGGTAGTTATTTAAGCCTGTCACATTACATTAGACTGAAGTACATTCTAACATTTAAATTCCAGGAGAGTTTGTTTTGTTGTTTTCTCCCTGCAGGGTTGAGGGAGATGATCATCTAGTTGAGATGAGCTGTGCCGTATATTTTACCTAGACAATAAAACATCCAGGAGAAATGCAAATATGTGTATTAAAATTCTTTAAAATAACCCTTTTTTGTTTTTGTTTTTAGATTATTCATCTAATTTTCAGTAAACTTCTCTGTCCCATTTTGCCTGATCACCAGGTTATGTTTGATAACATGACACATTCGGCGATGCATATGACAGCTGAATCATGTCCATTACGTGGAACTCATGTGGAAAATCATGAAGGGGAATAGCAGCCTTTATAACGGTGCAGCAGCTATGGAAAAATCATAATAAATCCCATTTGCAAAACCGATAGTGATAACATGATGACATCAGTCTGAGGAAAATTTGAAAGAAATTATTTTCATGTTTCAAAAGTGCTTTAGATACAATTAGAACGGATGTCTAATAGAAGTAGCCCAAGCATTTATTCCTAGTTAATCTATATAATCAGCTCAACAACGTGCAGACCCAGTCTTATCCCCTCCCTCGGCCTGGTAACCCCTCCCTACCAATAACTACAAAGCTTTCAACTAAAAACATCATTCCTTATGCCATATCTTCCAATGTCTCAACCTCTCCTATGATTCCAAGATACCAGGCTTACATTGCAAGCCCTCAAATGTTAAAAAAAAAAAAAGGGGGGGGCGCCTGGGTGGCGCAGTCGGTTAAGCGTCCGACTTCAGCCAGGTCACGATCTCGCGGTCCGTGAGTTCGAGCCCCGCGTCAGGCTCTGGGCTGATGGCTCGGAGCCTGGAGCCTGTTTCCGATTCTGTGTCTCCCTCTCTCTCTGCCCCTCCCCCATTCATGCTCTGTCTCTCTCTGTCCCAAAAATAAATAAACGTTGGGAAAAAAAAAAAAATGGTGGTTTTTGTTTTATCAAGTTAAAGCTTTCCTTATTCACCAGAAGAGCGTATTCTCATCTGACCTGTGGCCTCCCCCAATTCCGTCTTTAATATATAAATAAAGATGAGAATTCAAGGTACCACCCGGGGCAGAGTTAAGGTCTTAAAATGGAAAGATGGAAACACAAACCATGTTTTTAATTGTTTTGAATGTTGTGCAAAAAAGGGGTAGCGGGCCTTTAAATGTTCCTTGTTGTCATTTGCTTTTGTTTAGTTTAGTTATTTTCTCTTTTTGGTTTTTTTTGTTTTTGTTTTTTTTTTTTTTTTTTTTTTTTTTTTTTTTTTTTCCTCTAGTGGAGACTATTGAGTTTGGAGCTAAGCAAAGAGAAAAATGAGACCAGACACACGGCTGAAGGATCAGGTTTTCCGCAGGAAGCAGCAGGGAGTAAGAGAAATGGGTGTAAAAGCACAGAGATGACTCATCAAGGAGAGAGGTGGACCCAGCAGCTCCACGGTGGAGGTTACCCTCACCCACCAACCCTCAACACCGAATTCTAAGTTATTTCCTTAAAAAACACATGTTTTAATGTTCATCCATTTTTGAGACGGAGAGACAGACACAGCGTGAGCAGGGGAGGGGCAGAGAGAGGGAGACACGGAATCCGAAGCAGGCTCCGGGCTCCAACGAGCTGTCAGCACGGAGCCCGACGCGGGGCTGGAACTCACAAACCGCGAGATCATGACCTGAGCCGAAGTGAGCCGCTTAACTGACCGAGCCACCCAGGCGCCCCAGAATTCGAACTCATTTTGGAAACTACCCAGGTCCCCGCTGTAACAAATTGTTCTAAATAAAGCTATTCGCTTAGCCATATAACTATAGAAAATGAGAGCCATCATAGTAACTGCTTTATGGAAGCATTTCATGGCATAAAACGGTGATAAAAACTTTGATGGATACAGTATATGCACATATTCAAATTAATAAAGCATTAACTAAACCTAAGAAGCTGTTGTTGGCATATTTTAGCTCACAGCCTTCCTGGGGAGGGGCGCCTGGGTGGCTCAGTCGGTTGAGCCGTTGACTCTTGATTGCAGCTCAGGTCATGATTTCCTGTGTGCTGACGGCACAGAGCCTACGTGGGATTCTCTTTCTTCCATCTCTCTGCCCTCTCCCACTCACGCTCTCGCTCTCTCTTTCTCTCGCTCTCTCGCAAACAAATAAATAAATAAACAGAAAGAAAGACAGAAACCCGGGGAGGAGTTGCTTCCAGGCTGCAGGCCCAGCAATTAGAAAGAAGGTAGGCCCCGTTCCCAGACAGCAGCCACCAAGGCGACCTCACTGGGATGTGCCAGGGCCTCTGATTCATGGACCAAGGGCGGCCTCACTGCGCCAGGTTCATGCAGTGGGGTGCATTCTGCGCACCCACACTGAAATGCGTGAAAGCCCGCTGAGGAATGAACACAGAACTCCCGGCAGGTTGTGGCTTTTGCTTGGGAAGGCAGAGAAGGTACCACCTTCCAGAACTGAGCCAGACCCAGACCCCACCTAAATGCCCCGCGAGAAAGAGTTCCAAAGCGCTCTTCATCCTCATCCTCGCCCTCCTCCCCCTCCTCCCCGGCTCTCTCCAAGTTGTCACATTTCAAAAGTCCGCCACTTGTAAAGAAAACAGCGAGTGAAAGAAATCCGTGAAGACGCACACGGCAATAATTTCTCAAGGAAGCTTTCTCCCTTCCATTTCCCAGGTGATGCCTTTCAAATAATCGAGTACACGCGCTGGGTAACCCAGTTTGGGACCAGGACAACACATCAGGCACAGTCTCCCCTTCAAATATGAAACGTTCAAGGGGAAAAGGCGCTAAAGACGTGAGTCGGAAGCACCCACCGAAAGGAGGCAGTCCCTCCGCCTCGCCTCCACGCTCCTGCCCCTTTAAACCCCCGCGCTGTCCCGAAGAGCCCTATCCATGTCCTCGTGCCGCCGCCCTCCCCCTGTCCCATGAACGAAAACAAATTGTTTTCGGCTACAATACCACGGGGCTCCGCTTTGACCTGCACGGTACAGTGACACTGTGCGCCTTGAATTTTTACATACAGCTGCATAAAGCAATTTTCATGTAAATTTCTAGGTAAATCAGCCTGCAGTTGGTCTATTACATGGACACGTACCCAGAAACCATTAAGTTTGACAGAAGATTAGAAGTTGCCCTTGTTTCGCTGGACGCCTTCCCCCGCGCCTTGGACAGGGTCTGAATCAGAAACACCCGGAGTGGGATGCGTACCCCCAGCGCCACACGGGCACAGGGGCTCATCTCTGCCTGCGCATCCCCGAGGCTGGAATGCGAGGGAATCAGAAAGGGCCTCTCTGGGAAAGGAAGAAAAGTTGGTATGAAAATCAACCTTCAAATGAGCAGGAGGAGTCAGGTAATTCTCTCGCGCTGCCAGGGAGCGACTGGGCCACCCCGGTACCCTGGCTCCGTCCCGAAGATGCACCGAGTTGCAAAGCAAACAGGCCCTGTGGCCTCCAGACGCCCCACCACTCCCAACGGGGCGGCCAGGCCGGCTCAATTAGCTCACAGCAGGTGGAGTTTGCAGGGTCAGAGGAGCAAATCAGTTCTTCAGAGACACCTTCGCCTGGGAGCCGAGAGAGAGCGGGGGCCCTCCCTCCCTGCCGAGCCAGCAACAGGAGTTAGGCAGCCAACCTAAGCCATCTGGCAGCAGCCTATCTGGGCCCTCCATCTAACTGCGTCCCTGCCCGAAGGAGGCACATTTCTTGAACACGTTCTTTTAAGGCACCAGCATCCGCAGAGCACAAAAGGGAAAGATGTCACCAAAACCTGGCCTAGGATGTTTGTTTATGCAATCTTTAAATAATTCATCTTTATCCCTATTGAGCCCATCACAGCATGTCACAAATAAATGTGTCGCCTTGGCCTATTGTTTGCAGCTCAGGACTGTGAAGCAAGAAGAAAATATTACAGAGACGGAGGGAGATACACGCAGGAGTGTGACCTTTAACTGCACTACCTATAACCAATCTCATCAAATTAAAGCACTGTATATTTTCCTTAATAATCTCTGATTAGGCTGGGGCTATGAGTGGACACGAACACCCGCCATTGCTATGCAGAGGGATGTCTGCTTAGCACCAGCAAAGCGTTTGGGAATAAGTGAGCAAAATGCTTTAATTTGATAGGGTTAGAATCCTGCAGGCTCTGGGGTGAAAGGTCCCCCACAGCTCCGCTCACACTGAATATGCAGAAATAAAAAAGTAAATTGCTTACATCTGCTGTAGGCAGCCGGGAAAATGATCTGATTGGACGGTCCGAGGAATCTCCATCTCTTCTGGGTTAGAGAGAGGGTTTCAGAGCATCGAAAGCTTGTAATTGGAGTAATTCTGAATTAATGGACTCACGCACACACACACACACACACACACGCACGCGCGCGCAACATTTTGAGGCAGCTGTTTGCAGAAGCCTGCCTGTTTAGGAATGCTTACAGATTGCAAAGAAGCAACTTTAAAAATCATCTTTTACCCACCCCCCCCACCCCCCCCACCCCCCCCACCCCCGCTCCCAGCCCCAAATGAATCCTAACTGCGGGTTTGAATTTGACAACAGGTAACAAGCATCACATTCTTATCTGGCCCGTCCTTCTGCCACGGAGCCCAGGAGCTATCAGACCTGCATATCTACTCGCCCACTTTGTACATCTTCCTGAAATATGTGTGCACTTCGATTCTCCTTCGTGCATAAAAAGATGACTGGGAAGGGGGCTTCACCGGGATTCCTAGAAGTTGACACAGAAGCTCGGGTTTTCCCTGGCCGTGTGATGTGGGATTTAATCTGTGTATTTGATCAATAAGAATCAAAGGCAGGACTCAAGGTCTTTGGGGCACAAGTGGGTTCAGTTTCATGCAGGATGTCAGGAGGCGGCCTGCCCTGTCACCCTGAAGCGTTCACAGGACCCCGTTCGGGAACCTGCCTCACGGATCGCGTCAGGCCTGGCTCGATCTGCTGCTTTGTCTAGTGTCGTGTGCCAATAGGCCGAGGGTGCGTTTGAACTTGGTTTTCATTTCATTTCATTTCATCTCATTAGCTTACACCAGCTTGCAAATCTGAATACTATTGCCTGGTGCCATAGTTAGCAGGCTCCCACCGTGCACTGCCTCTCGTGGTTGACAGTAAGACCCCCAAGGAGGGCGAATTACTGACACTGAATGGAACGAGGGAATGCATCCTGGGAGGCCAACTTTCGAGAGCTGTTTCTCAGCCAGGCATTGATCTGGGAAGGCAGCCTTGGCCAGACACCCACGGAGGCTGAGATGGAGGTTCCCGAATGCTCTCGGATGCTCTCGCCTTATAGGGACAGCTCTAAGCTCCTCTGATGTTTCAGTAGTAAATGTGGCTGATGGCCAAATGCAAAATTTGTTTCCATGTTCTCATTACTACCCAAAGCTCTTTGAATCCTCTGAATAAGCCTCTTGTTTTCCTGCAAGCATCAGGTTGATAGGTTTCATAATGCCATGACAGGCTGAAAAATATTCCCGATATCATATCTTACATATATGCATGCATATGTACATAATATGCACATACACGCACACGCATACACACACACATAATTATTTTTTAATGTGAGGAAATCAATGGGTTTGATACGAAGCCACAGAGAAAGAACTCTGGGTTCGTTTCTCCCAGCGAATTCCATGATACGCGGAGACAATGAAGTCCCTTTAGTTTCTCGATTTAGGCAGCATGGCTCGGGATTGGTGATGAAGATACTGTGACCTGGTTTCTCTTAGAATTCTCTTGAAGCGAGAGTCCTTTCCTCTGTAAGGCTCTGCCTCTACCAAATGGCTCTGCTTTGGTCTCTATCATCCTGAAATCTCCTTTGTCTGCCGGGCGCTGCCACAGTCTATTGGAAGGTATTTGTCAACAATTATATGTCTATTAAGCAGTAGTCAATCAGTGTGGGCCCAAACAGCCAGGCCTCCAGGGTCCAGCTATTGATAGGAAACTGTCAATAAACCATCCAGTTCTTTTCTCAACCAAACACGCAGTCGCCCTGCCCAGATCAGTGTCTGTGAAACCTCCCAGGACTAGGATACTTGTGGCTCCTTCCTCCACTTTCTAAACTTGTATTTCGTTTGAATGAATCAAAGCCCTTAAAAAAAAATGAATAAAGGATACTTATTAAAACACTATTTAAGCAGGGTGGTGGGGGGGGAGGTTGATTTTGAATATAATTAAGAATATTATGGAAGGACTGTGCATGTAGGTGGCTGCAATTACTCTTGAAAATTGTAAAACCGGAAGAAAATTAATAAGGGATCCTTTAAATTAGCTTGACGGTAATTAATATCTACAAACACTCTCCATTCCACCAACACAAAGTTTAGAGTTATTTACCTGATTTAGGACAAAGGTCGTGGTACTAGCCAATATATTTTTATGCATATTCAATTTATAAATCCTACTGCAGACTTTGTAATTATGATCATAAGGGTTTGTCTTTTCTTGAAAGAAGAAAGACAGGAGTTCCATGTGAATGTTTTAAACTAAAGAACCCACCCCCCCCCCCAGCAAAAACCACAATGTGGGGATGGGGGAGGGGAGAAGAAAAGACAGAAAGAAAAGAAACCCTAAGTAGGGCTGTATCCTTAGGCAACCTTCCTGCATCACAGAATACACTAGCTGTCCTACAACAAAAGACTGCATGAAACCCTCTCCACAAAGACCTCAGACACCCCACTATATTTAAAGCAGATGTAATATTGAGTCTCCACGCTATGTAAGATAGACTTTTAAGATCTCTTACAGCCAAGGTTTGTGAAACTTACAAAAGCAAACATTTTCCCCTTTTATTCAAGTGTTTCCTTGTGATTCTCCGACTCCTCCATCAGATGGGAAAATTAACGTCAGGCAGGCCTGATGGCTCAGGGTTCAGGTAATAGGCAAATGAATTCAGAGATAATACATGATTAGACTTGCCCCTCTAAATCGAGGCTTCTTTCATTCTATCCATCTATTTTCAGGGAAATCAAATAATTCAGATGTTGGGATAGAGCAAAGGAAGTTCAAAAAGGAATCCAAATGTCCCGAAAAAGTTTTTGGGGTTGGTGGAAAAATACAGAATACAAATTGAAAGTGCTGAAGTGAACCAAGATATCTCAGGTCTCAGGTAGAAGGAGTTTCTGTCTTCTATTTCCATTCTATTTCTTCTTCTCAGAGTCAAAACAGAGTAGATTCGGGGAACGCTGATCAAATTACCTATCTCCAGTCTTAACAAGTGTTCCCCATAACCCAAGAACCCTGGGATCCTTTTTGCATTTTATGACCACAAACTAATGGCTTTTAATGCCTGTTTAGTTTTGCAGGTGCTGCTGAGGCTCAAATCCACTCATAGATATTCAAATTTCATCTGCCATATAGATTTAAAGGAGCCCTGTGGTTCATTTTAGATGCTGGCTCGGGAAAATTATAGATGGACTGAAAATGTTCCAAGAGCCGTAAATAGTGAAATGGACCAGGTCAGGAGCCCTCGTCCTAAGAGGTCCCCGAGTCCGTACTTGTACAGCAGACAGGGATCGTTGCAAGGGGCAGCTGATCTCCTCTTTTGAAAGCTCCATTATGTGTATTTACAAAATAAACAATGCATGCAAGTTCATGATTGTCATCATTAATAATATGCATTATAGCAAGCCGTTAAATAAATATACGTGCCACAGATGTGTCTGCCCGACCATCACGCCTTTTTCCTACATCAGATCTGAGGCATTGTCTTTGTTGTGTTAAAAAAAAAAATCACTTTTCATGAGGCAGCAGCAACAACAAAAAGAAATCATTGTTTCAAATAACTCACCAATGTTCAGATGCTCCGATTTTAAATCAGATAAGTCAGCAAGTGCACAGTTGGGGCAAGAACTTGGTCTCATTAGACTCAGGTTTGTAAGGCACAACCGCTAACCGGGATACAAAATGTTCTCAACGCTTCAATAATTAACTATCTCTCATAGGAAAAGACAAACAAATAAACAAATAACATGATCTCTTATGAGTTCAAACTGAACAAGTTGTTTGGTGGGAGATGTTTCTGTGCTGATAATCTTCTAAAACATTTATTGTGTGAGCACGGGAACAGTTGCTCACTGACAAATTCTTTCAAATCAAAATATGTTTAAAGAACTAGGACTTAACCTTGAAGAATTTCAAGTGGATAACCTCGAGATCTGTGTTACACAAGGTTCTTTGGTTGACACAAGTCTTCAAGATTTTTAAATTACATGTTTCTTTAAAGTGTGTATTACTACAGCCTCTCATTAACTAATACTCAAATCAAGAAACGGAAAGCAAAAAAACAAAAAAAACAAAAAACATTACCTTAAAGCAATAGCCTGGACTAATGGGTGAAGAATTATATGTTAAAAAAATAATAATAATACTTGGAAGAAAGAGTTTAAATTTTACTTAAACATTTTAATGCCTGTAGAAACAGGAAGCAGGAAAAAAATATGCAACATATTACCTATACGTTGTATCTATATATACACACACGGGAGGAATGTATATTTCACAGGAAAAGAATAGGAGGAATGTATATTTCACAGGAAAAGAATAGGAGGAATGTATATTTCACAGGAAAAGAATATTAGCATTATTTGCTAAAATAAAGAAGAACGTGTAGCCTTCTCTGAGTTTCTCCTTCAAAAGGGCAACCTAAAGGCTTTATAGGGAGAATGCATAGGTGACCATTATTTATGATTATTTTATCGGCCAAAACGGAACGCTCTGACAGTGCTATGTTTAAGTGCATGTCACTTTCTTTTTACATACAGACTTTGGTTGAGAGAATTTTAACACAACTTTTTAGACATTTATTGCGTAAGTCTTTGCCAAGTTTCTAACAGCAGGAGAGCAAACGTGGATAGCAAGGCTGAGTCAGAAAGACGAGGGGCCTGGCAAAGGTCACATGGCCTTTCCGTGATGGGGCGCTCATCTCCGGACTGCCATTTACCTCCCAGAGAAATACAGTTTTGCTCGTGTTTCCCATCAATGAACATCAAAACAAGAAAGAGACAGGAGAGAGAATGAATTAGAAAGAGCAGGAGCGAGTGTTTCAGGTGGGAACCCTGTGCGGAAATTAATTTCTTGCTTGGTTTTTGTCTAGAAGAGTAATCTGACAAAAATGTCTGGCTAAGCCTCTATCAGGGAGCTCCCTCTACTTCGGAATGAACTCTCATAGTCCTGGAGAGTCCCAAAATGTGAGCAAATTAAAACAATTTGTCTCTCTGGAAGCCCGGGTATATCTCACTGCTTTGAATTGAGGAGGGATAAGGGAGCCCACATGTGCTTTTGTGAGTAACTGCTCTCGGCTTGCAACTTTTTTTTTTTTTACGTGGAACCAGCCTAGAATACGTAAAACTAATACATAGTGTAAATTCACGTCTCAGAGGTAGATGGTTATAAGGTGTTGTAAGGTGTTGCTATGTTAGATACATATGAACCTGACAGGTATGAATGTCATGCTATGCTTTTTGAAAAAGAAGGAAAAAAAAGAAAGAAAGAAAGAAGGAAAGAAAGAAAGAAAGAAAGAAAGAAAGAAAGAAAGAAAGAAAAAAGAAAGAAAGAAAGAAAGAAAGAAAGAAAGAAAGAAAGAAAGAAAACTGAGGAGAAGGTTGAAATGACATATTTTTCCTGTTTCCAAATTAAAGAACAATATGTTTTATTTCCCACGTTTTGGACATGTATCTATTTCTAAAGAGCATTTCTCTAGCCTTGAATCTCGAAAAATACAGGCTCTTCTCTCTTTTACAAAGCTCTTGGAGATATCCAGAGGGGGAACAATCTCTTATAGATGAAAATCTCCCAAGCTGAGCATTCCCTGACAAAAATGTATTTTTTTAAGTGCTAAGAAAACAGCTTCAATTCAATGCATTTATAAAGAAGGCATACGTTTATTTTTAAATGCAGAGATATCTAACTACAAAAAACAATATGCTTGTTTAAGGAAGAAATTAAGACTCTTCAATAAATTGCTTTGTAGAAACATTTTCAATTTAGTAAGCTAAGGTATTTTTTAAGTTTCACACAAATTTAGGATATCATTAGATTTTGGAATTATTTAAAAACAAACCAGACATTTCATTCTTTTCTTTACATGCACACACACACACACGTGCACTTCCTACCACAAATTATTAGAAAGGCCAATAAAGAGACATTGTAGTACTAGTAGCATAAAATAAAATTATTTGCTAATTATTCTTGTCTATTTAATTAGAAAGCATTATTTCCTGTTTCTCAAAACAGCGATTTCTCTCTGAACAATGGATTAGGGCACACCTTCAAATAATAATTAGAAAAAAAAAAAATCATCTACTTCCAGAATATTTAAGGGTGAAATTCCAGATGCTACTGGCAAAATCCATGGTATCCTACCGCCATCTACTGACCATTGTTCAAATGTAACGATTTAAAGGTACAGGTTTACATTTATAGAATTACAGAATTTTAGAACCAAGGTTACTCCAGATGCTTGAAAAATACATTTTTCCTCGGAGCTGAAATCTATGTACCAGTGACTACCCCTTCCTGGGCGTGGCTTTGTCTTCTGTGGCTCTACTGAGAATGCCAATTCCCTCTCCAACCCTTCGGAATTCTGAGGGCAGGATTCTCTACTCCTCTCTATTCCTCACCGTTCACCACCCAACATACACATGCACCCCCCACCCCTCCCCGTCTCTCCTGCAAACTAAGCAGGCTTCTTTCTTTCTGTTAGTGCCACATCTGACATGGTTACAATGCCTTCGGCAAGTCAGAGGACTATCCCCTGAACACAGTTCTCTTTACTTCCTCTTGTCTTTAAATGTTGAATCCGAAAGAAAGCACTTCGCAGAATACGTTGATCTGCATGTTCTTTCTACCTTTGTCAACATAACCAAAGGTCATGGTAGGTATTTTGGCAGTCGCAAACACCACATATGATGTGCACTCAAGAAATCTCCCAGATCTTTTCTGTCTGTTGCTAAGTTTTGCCTTCCTAATTGACTTATGAAGACTACTGTTTTGGTTTTAGGTTTGTTTGGTTTTTTTTTGAAACTAAGAAAATATTCTTTAACAATATTTTTTTTTAATTTTTTTTTCAACGTTTATTTATTTTTGGGACAGAGAGAGACAGAGCATGAACGGGCGAGGGGCAGAGAGAGAGGGAGACACAGAATCGGAAACAGGCTCCAGGCTCTGAGCCATCAGCCCAGAGCCCGACGCGGGGCTCGAACTCACGGACCGTGAGATCGTGACCTGGTTGAAGTCGGACGCTTAACCGACTGCGCCACCCAGGCGCCCCAAGAAAATATTCTTATATTCAGTTATATGAGATATATTCTGCTGAGAGATGGCCCATTGCTCCAGCTTGCCAAATCATGTTTGTATCTTAATCCTTTTTTTTAAATTTATTTTTATTTATTTTGAGAGAGAGAGAGAGGGAGAGAACATAAGCAGGGAAGGGGCAGAGAGAGAGGAAAAGGGAGAACCCCAAGCAAACTGTGAACTGTCAGCATGGATCCCGGCATGAGACTCGATCCCACAAACCGTGAGATCATAACCCAGCCCAAATCAAGAGTCGGATGCTTAACCGACTGAGTACCCAGGCACCCCTGTTTGTATTCTAATTCTATCTCTTCCAACTTTGTAATGGTTATATATTTGTTATCTAACAATATTGTTACCTAGTTATCATATTTCCTACTATTCCTCTCTAAACGATTTTTCTCTATCCCTGTAGAGATCTTCCACTTTGCTGATTTACCTTATGGAAAAGCGTCAAGGAAATATATGTGCTTAGCTAGCAGCCTGCCTAGCACAGCATAAAATCTTGACAAATGATAACTATTCTTGTGATTATCATTAATAAAAACAATTAGTACAGATGCATGATATAACTGCAATCTAGGACATAAATTACCATTATGCAAATATCTGTTATAATAGTAAAGTTCACTCTACCAACTGCAATTTCTAACTCTGAGGCCTCTGTTTTTCCTTTTCTGCTCACCGCAGGTCCTCACAAATGGTCGAACAATGTGACCGTTGTCTCCAGCGGGAGGCTCAACTCCTGGAGGCTAATTCCTCATAGCCAGGAGCCTCTGCACGTCAAGGCAGTTGGGGATTCACTTGCAGCAGCCCACTGCCCATTTGCACGGCACCCAGGCTTCCAATTCTCTCCTAATATCTGTTCTTCCTATCGAGGAGAAAACGATGTTCTGAATCAAAGAAAAGATGAAAGCGAACGAGGAGCGGAACGGTGTCTAGTTTCTCCTTGGGCTCCGCGTTAATTGCTGGGGCCACCTGCTCTGAGCCAGGGTCATTACCTCCCCTTGGTTCCTATTCTTGCTCTAAGAGTAACCAGAGCATGGCACTAGGGTCCCTGAGCCGTGCCATTTCGGGTCACCCCGGGACTGGCATAGACTGACACAGTTCCAGAATTCATCCCCTGCTTTCTGCTGTTTGGAACGACCCAGAATTAATATATTTAGGCCAGGGTTATTCCATTTTAATAGAGCTCTGTATGTATTGGGGTCTAATAACCCACTTTTTAGTTCCTGAAAATTGGACTAAAATAGATAGCATTTACTTAACCCGCAGCATCCGTGAAAGGAGATGAGGAGGAGGTGAACGCCTCTCCCACCAGGAAAAAGGAGAATCAGACCGTTCATCAGAATTTCCATCTAAAAAATATATATATAGTTTTTTAAAATATTGAACATGATTCCATTTTTTAAAAAACCAGTGTTAGATAAAAACCTGAGACACGACCCGAGGAGTGAAACAACATTCTTCTGATAAGTGTCAAGGGAACTATATAAAACTTATAACTTCTTGCTAAAAATCTCAGGTTCTAGAACACCAAAGTTTTTATGGAAAAGATACAAAATATGGGAAGAACATAAATTAGCTAAACAGGTATCAACCAAGGCTGATGCAAAGACTTTCCTTGAGCGTTTGGGATTTGGGGTTTGCAGGGAGCAGCCAGAGGGCAGAGCTCTCTTAAACATCGCCCCCTGTCCCGACTTCTGGGAGGTGTTTAAACCGTCCAAGTCTCTGCCTAACCTCTCACTTTAATCCACGGGGAAAGCGTGACTCTGGCAAACACACGGGAGCCCACCAACGGCAGAAGCATGACTGGAGATGCAGACCGAGGAGTCTCTGGGCCCTGCTGTTTGCCCCACTTATGCCAGTCTCCCACCGAGAGCACGGGCACATTCAAACATAATCATTATTGGGGCGCCTGGGTGGCTCAGTCGGTGAAGCATCCGACTTCAGCTCAGGTCATGATCTCACGGTTCGTGGGTTCGAGCCCCGCGTCTGGCTCTGTGCTGACAGCCCAGAGCCTGGAGCTTCGGATTCTGTGTCTCCCTGTCTCTCTCTCTCTGCCCCTCCCCTGCTCACACTCTGTCTCTCTCTCTCTCTCAAAATAAATAAACATTAAAATATATATAAAATAGATAAATAAATAAATAAACATAACCATTATTTGTTGTTCTCCATCGGTGGCTCTGCCCCTTCTCCTGTTCTCCTTACTGATGCTTTTCATGGTAGAGCTTCACTCTCCGTCGCTTGTCTCTGTCTCTCTGATTTTTCTTTAACTCAAGTTTTGCGTTGTAAACAAATGTTTCTGGGCGCCTGGGTGGCTCAGCCTTGAGTTTCTGACTTTGGCTCAGCTCCATGATCTCACAGTTGGAGTCCCCCATCTGGTGAGCTGGAGCCCCACCTCGGGGAGCCCCGCATCTCTCTCTCTCTCTCTCTCTCCCTCCGCCCCTTCGTTCACTTGGACCCTCTCTCTTTCTCTCAATAAATAAATAAATAAATAGATAAATAAATAAATATTTCATGCTATCAAATTATCAATTAAAATACATATAAAGACAGTGAGCAGGATAAAAGGCTTGTACTCTAACAAAGACCTGTGTGTCCTGCCTTATCCCAGTTAGATTCCCAAGATGTCTTCAATGCCTCTCATTTTTTGTCTTTTTTTTGGCGGGGTGGGAGGCGGGTAACTTCCATAACCTTGAAAAATGTGATGTATCCTGCCATTTCTTGGTTTATCTACTTAAGACATTATCTATTGAACTGTTCATTGCTTCAGTCTCCCCTCTTGGTTAAAACACGAGCTCGGTGAGAGCAAGGCCTTTGTCTAGTACGTTCTCTGGCCTATCTGTGGATACATTGGGAACGACTGGAAATTTCATTGCATCTCTTTTCCACTTTTTTTCCCCAAGAAGTAGCAGATGAAAGCGTAGATGCTGACACTTCCTCATTGGAGCATCTCATAAAGACCTCATTTTTTGCCTGAAATGTTTACTAAACTAACCCTTTCCACTTAATCGGCCATCCGGGTCACCTCACTGATTCTGGGAGGGGGGCGGGGGAGAAAAAGTGAGAAAATGCCATTTGTCTACCATCACATCAATTGTAGCTGAGATTGCTAACTTTTCCTGGCTTTGAAGTTCATCTTTTTATGACTTAATTTGAAGGGAAAGAAAAATAGATGACCATGACACCGTATTTAAAGTTTTAAAAACATTAACTTGAGTCAATAGGAATTCAGGCAGCCCTGAAAATAATTTTTAACAGCAGAGTTTGAAATTAAAAACAAATTTTTTTTAATGTTCATGTATGCATTTGGAGAGAGAGGGAGAGCACGTGCACGCAGGGGGAGGGGCAGAGAGAGAGAGAGAGGGGAAGAGAGAATCTCAAGTGGAGAGAACCCAACACAGGGCTCGAACTCATGAACGGTGAGATCATGACCTGAGCCAAAACCAAGAGTCAGGCGCTTAACTGACTGAGCTACCCAGGCCCCCCAGCAGTGCTTGAAATTAACAGAAATTCTGATGAATTCTGAAATGTGCAGGTGATTCTGTTATATTTAGGGGCCACCAGCTTGCTCTCGGGCCTTCTTCTTGGTGGCAGACTTACTCTTGCACCTGCCAAAGACAAAGGACTCAGGGGCCAGTGCACTGTTCACCCACCAGGTCTCCCCAGTCTTCTTCCTGCCAAGACGTGTTACACACCACACACAAAACACAGCTGCACTCACCTGTGGCCCCCCCCACACCCAGCTATACCCACGACCCCAAATCGATACACATACGCCACACACGATGTCTATTTAAAAATCAGATTTATTTTGTTTGGTTTTAGCAAAAGCAATGAGAACTAACAAGCCAAAAAACAAGAATACACACCCAGACACAGGTGCACGCACATCTACATACAGATTATGACTCAGCCGAAATTGTGGCTTTAATGCGGAAACCACTATTTGCGGGATATATTTGAAAAAAAAAAAAGAAGGAAGAATTGAATTGTAATGGGGTTATTTTCCTTCTGAACATGTCTAGCCCAGAGGCGGGCACATGACTGGCCTTCCATGTATGGTTTCCTTCCCTAGTTATCCTTCTAAAGAGCCAGTTTCTTTAGTGGGTGCCTATACACATCACACTTCATATGTAGAATAAGGGATTATCTCCTGAGTGCCCACTATATTAAAATAAATAACAGATTTCAGAAAAACGATCTCAACTTGAGAACTTTCCAAAATAAGATCTCCCTGACATGGATCTCGCTGTATATATCAGGTACCTTCAGGACCATGTACAAGAGAAAGGAAGGACACAGGGTGGGTGAAGGAACCCCCAGCACATGGCAGCGTGGCAGATGGTGGGTCTAGGAGCGCAGGTGAGACCCATTAAATCTCAGGTTCAAGTTCTCCCTTTGCACAGTGTCTGTGTGTCCTTGGGTAACCATAGTGAAGCGTAGGCTTCACTATGGCATAAACAAAAGTTTGCATGCGAAACATTCAACACAAAGCCTGGCACATTGTAAGTGCACAAACAATATTAACCATTACCATTTTTCAAAGTCAACACCTTGGTTCGGGATCCCATCGCTGACTTGATGTCCTTATTTGTTATGTCAGCCAGAAGCTCAATGTACTTGAGTCCGGGGAATTGGCAAGAGGGGTAAAATCAAATACCATAAGCTGTGTAGAGGTGTTATTTAGTCGGGTAGACATAGGCAAAGGTTAGATCAAGCTATTTGGAATCAAAGGTAGATATTTTAAAGCTGACGTTGTGTGGTGGCCATCGTTTTCACAACTAGTCTGAGACCATGAGTAAGGCCTGATCTCACATGTTGCAGAGAAGAAAACCCGGACAAAGCTTGCTGCTGATACACCATGACTCAGCTGCTAAGTCAGAGGTCAGTAAGGCAAAGAAAGATGGGGACTTTCTTGTTCAATCCCCCGATTTTCAGTAACAAATAAATGAAACCCGAAGATCTCAAACTCCATCCCTTTTGCCAGTCTGTTGAATGTTTGAAAATGTCCACATGCTAATGAAAGTGTGCTATTTTTCTTCTCAAAACCAATTAAACTCAATGTTAATGAAGGTTCAGGAAATTCTCTAGAAAAATATTCATAGTGTCTCATAGGACACTAGTGGAAAGGTCATGCCATAGCTTTTCCTAAAAACAGTTTGGCAATACATTTCAAAGGCCTCCAAAGTATACATGTAAGTAAACATGTATACATGTAAGTATACACGTAAGTAAGTATACAAAGTAAACATGTAATTTCATTAGTATAAATTTATATTAAAATATAACCTGGGGCGCCTGGGTGACTCAGTCAGTTAAGCATCCACTTCGGCTCAGGTCATGATCTCACGGTCCCTGAAGATAGCCTGCTTCAGATTCTGTGTCTCCCTCTCTCTGTCCCTCCCCAGCTCTCACTCTGTCTCTGTCTCTCTCTCTCTCTCAAATATAAATAAACATTAAATAAATAAATAAATAAATAAATAAATATAATCAATGTACACAAGGATTTGTATTCAAAGATCTTTACTGCAGAATTAATTACAATAATTTAAAAAATGAGAAAGACAACGTACATAATCCAACACAGTGGTATTTGTAGGACATCCTTATGAAATGCCCCATAGGCGGAAATAGCAGTACAGAATATTTTTTCAATAAGACAACTCTATGGTATATTGTTAAGACAGAAAGGGAAATTACAAAATAGTATAATCCACATGATTTCTGCTTCATTGGAAAATAACATGTATAATATTTTTTACAACCACCAAAATGTAATCCTTCATGGTAGGATCCAAGGAGCTATTTCCCCTTTTTTGTATATGTTCCAAATCTGGTGAACTTATGTAATTTTTAATCTGAAAAATATTATACAGACAGACAGACACACACACACGATAAAGGCTAAGAAGTCTATTGGAGCCACTGTAAGTGCTACATGGGGAAATGTCAGTGATCACAAAAGGCTGGGTGGAAACTTCTCTTTGGGTTTTTGGAAGAAAGCCAACAGAATCCTCTAGTTAAAATTATGGCCAAATTTTAAGAGCACCCTATGCTTTTCAATCTCTCTTCCTTCCTAGACTGCAGCTGTCTTCAAGCAACCTATGAGTCATTAAAACGTGGCCCATGGACAAGTTTCCGCATTTTGATAAATACATGTTGATAAAAGGCAGACAGAGAAATGAATATGTTTCTTATGAAAACAATCTTCTCCAAATATGCTATCACATTTCTCTGTAACTCTGCATCATGGTGGGTTGCTAATATAGTTTTGATTAAGAACAGTATTTGTATCGTATATCATCCATTTAAAAGAAAAAAACAAGATCTGGCCCCAGAAGGCAAACTTATGCAGAGACCCCGGCCTCGACTCACTGTGAATTAGAAGCACTCTTCACCAGTACTGGGAAGGAGCCAGCAGTGCTCCAAAAGTTAAACCAAGTACAGGGCTTTCTAAAACGTTCGGACTCCCAACGCCTCCAAATGAGTCACTGTGTTAGCCTAAGCAATCCCTGTGAAATCGATCTCCAAATTCTGAAGGTAAGAAGTCTTTGATGTAACAGTTAAGTCGAACATAATCAAACGTGTTTTAAATGTACCAATTTCCTGAGGCCTGGGGAGGGTGTGGTACTGAGGAGAGCAAGCCAAGAGCTTTATCTTTTTTTAATGTAGCAGGATATTTACATGAAATTTCAGCTAAAGCACTGAGATAATAGGTACCACCTTCCAAAGGGATGTCTCTGACTTGAGAACGTTATCAAAAAAAAAAAAAAAAAATAGCTCACAGGGATGGGGGAGAAAAATAGCTTACAAGACTATTTAACACCTCGCCAACAGTGAGTGTATAAAAGGACCTGGGGTGTTTCTAAATTTGACCAGCACAGGGTTGGTGGCTATAACACAGGATGGCCAATTAACTTTGGATTTCAGATAAAGAAATTTTATCAGTATAAGTATGTCCCAGTTACTGCATGGGACATACTTACACTAAATATTTCCCTGGTTTATCTGAAATTCAGTGTTAATAGGTGCCGTCTTTTTTTTTCCCCCCCTAAATTTGGCAACCCTTTGTCAACACTTCCTGTAGCTTAAATGTGTGTGCCCTGTTGTCTGAGGGTCACAGGACACAGCCTGCTCTTCTGATGGCGGAATAGAGGAGCGGATAATGCTGCTCTGACACAGGCTTGCCCTCCCAGTGACGGTTTCCTGCGGTTCAGATGGGAACTACACAAGAGAAACAGCTGGATTCATCCCAGATGATGGCCTGTGGAAAGGGAACTTTGGCAGCAGGTGGCTGGAGGCTCTGAAGGGGTCACAAGTGACCAGCTGGAGCAGGGAGGCATTTGCCCCTTCAACAGAAGCGCAGGGTGACTGATGCTCGGGGATCCACGTGCAAGGACACACGCACCAAGGGCGCAAAGGCGAGAGAAGGAGAAGGGGGTGTGGAGAGCAATCTCAGAACAGCAAAGATTGGCTTTAAATAAATGCCAAGATGGAGAATGCTAAGCTTGATCTCCAGGACAACTCCAGCCAGGTTAAGAAGTTCAGAAACCATTCTACGCGTGGTGGGGAAGGACGTGCGGAAGCACCAGATAGAGCAGAAGTCAGCCAGGCCTCCTGTTCCTCTGACCAGCGGCCATTCTGAAGTTGAGACAGAGGAAGAAGAGGAGAGAAATCCTGAAGGACAAATAGTTTCTTCTTATTAATAAGAAGAATTAATTAATTAATTAATTAAACTGAGGGATGCCTGGGTGGCTCAGTTGGTGGAACGTCAGACTCTTGGTTTTGGCTCAGGTCATGATCTCACAGTTCGTGAGATCGAGCCCCGCGTCCGGCTGTGTACTGACAGCAGGGAGCCTGCTTGAGATTCTTTCTCTCTCTGTATGCCCCTCCCCCCACTCACATGCGCACTCTCTCTCTCTCTCTCTCTTAAAATAAGCAAACAAACAATTAATTAATTAAACGGAGGCAGTGTTTTGTGGCTCCAGTGACTGGAGAATCTGACAGTGATGAGAGAAATCACCGATGAGCTATCACTGTTGAAAGTGGATTTAAAGGCAAAGGGAAGACAAAACTGCCTTACGACCGCAGAATGTACGAAGGGGGAAATGGTTGTGTAAGTCTCAGATTGGGAACCCCCAGCTCTTTGCTATTAGTAGAACCATTTGTTTGCAAAATAAATTACATTTTACGTCAGCGAGGGTTCCCACTTTAATATATACCCAGGAATTCAAGAGGAAAGGAACCAAATGTTCTCTGGCCCCACACTGAGGTGTATATATATATATATATATATATATATATATATATATGCCTGAGTGTATATATATATATCTGAGGTATATGCTTTACCTCAGATGATTCCCACAACCACCCATTGAGTTAGCCATGATTACTAATTTACAGATGTAGAAACTGAGGCTCAGAGAAGCTTACCCAGCTAGTAAGAGGTGAAGCCCAGGTTTGAGGGCAGGTCTGACCCTTTCAGGCCTCTTTCCATCAGTTCTGTCAATGTCATCTCCAGCTATAAGAACAAACCACTGTGGCCTGAGTACTGTGGACCATGTTTTCTTGGACCAGCTGGAGAAGTTCTACCTGTCCACCTTCCATTAGCCATTACCCAGGAAGTGCTACCATCTGAAACAACCCAGATCTCTCCAGTCCACGAGTTTGTTGCACCCCTCCCCACCCTGTCCCACAAGGGAGGTCCATAAGATGCCACAGAGCATGGCAGAGTCAGGTACAGAATCTGCCCTGAGCTCTGGTCCCCGAACCTTTAGAGAAGCAGCAAAGTAGTGGAGCAGTGGCCAAGGACAAACTTTATCCCACTCACCTATTAACCAAAGGGTATGTGACGGTGGCCAAGGCCCAAAGGCTGTGGAGGCCTCAGTTTCCTTATCCAAGACTAAAGCAGTCAGACTCTGTGATGTCAACATCTCGTCCTGCCAGACAGACTGTGATTGTTCCTCTCCTCACAGCATTAGAAAGATCCACTTAGATATCAATGGAAATACTCAAACCCAAGACCCAACATGCAAGTCTTCTGATCTTCCTGATAAAGGAAAGACCAAAAACAGGAAGTTTTTTTAGATCTTTTCCTCAGGATATCTCAGAAATCAAGAGAGCCATCTAACTGTGTTTTTGGTTTCCAGACAATTTTTAATTTTTTTTATGTTTATTTTATTTTGGAGAGAGAGACAGACAGAGCACGAATGTGGGAGGGGCAGAGAAAGAGAGAGAGAGAGAGAGACAGAATCCAAAGCAGGCTCCGGGCTCTGAGTTCTCAGCACAGAGCCTGACTCGGGACTTGAATTCAGGGACTGCGAGATCATGACCTGAGCCAAAGTCAGATGCTTAACCGACTGAGCCACCCAGGCACCCCAAACAATTGTTTAACCTTGAGAAATGTCAAAATAGGGTCATAAAAACTGTGACAAATCACAATTGTGAAGATTTAAAAATTGTTGTAATGTTTATTTATCGTTAGGAAAGAGAGAGAGAGAAAGGGCACTAGCAGGGGAGGCGTAGAGAGAGAGGAAGGCACAGAATCTGAGCTGTCAGCACAGAGCCCAATGTAGGGCTCGAACCCACGAACCACAAGATGATGACCTGAACAGAAATCGGTTGCTTAACTGACTGAGCCACCCAGGTGCCCTGAAACTATGAACATTTTTAAATTAAGTAAAACAATGCATACTTTGGTCTCTTAACCTTATCAATATACCTGGTGACTACAGGTACCACCTTACTTGGAAATGGCCCCACGAGTGTGAAGTTGAAGCTGTATCAGAATGGCGGGCCATCCACACTTACCCCATGATGGGTCTTGCCCCCACAGTCCTCTATAACATATACTAAAATATCTAGCTATTTTACCACTTTTCAAGACGAAAATGCCATCTGCCATTCGATGATTTCTCAAGGTCCCAACTAATATATTTTAAAGTTAAAACATCTGGATTGTTGACGGACTTGTTCCCTTTCATCATTGGCCATGACTCCTCCGAGGGAGCCACAGAAGGCATGGCATCTGATTTTCAGTCCCTAATAAGAGCTGCCTTTCCCTGGATGGGGAGGGGGTCATCAGCCAATATATCAGGGAGACATCATCATAAAGGGTCAGAAGAAATCTATCAGTGTAACTCTGAGACAGGCAGGAAGGTCAAAGGCGTGATAGGAATTACGGCAACGGCACCAATAATTGAATGCCTACTATGGGTCAGCGTGTGTGTGGTGGTTCAACACCCACACTTCAGAGTCAGACAGACCCAAGCTCAATTCTTACCTGCCATAAAGCCTCTTGTCAGACAGAAAGAGCTACCGTCAAGGTTAAAGGTAACATGGTGTGGTGCCTAATGTCCTGACAGTACTCAACGAGTATTTGTCACAACTGTTTTTGTCACTGAGAGCACTGGGGAAATAAAAGCAGAGTAATGGTAACGAGACAATATAAGAAAAAATGATGACAGAGCATTTGTTTTCCATCCATTTACATATAAGGAGGCAGATAAGACTCACACACAAAATAATCAGGGATAAAAGGGGGTCTCCAGAAAGACTCATGGTGGCAGAGAACATTTTTAAGAGAGGTGACAGCATGAAGGGTGACCAGAAATTGGGTAAGCACTGAAGAGACAGGAAGTATAGTAAACACAGGATACAGCTGCATAAGCAGAACCTGGACGGCTGGAAGAGGCCCAGGATGCCTGGTTGAGGCAGCACTGTGGGAAATAAATTCATGAGCCAGGGTCACCCAGCTCCTCAGTGCCAGTTTCAGAACGAGGACCTTGGTGGCCAAGTCAGTGAGGGGCCCTGTTTAGCTGCCAGTGATGTTTGGTATTTATTCATTTATTTGTTCATGCAACAGACACGGATCTCTAGAATGTGTCAGACCCTGTACTGATAGGGTATTTACAGAGGTGATCAAGGGAAAATGAGGTCTTGAGGATGGACCTTAATCCAACAAGACTGGTATCCTTATAAAAATGAGAAATTTGGACACAGATATGGGCATAGAGGGAAGACGATGTGAAAATATGGAGGCAGAAGATGGCCATCTACAAACCAAGGAGGGGCACCTGAACAGATCCCTCACTGCCCTCAAAAGGAACAAATCCTGAGTCAAACTTTGATCTTGGACTCCCAGCCTCCAGAACTGTGAGACCAAAAATATGTGTTGTTTAAGCCACCCAGTTTGTGTTATTTTATAGCAGCAGCCTTAGAAAACTCATACAAATGGGAAGTTCTGTCTAAAAGACTTACTAAAGTATACTTATTTTTAATTTTATTTAAGAAAGCCATCATAGCTGTGCACAGGCACCATGACACATGGATCTAACTTGTCTTTTGCAGCTCCCTGCCTGAAACGTCCTTCTACTTCTTGTCTGCTCAGTGGTCTCCTTTTTTTTCAAAATCCAATTCAGATATTGCATGCTCTAGGAGAGTCTCCCTGGTGCCCTTATATCTCATAAGGAAATCCATTTTTCTGCGGTTCTGTTATATCCAGCCTCTGTATCATGCTTTTTGTTTATAAGTTTTCTTTCTCAATCAGATTAAAAACTCCCCAAAGTTAGAGATCTCTTTGTCAACTCTGTACCCCAACACAGGACCTCATACATACTAAGCACTTACTAAAGTTGTGTTATAGATGTCTATCTATGAATGGATTATTAGAGGCCACCATTACTACAAATCCAACCATTACTTCTAGACCTGCACCAATCATAAAATAATAATTAGGGCAGGATAGATAGCATAGACTCTCTCAACACATCCCTGGGCAACAGAACTATAAAGACACCATCTAAACCTTGACAGAGGTAGATAGAGAATACATGAAAAGATAGGCATTCTCCAGGATAGACCATATGTTATATAATAAACAGTCCTCCATAAATATAAAGGAACTGAAATCATATAAAGTATGTTCTCCAACCACAGTGGAATGAAATTAAAAATCAATACCAGAAGGAAATTTCAAAAATTCTTAAATATGTGGGAATGAAGCAGCACATTGTTAAATAACCAACGATTCCCTTTAGGGGAATTAGAAAATAATTTGAGACAAATGAAAATGTAAATACAACATGTAAAAACATATAGGACACTGAAAGCAGTGCCTACAAGGACATCTATAGCTATAAACACATATTTAAAAAGAAGGAAGACTGCAAATGAATAACCTAACTTTCCACCTTAAGAAACTAGAAAAAGAAGAGCAAATTAAACCAAAACAAATACAAGAAAGGAAATATTATGATAGAGTGGAAATAAAGGAAGTAGTGAGGAGCAAAGCAGTAGAGTAAAATCAATGATATCAAAAGTTGGTTCTTGGGAAAGATAAACAATATTGACAGACCTTTAGCTAGCTTGGCCAAGAGAAAGAGAGAAGACTCAAATTATTGAAATTAGGAATAAAAGAGGGGAGATAACTGCCAACCTTACAGAAACAAAAGGGATTATAAGGAAATACAATGAACAACTATATGCTCACACATCAGATAACTGAGAGGAAGTGGATAAGCTCCTAGAAAAACAGAGTCTACTGAAACTGACTCAACAAAACCCAAAAATATCTAAACAGACCAAAGCAAGTTAAAGATTAAGTTAGTGATTTTGTAAGTTTCCAAAAAGCTAAGGACGAGATGGCTTCCCTGGTGAATTCAACTACACATTTTTTTGGAAGTTTATTTACTTATTTTGAGAGAGAGGGAGAGAATGTGAGAGAGAGCACGCAAACAGGGGAGGGGCAGAGAGAGAGGAAGAGAGTGATAGAGAGAGAATCCTAAGCAGGCTCCATGCTGTCAGCTCAGAACCCAATGCAGGGCTCAAACAATCCATGAGATCATGACCTGAGCGGAAATCAAGAGTCGGATGCTTAACCAACTGAGCCACCCAGGCACCCACAACAATACATTTTTTAAAAGAATTAATACCAATCCTTCACAAACTCTTTCAGAAAATAGAATAGGAAGGGACACCTCCCAGTTCATTCTGTGAAGCTAGTCTTGCCTTGATTCCAAAACCAGGCAAAGACATCACAAGATCAATGTTCCTTGTGGATATAGACACAAACATCCTCACCGAAATCCCAGCAGGCCAAATCCCAGTAATGCCCATGACCAGGAGGGGGATTATCCAAGGAATGCAAAATAGAATTTAAAAAATAAGTCAGTGAAATATAACCTATTAATGAATAAAGACAAAACCACGTCTATCTCAATAAAATATTTTACAAAATTCACACCTGTTCATGAGAAAAACAAATAGCAAATTAGAAATAGAAGACCAGATACTAAACCTTAGAGAAAGCATATACAAAAACCTACAGATGACTTCACAAGTGATGGGATGGACTAAATTATTTCCCCTAAGATCAAGACAGGAAATTAACAAGATAAGAAAGTGTGCTGTCTTCTTGCAATCAACATTTCTCTGGAGCTACTAGCCACAGCAGGTAGGAAAGAAAAAGGAAATAAAAGGCATCCAGATTAAAAAGGAAGACATAAAAACATTTCTACCCTTACATGACATATTCTTATATGTGTAAAATTCTAAGGAATTCAAATACACATGTATACACACACACACACACACACACACACACACACACACACACACACTATCAGAACTAAGAAGTAAGTTCAGTAAATCTGTGAGACACAAGATGAATACGCAAAAAAATCAATTGTATTCCTACATTCAATCAATGAACTATTAAAAAATAAAATAAAACAATTTCTTACATTATCACCAAAATATCATCAAAAATTATAAAAATACAATCAAAATTACCATCAAAAATAATAAAATAGTTAATAAATTTAACAAATAAGTTTGACTTAGAGGCTGGAAGCTACAAAACATTGCTAAATGTGCAAATAAATATTTTGATTGATATCTTGTATCACGCACAACAATTAGAATAGATCATAGGATGAAATTCAACTATAAAATTTCTTGAAAAAATACAAAGGAAAAACTATTCATGACTTTAGATTACGCTAAGATTTATTTGATATGATGTCAAAAGAGTGACGCATGAAAGTATCTATAAAAAAAAAACTTACAACCCATAAATTTCCAGCCCATAAAAGAAAAATTTGGTAATTTTTACTTCATCAAAATTAATAACTCATGCTCTTTGAAAGATACAGTTAGGAGAATGAAAGAACAAGTCACAGATTGGGAGAAAATATCTGCAAATCACATAAGGACAAAGGACTTATACGCAGAATATATAAAGGCCTTTCAAAACTTGATAATAAGAAAAACAACCACATTTTAAAAATGGGCATAATATTTGAAAAGACACTTCACCAGAGAAGAGATACAGGCGACAAAGAAGACAAGAAAAGTTGCTGGGCATCAGTACTCATTAGGGAAATAGAAACTAAAACTACAGGAAAAAATCACTTACATACCTAGTAGACTGGCCAAAATTCAGATGACTGGCCATTCCAAGTTTTGACAATGATGTAAAGAATTGGGGCGCCTGGGTGTCTCAGTCGGTGAAGCGTCCAACTTCAGCTCAGGTCATGATCTCACAGTCTGTGAGTTCAAGCCCCGCGTCAGGCTCTGTACTGACAGCTCAGAGCCTGGAGCCTGCCTTGGATTCTGTGTCTCCCTCTCTCTCTGCCCCTCCCCCACTCATGCTCTGTCTCTCTCACTCTCTCAAAAATAAATAAACATTAAAAAAATTTTTAATAAAATAAAAAAAAAAAGAATTGGAGCTCTCGTACAACAGTAGAGAGAATGCAAAATGGTAGAATCATGTTGAAAACCCTTCTGGCAATTTCTTAAAATGTGAAACATTGACTTACTGTATGACTCAGTAATTCCCTCTTCTTTGATACTTTCCTGAGATAAATTAAGCATGTGTCCATACAAAGGCTAATAGCAATAGCCCAAAGCTGGAAACAACTCAATGTCCAACCAACAAATGGATAAACAAATGTGGTATAGCCAGAAAATGAAACACTACTGAGTCATAAAAAGAAATGAACAGTTTACTATACACAACGTTGATGAATCAAAGAATAATTATGCTGAGTAGTGGAGTGTGACAAAAATAAGGAGTGCCTACTGTTGGATTCCATTTATATAAGATTCTAGAAGACATGAATGAATCTGTAGTAACAGAAAATAAATCGGGGTTTATTTTTGCATGAGGGATCAAGTGTGGGGAGAGGCAGGAAGAGAGGGATTACAAAGAAGGGATGGGAGCATTCTTTTGGGAGTGCTGAATATGTTCATTATTCTGAGTATGCTGATGGTTTCACAAATATAGATGTAGGGCCAAAACGAACAAATTGCACATTTTAAACAGGTGCAATTTATTATATATCAATTATTCTTCAGTGAAGCTGCTTAAATATCTCAAGATTTAGAAATCAGTATATAAAATACTTCTTCCCTTGGGGCGCCTGGGTGGCTCAGTCAGTTGAGCGTCTGACTGTAGCTCAGGTCACAATCTTGTGGCCCATGAGTTCGAGCCCCACATCAAGCTCTGTGCTGACAGCACGGAGCCTGGAGCCTGCTTTGGATTCTGTGTCTCCCTCTCTCTCTGTCCCTCCCCCACTCATGCTCTGTCTCTCTCTCTCTCTCTCTGTCAAAAATAAATAAACATTAAAAAAATGTTTAAAAGTAATAAACTTTTATATTTCTATATCTTCCCTTTTATACATGATTGTAATTATAAGGCATTTCTTAATGTGACCTAATCATGTGACATAATTGTAATTATAAGGCATTTCTTTTTTTTTTTTTTTCAACGTTTATTTATTTTTGGGACAGAGAGAGACAGAGCATGAACGGGCGAGGGGCAGAGAGAGAGGGAGACACAGAATCGGAAACAGGCTCCAGGCTCTGAGCCATCAGCCCTGAGCCCGACGTGGGGCTCGAACTCACGGACCGCGAGATCGTGACCTGGCTGAAGTCGGACGCTTAACCGACTGCGCCACCCAGGCGCCCCAATATAAGGCATTTCTTAATGTGACCTAATATGGGTAGGGTATAAACATCAAACAAAAATTCAAAGTAAAACTAAAATATTACTGTGGGATTGCAGGTGAACTATTTGCTTGATTTTATTTGTAGAAAATACAAATTGCAATAAAAATCTACCACTTTTCTAATATAAAAGATTATAAAAAGAAAGCATGATACTGTTCACACTAGAAATAGTAATCTCGAGCAACTTTTGTTTTCTTTTTTTAATATTTATTTGTTTGTTTTGAGAAAGAGAGAGAGAGAGGGAGAGCACAAGCAGGGGAGGGGGAGAGAGAGAGGCTGAGAGAGAATCTCAAACAGGCTCTGTGCTCTCAGCACAGAGCCCAATGCCAGGCTTGAACTCACAAACCACAAGATCATGACCTGAGCAGAAGTCAAGAGTCAAATGCTGAACTTGACTGAGCCACCCAGGTGCCCCAAGCAACTTTTGCTTTTAATCATGGGAGCTTTTCACAACTAAAAGGCCATGAGCAGTGAAGATACAGTTTTAAGAGGACACGTGGTGTATTTAGCCCATAATTGAGAGAGATTTTGGTATCATATGTCTGATTCTCTGAACTCTAAGCATTGAACTCAACCCTGACCCTATAAGACAAGGTATACTTGCATATTGTAGAGAGGCACCATAAGTTGACCCAGTGGGTCAATTGGGACTATCTAATCAATCCTAATTTCTCCACATTGGATATAACGAAAATGCAACAAAAGCCAGATGATGACAAAGCAGTGCAGCTGGGCACAAAACCCAACTCTCTTTCCCCTTTCTCCTGTAGTTCAGAGAAACTTGGTATCTGAGAAAGCACCCAGCATGGGAGCTAGAGCTTTGGCTTCCATGGGAACTGCCACAGTCCAGTTGCATGACTGTAGGCACAGCACTTTGCCTGGCACAGCTCTGATTCCTCTGTGAGATGCGAACACCGGTACTCCACGGTCAGATGGGCCAGGATCCGTGAACGCAGTGTGTAAACTCGAAGACATATTACCAGTGGGTTTACCACCTCCTCACTGTTCACTAGCAGCCTAGATGTGAACCTTTCGTCCCGATGGAGGCAATAGATTGACAGAGCAGAGAAAGCAAGCACCGACAAGTGCTTCGTGACCCATGGGTCAACATTCCCAGCCCATGTTCCTCCCCATCCGACCATCAACACGTGTATCCTTCTCGCCCGTCGACCACAAGTACGGTGTGTTCTCCTTCGTGTGTTCCAGGGATTCCAGCAGTCCTAAAAAGGTACTTCAGGGGTGCCTGTGTGGCTCGGTCAGTTAAGCATCCAACTCGTTTTTGGCTCAGGTCGTGATCTCACAGTTCGTGGGTCCGAGCCCCGCCTCAGGCTCTGTGTGGACAGCACAGAGCCTGCTTGGGATTCTCTCTCCCTCTCTCTCTCTGTTTGTCTCTCAAAATAAATAAATAAACTTTAAAAAAAAAATGAAAGAAAGTTCAACATTGCAGTTTTTCATTGCCAACAGAAACACTGGCGCTTAACCACAAAGCAGAGCTAGATAGAGAAATAAAATATAAAGAGACAACGGTGTGATGGGCTGTGTCCAGAAAAAAAAAATCTCCTCCCAATGTTTATTAATCCTATTTCTCTCCACTTTGATCTTGGGGTGATATGGGACAGACATGGGGTTAACAAATGACCCAGGCACTATAAATCCTTCTACTGCTGATGATAAGCAAACTGTGGTTTTATGTAGCCATCAGATGCTGTCTGTGGGGCTTAATCCACGAGTGACAGAGAGAGCTCCATTAATTTGTATATCGTTTTTGTTAGTGATGAAAGCCTTGAAGCTGAAAATAAAATCAATTGCTTGTAGTTGAAGAATCCTCTCACTGCTTTTCCAGAGTGTGGGTCACTCCGCTTCTCCATCACCAAAGCCCTCCCGCCTCCCTCCTCCAAGCCTGGAACTCGCCCATAAAAATTAATATGCAGCTAAAGCCTGACCTGCATATGGGATAGAAGCTGAGAGGAATGAGCTTGTTTCTACAATCTCTGAAATACATTCCTTAGGCCAATCACCCATTCCAAGGAAAGCAAATCTGCCCCTGCTGTGAATACTTCCTTTTGCTTTTTTTCTGAGACAATTGCTACCCACAAAAACCTTTCATTGAGCTATTTGGGGGTGGGGGGATTATTTATAAACATCCCAGCAACAACAACAAAAAGTCATACTTTCAGAAGTGTGCCGGTTTTTTTTCTCCATGAATATAAAAACACTGCCACATTTGTTTGTTTAAATGTTTATTTGCTTAAATGTTCACTCTAAAGAGTGAAAATATATTTTGTGGATATACTGTACATGGAGGAAGATGTTCTAAATTCCTTATATTTCTCCTCAAGCTTCAAGGAGTGTTTCTAAGGGCCGTCAGCATTATGGATCTGTAAGAGGGTAATTGCATTGCTCATGTGCATCTTGAGTCCTAACGAGAGGTAACGGGGATGTTTCTTTCAGGTCTATACTAAAGTCATCCTCAGAAGGAAGACCTCCACCTTAGTAGTAACTAACAAGGTCTTTTACAATCCTGTCTCCATTGGCTCAGGTGTTCAGTTTATCATCTCTCATTGCGTTCATCAGCGTTCAGTTTCATCATCTCTCATTGTTCATCTCTATGGATGAACCCTTATGTGTGGCAAAAGAAGGGGTGTAAATTGTTTTTAACAGAGATGTAAGTAAACCAATGCAGTTTTTCTTTAAAAAAAGAAAAAGAAAGAAAGTTTATTTATTTATTCTGAGAGAGAGGGGTAGAGGGAGAGAGAAAATCCCAAGCAGGCTCCGTGCTGTCAGCATGAAGGTCAAGGTGGGGCTCGAGCTCACGAACCGTGAGATCATGACATGAGCTGAAATCAAGTGTCCGATGTTTAATCAACTGAGCCATCCAGGCACCCCCCCCCCACCACCCACCCAATGCAGTTTTTCATTGGCCTCCTCCTGGCAGACTTAGATTGAGGAAACCTCTGGCAGGCTGGGAGGCAGGCGGCTGTGTTTGCAGCCAATTTTCCTGATGGGTAGACTGACACTCAAGTGTTCAAAAAAGCCCAAAACCCCATGGATAAGCTGAGCGTTTCCTAATCTAGAGACCTACGATTGAAGGTCTAGCCTATAACTCAGTTTTAAAACTCTGCTATAAAGATTATTTCATTTCTAATTCACTGTTTATTGACAAAGATAATTAAAAACTAAACCAAATATAGCCAACTCCAGATAAAGCTCTATGAGGGGCAGCCATGCTGGGGAGAAACAGGAAGTTGCCTCTGGGAAGTCCCCAGAAGCAAAACACCAGGCTCAAGTTACCATTCCCATAGCTTTTGTCATTGGTTGATTTGTTCTGAGGTAAATAGACCCTTCTATATTCTACCTTCGAATGCCTGAGAGAACACAAGACTGAGGAGTCATTGCTGAAAAACCCCAGAAGGTATAGGAGGAAAACCCCTTTCCAACTCAGCATCCCGTGGCCCTGTCATGATTTCACCCTTCGTTTCTGTTTGAGTTGGGATCCCAACACACTATGCAATGGCACAGAAAAGCCAACTCTTCCTTTCTCTCGGTCAGCCAATTCACACTCCTTCAGCCTACATTTATCAGGCACCTCTGTGTCCAGTGCCCATTAAGGTGCTAGTGAGATGCAAGGCCAAGCAGGTCTTGATTCCTGCCAATGTTTAAGCCAAATAAGAAGGAATTAATTGCTCGTTATATGGTGACCCTTAATAAAAGGCATGGACGTATTATTATGGAATAGGCACAATTCTCACGATCCTGTGAGGTATTTTTCGTATGACAAGAGACAGGAAAAAAAAATAACTAGTCTTACAGAACAGTTAGCTGTGGGGACAACCTGTGACTCAGTGGGTAAGAGTTACCATGACAGGTGATATTTCATAACAACCTCTGATGGTACTAGCTATTTTCTCCATTCATACAGTGAATGAAGAGACAATCTTCCCCACCTTACAGAGAGTTGACTCCTACCTAAGAAAGATGAAAAAAGTCTCTGGAGCTCTAACATGCAAGTAAATAAATAAATAAATAAATAAAAGCTTGAAGTTTCTTTTTTTTTTTTATTTTTTTAACATTTTTTTCAACGTTTATTTTATTTTTGGGACAGAGAGAGACAGAGCATGAACGGGGGAGGGGCAGAGAGAGAGGGAGACACAGAATCCGAAGCAGGCTCCAGGCTCCGAGCTGTCAGCCCAGAGCCCGACGCGAGGCTCGAACTCACGGACCGCGAGATCGTGACCTGAGCTGAAGTCGGACGCTTAACCGACTGAGCCACCCAGGCGCCCCAAAAGCTTGAAGTTTCTATTCAAAGAGGAAAGCATACACCTCTTTAATTTTGCCATTGTGTTTTGTTTTGTTTTGACTCGACTCTTTTCACTTGTTTTACATGTCAACAGCATCATAAGCAATTTGTACATCACATTTTAGAATACAGCCCTAGTTTTCTTCATTGGATATACAAAATGGCGCCATTTATGAATCAATGGCAAACTCCAAAGATACACAATCTAAGATGAAACTTACGGTAGGGGTGATACTCCTGTGACAGTGATTGCAGAGTCACTGTGGAAAAAGGGAAACCCTACAACCAGAACTCTCAGGGAAATGACCAGAAGTAGAAATTCTATGGGAAAAAAATGCCTCTTTTTGGAGTTCTAAATAAAATAGCCTTTTCATAGGATTGGTCAGATACCCCTGATGAAAAGGGAGAGCCAGGAAACATGGAAACGCGGGAGAAAATTTACATTTTTCTAAAGTCTGAGGAGGTTGTAGTATGAAAGGAAGAAAGCATGAAAATCTGATTCTGGGTAATGTCATTATGAAGCATTTTGCTGGAATTTTCCAAGTTCCTGGAGTTAAAGGATCTCTGTGGAAATTAAGGGGCTGAGGAGATTTTTTTTTTATCATTTTGGATCAATTGAAAGTAGGTTAAATGAAGTATTTCTTCTCAGGAGTGAGGTGAAATGTCATAGCTTTCCGGATGCGAGCACAGATGAGACATCCTAGGACCCGGAGCATCTGTTGGAATGCCCTCAAAGAAGAGAAAACCATTGGTGGGCTGAGGTTCTCATGTTGCCACTAATCACTGAATGAAGTTAGAAAAGTAGGAAATATCTCTGTGCTCTATTTCTTCTGTCCACTAAGAACGTAATGAAACTACTTTCAGGAATGATGATATGGAGTATAATTCATCATCAACATTATTATATCATAGGTTTACCTGAATTCCACAAATTTCAATGATTATAAGGAAGGCTCCTCGGTGAACATGCCTGTCCACAAAGTGAAAAAAGACACGTTGGGGTGGGTTCCTCAATTATCAGTAAACAACATCTTCTCTACACTAGTCAGTCCATCCAATTCATGAGCGGGAGGTCTTCATCAAAACTTAAGATTCTGCCATAGTCAACACTCTTGGAACGAGACCCATTATTTGTGGAGAACAGATGTCCTTGATCACTCTAACAACTAGGTTAATATCATAAGCCCCAACTATTTCCAGCTAATGGCAATCCATCTTCAAGCTTTGGAGACCAGAATGGAAAAAAACAGACTTACAATTTGCCAGGATGATTTAAAGCCTGGCATTCAGAACTTTCTATTTCCATTGCTTTTTTGATGCGGCTCTTGGTACTTCCTTTTCTTGAAGAAAGCTTTCCTATATTCACTCCCAAATAGTCTGAATGTATATGAGGATGCGCAAAACCAAAACAGAAAGCCGTCCTGTTCAATATGGGTGATGGACCATCTCTTAAGGATCATCCACCTTGGTCCCTGAAAGGATGATGATGTGAGCAGGCAGGCAAAGGGTCTCAGTTCATCCAATTGGTTAGTGGCAGCACTGTTTTCATGACGGTAAATGTCTGAACAAAAATTGTAAAGTCAGTGAAATATCTAGATATTTGGACTTCACTAATGACTATATGGTCCAGGAAATTGATGCCTCGTTTCACAGTTATATCTTACAACATATAGGCCCAAACTGAATCTAAATTTGGTCTCCAGAAGCTGATCAACCAAAAAAAGAATTTGGTAGCAGATATTTGGGGACAGAGAAGTTGAGTGACATGGCATGGCTTCCGTGCCTTACCTCAGAGCACATCCAGAGTGAGGAAGCCTTAGATGTTATATACATAACTCCTTCCACTACAGAAGAAAGTGCTGGGACCAGAGAAGTCCTTCTCCCTGTGACAGAGATGATGCCAGGACGGGACAGGAGCTGTACCAAGGCTAGAACCCAGGCCCAGTTTCCCCATATTCTATCTCCAAGGTGAGTGTGGCACTTACCAACTGTCCAAGCAACTATTTCCATGGTCCAAGGTTTTTTTGATAACCCTCAGGCGATGCACATTCAGAGGCCAGGTCTGCATCATTCAATACTGAATCTACAATGCTTAACACAGGACAGGGTAGCCAGTCCATCAGGTAGCTGCTGGATTCAGTTAAGTGGCATCGAAATGAACCAGACAACAATAGCAACAGCAAAACAACAATGGTAAACAGCACACACTTTTAAAGTGTCTACTATGAGCAAGGCACTATTCTAAGAACTTCATGTAATAGAATGTTATATTTTATGTTCATGTGCTAAGTCTAACAGTAACCCCTGATGCCAGTGCTAGATGGAGTCAAAATCATTACTGACACAGGAAGCTTATCTATTTTCATTATTAAGATTGTGGCAAATGCATTCCATACTCTCAAGTCTCAGCTGTGAAAAGAACACTTTTGATCCGAGCCTGACCGTTGCCACCAGACAGCAAGGCCGGGCAACCTCGGCCCAGTTGGCTTGACCCATGCTGGAGGATTAACCACGTACCATGTTTGGAAAGTTACTTGGAATAGAATCCCGCCTTTGAGTAATATACATTTTAAACAATTATTTAGGTAAACGTAGAAGCTTCCTAACTTGGCAAAGCCCAATGGGAGGCCTTGGGGAGACCAGCTGGGGCTGTGGACGATTGGCATTTCAGTTTGGTGGTTGTTATGGACAGAATGTTTGTGCCCCCTCCCCCCCCCCAAAAAAAAAAAACACATATGTTGAAACCCTAATCCCCCAGTGTAGCTGGCTGTATTTGGATACCAGGCCTCTAAGAAAGTAATTAAGGTTAAATGTGGTAATAATAGTAGGGCCCTTATCTGACAGGATTGGTGTCCTTGTAAGAAAAGACACCAGAGCGCTTGCCCTGACCGCCTTCCCCTGAACACACCCAGCGGGAAGGCCATGAGGCAACACAGTGAGTTGACAGCCGTCTACAAGCTCGGAAGAGATTCTCACCAGAATCAAATTGATCAGCACCTTGATCATGGACTTCTAGCCTGTAGAACTGAGAAAAGAAATGTCTACTGCTTCTGACACACCGATACAGGGGTTTTGTTTTTTGTTTGTCATTCTGATAAGGGGAGCAGAGAAAGGAAGAGTCTTCTAGAGTGCTTCCCAACGGGCACCATCATCTCCATATTTTGCCCAAAGTCACACAGGGGCCAGCAAGATGAAGACACCAAACATCAGAGTGGTCCCCGGCCAGAAAGGGCCGGATGGGACTTGCTTCTCTCTCTCAGCACTTCCCTACCATTGACCGCTGCCCCGATCCCTGCCTCATGGCGTGGCGGTGTGGATCAAATCACACAACACCTGCAGAGCCCTCAGCACAGAGCCTGGCACGGAGCTATAAATGGCATTTAGTGGCGACCGTGAAACGTTTGGGGAAAGAAACAAGATCTTTGACCCAAACTTGAGATTGGATGCAGGCCCCGCCTCCCCACCACTCTCTCCTTAAGCAAGTAACTTCTTTGCCCTGAGCCTCAGTTCCTTTATCTGTAAAATAAGCATATCATCTCTCTTGTGAGGCACCACTTCCTGGCTTCTTTTTTCTATATATTTTTTAAATATTTTTTTTTTGAGAGTGAGAGACTGTGTGTGTGTGTGTGTGTGTGTGTGTGTGTGTGTGTGCAAGCAGGGAAAGGACAGAGAGAGAGGGACACAGAGAATCTGAAGCAGGCTCCATGCTGTCAGCCTAAGGCCCAAGGTGGGGCTTGAATCCATGAACTATGAGATCATGACCTGAGCCAAAGTCAGACACTCAACTGACTGAGCCAGCCAGGCACCCTCCCTCCCCCAACGCCGTCTTCTTAAGATGAACGTGATCACCTAGGGGAGAGGAGTCTTTCACTGAACAGAAGATGCCCAATCTGGGGCCCCTGTGCTATGTTTACAGCTTTGGAAAGAGTTGTGAGAGAAGGTGCCAGATCTCCTGGGCCCCGAGAAAGGCTCAACTTTGAGGCCTGTGCTGGAAAAAGCAGCAGGTGGTTCTGAAGCTCAGCATACGCCCTGGATTTGTGGAGCAGAGCACTGGGCTTGACTCTGGGGACTCAGCCCTCAGTGACATGCGTGACCTTGGGCAAGTCGCTACCTGCTCTGGGCCTCAGCAACTTCACCTTTATAAGAGGGAGAAAGCAGGATTATTTCCCAGGGCTCTGCTATCTGGTGATTATAAACAGTTCCTTCTCTTTTATTGGGGTTTACGTTCTCAAACTGTGAACACAGGGCCATTTTATCCTGGACACTTGGTCACAATGATTTGTATTCCACAGCCTAAGTCCCTCACAGCAAGGTTGATGTGTGTTTGGACTCAAAAACCGCGTGTTTTATATTTTATAAAAGCCAAATTAATGATGAAAACTCACTAACTCACTAAGAGGTATTTTTCCTCTTCTCAGTTCAAAGAAAATTGGATCCATGGTGTGTGTGTGTCACAGTTGGGAGCTCACTGCTGTTAGGAAGGAGGAGTTATCTGGAATCCAGGGAAAGTATTAGAATCTGGGGAAATTTCTAGCACAAGGAACCAGAAGACCGCATTTCTTTTTTTTTTTTTTTTTTTTTAATTTTCTTTTTTTTTTTTTTGAACGTTTATTTATTTTTGGGACAGAGAGAGACAGAGCATGAACAGGGGAGGGGCAGAGAGAGAGGGAGACACAGAATCAGAAACAGGCTCCAGGCTCTGAGCCATCAGCCCAGAGCCTGACGCGGGGCTCGAACTCACGGACCGCGAGATCGTGACCTGGCTGAAGTCGGACGCTTAACCGACTGCGCCACCCAGGCGCCCCAGAAGACCGCATTTCTAAAGCCTGCCCGTGATACAGCTAGGCTAGCTTCTTCAGGCTACAATCTTCCACAAAGGGGGTCTGCCAAAAACAGGAAAGGCCCCTAAGGTCCCACAGTGAGGCTCTGGGCCCCCGGACCAAACAGGCCCCATCAGGGAGCTCTGTGGGGTCCATACAGACATCCCACACACGGACAAACGACCCCTACTGCTCAGTTGGTTTTGTTGACGCACAAGGCTACCCCCCTTCTCAACAAAGCACCCAAGACCTCCACTGTGGTAGGAATAAACTCTCCGAGCTAAGATGGAAGTTTCCCAAGCTGTGAGGAGAGAAGTGGAGGGAGAGGTACAAAAGGTCTACAGTGGACACCTCAAATCCACACCCAAATCCATGGAGAAATAATTCTTCACTGGAGAGAGTGAGATCACATCTTTCTCAACAGGAAAGCATTCCCAGATTATCAGGAAAAGGAAAAGGATGGGTCTTGAAATAAATTCAACCACTGAATCCTGTATTATGTATTTTTTCTTTCTCTCTCTTTAGAGTATCTATCTATTCTCTCTCTCTCTCTTATCTATCTATCTATCTATCTATCTATCTATCATCTATCTGCAATCTAATTCCTAAAGAGTAGGCACCAAAATGTTAATGTACCTATCTTTAGGAGGTGAAATTAGGGGACATTTTTCATTCATTCCATGTGACTCAGCTTTCCAATTGCTGGGAACCCAGCAGCAACAAAAGGGATGAAATCCTGACCTCCAAGCAGTTCAAAGACTGGCGAGCAATTTCATTTAACTAAGTTATTTATTTGCTTTTTGTGTTTTTATTTTTTTTACAGTAAACATGACCAGTGACAAGCATTAATTAAAGTAAGAGCAAAACCTCCTTGCTTATAATTCTCATGTTTTTGCTGCATTGGTTGCCAAGCATTTTCCTTTCTTTCCTGCCTTCATTTACAAAATGAGGGCTTTAAAAGTTAAGCATATATATAAATTCAAATTCCTGCCCTGCCACTAGGAAGATCTCTGAACCTTAACGTCTTCGTCTCAGTCAGCGTGCCCCCATCCCCCTATGGTCGTGGTGTGGGTGTGATAATTCCCACAAAAGACAGAAATGTGAGCATGAAGAAAAGCCTCAGCAATTGTTGGGGTTGTGCCTCCAAGAATCCTGGGCTTCTAGGGAACAGATGTGGGTCTTCTCCAATCAGTGATGATGGTGTCATGGGCAGGGCAAGTTTAATATTTGAAACAAGGAAACCTTGGTTTAGATCCCAGCCCCACTAATCCCAAGCCTTGTGGTCCCATAACCACTCCCTGCCCCGAGGCAATTTTCTCACCTGTCAAGGGGAAAAAACAAAAATATCTTTCCACACTAATATTAGGGAGATCAAGCCAGATGATGAAGGTGCTTTGAGAACTGCATGGACAACTGCAGTGAGTTGGGTCAGTGTCACGGTCAACTGTGTCAACAGCATGTTCAACTGCATCGCCAACCACACTCTTGGCCAAAAGAAACTTCCTGCTTTCTTCTCAGATTCTCGGATGAGAAGACAGAGAAGCACTTGAGTTAACAACACATTCCTGTCTTGTCCAAATCCTGGAAGCAGTTGAGCTTTTCCTAATGTTTTATCCTTCTAATAGTATCTGTTCTTCTCCAAGGGATAAGATTGGGTTCCAGGTGGTCATGGGAAATTTTCACAGCAGACCACCAGCCATCTTCCTCAGGAGAAGACACTTCCAGGTCACACGTATCTTCCAAGCTCATGTCAACCTGTTCAAGTACTACCAAATGAATTTTCACATCCCAAACGACACTCCTCTTTTCCATATCACCAGACTTACACCTGCCTCTTCTCTCACCAAATGGCACCGTCTGCCATCCAACACTGGCCTTGGACAGAAATGGGGTCTTCTTACGGCCCTGTTCTGTCACTCACTCAACAATCCGTCCCAAGCCCTTTGCTTCAGTCTCAGAAATACCTTCCACCTGCCCCCATCCCCTCTACCCCCACAATGATGTAGGCCCTCCTTTCTTCTCCCCTAGAGGAACGAAACAGCACCCTAACTGCTCTCTGCCTCCATGCTGCCTATAACGTAAATCTGGTCATGCCCCCCACCATCAAGAGAAGACCTCAGGGTCCCTATTGCACCCACCACACCAGTAATACCCCTTCATACAACTCTGCATTGCCCACTGGCCTCACCTTTCTCCCCTCTTTGCAACTCCTTTCATGCTGGCTTATTTCCCTGGGCGTTTGCAAATGTCACCACTGCCTGAGCATACTTTGCCGATCCTTGGCTGAACTCCTGAGCTCAGATTTTTAACTGAGCTCAATTCTGTAGATTGTCTCCCCTTCTGGGAAATGCTCGTGGATCTGGGCCTGTAATTTTATTTGGAAATGTGCCTGGCACCTGTGCCACAGTCACAAGGATCCCACTCTCATCTCAATACCTCCTCCGGTAGGGGAACCATATCTTCTTGTTCGTGCATTAAAATTGTGACGCTCAGCATCATGCTTGCCCCATTAAGAAGCCAGTGATTCATAAGTGTTTGTCTGGGGTTTTTTAATGTTAGTTTTTTGAGAGAGAGAGAGAGAAAGCATGAGCAGAGGGGGGACAGAGAGAAGTGGGGAGACAGAGAATCCAAAGCAGGTTCCGTGCTGTCATGCAAAGCCCGATGCAGGGCTCGAACTCGCAAACTGTGAGATCACGACCTGAGCCGAAATCCAGACTCGGACGCTTAACCGACTGAGTCACCCTGGAGCCCCAAAATGTCTGTTGAACGAATAAGTGGGTAACGGCGAACGCACGCCATGGGATTTGGCTTCTCTTTGTTTCCCCTACGATTTTATGGCTCAGAGAGCTTGTCTCTTCTCTAGCCGGAGGAGAGTCTTCCTTCCTTGGTCAGTGCCTTGCCTGGCTCTTCTGGGCTGTTCCAGGAGTGCCTCAGACGGAAGGTAAAACAAAAAAAAAATTTTTTTTTTAAATGCAGTTTGGGTCCTGGAAAACATCAGTGACAACTTGTGGTGGAAGTTTATAACCGTGTTGAGGTGCGACTCGGTTGCCAAGACTTGGAAAAGACACCAGAAAACAAAGGCACCAAATGAGGTGCCGTGTGAGGAGAGGCATGTCGCGCCCGGCACACTGCTGGGAAGGAGAATGCGGAAGCGGCCGTGGCGGCTCCCAGCAGACGCCCCCTTCTGACCCGGGAGAGAAGGTTTGGCTTTAAATCAAACGGACATCCTGATGAGATGGGGGTAAGTCAAAGAGACGGAGGAGGGCTGGTCAGCACTAAAAAAAAAAAAAAAAAAAAAAAAAAATCTGTTCATCCAGGACAAGGGAGCTGGAGAAGGGCCATGAGCCAGAACCCAGATGGGCAGGAGTTCCAAGGCCCAGTCACTTGTCTGTGTCTGAAAGGCCTATGGGAGGCCGTGCTTTTAGGACAGGGGATCCATCCTACAGAAAGCAAGTTCGACTCAGTTTGAGTCAGTTTGACGGACTCATACAAAACCAAGGGACATAGTAAGAGGCGTTCATCGTTTCTCCTGAGAAGGCAACATGGGAGACATGGTGGGCGAGGTCACTCGTCATTTCCTTCCTCATACGAGTAAGAAGAACACAGGCAGACTGAGATCAAGGCTGTTGATCGCGCATCCCCACCAACTGTGGATCTTGGGCAAGTTGCTTGATCTCTCTGGCCTCAGTTTCCTTATCCCTGAAATGGCATGGCCCATTCACCACTCAGATAACATTTGTGGCGGGAAGGTGTGTGGCCTGGTGTGAGTATATTTTCTAGCCTGAACTAAAGGTGTGTATGAAAACGCTATAGACGTGTTGAAAAGACAAATGTATATTTGTGATTTTGGCAAAAATCTCCAAGCATTGTAAAACCAGCATTTAGCTAAATGTATGCGACAGAAAGATCGAGAAAAATATGGAGGAGAACAAAGGAAAGACGGGCTGGGCTGCAAAGGGGGAGGGACACTTTGGGCCTGGGAGGGGGCACAGAGGGAGTAGCAGGGCTAATTCTAAAGACCCACGACCCCAGCCCGTTAGAGCTTCTGGGCCTTAAGGTTGATGCTGTTGCAAACGACTCCAGGTAGTAGTCAGTCAGGAGAGAGCAGCCCATTCAACCCGGTAATATTCTCCTGCACCATTCAACTAGGCCCCCACCGCAACAGCAGTACCAATGACTAACTTCAGAAGTGGTCGATGCATAGATCAGATCAGAAAGGCAGTCAAGACAACCCCAGCTCTATTGCCCACATGTCTGAGTCAACACCAAAGCGATGCCCGGCGAAGAGGTTGGAGACTCAGAGGCAGCTTCTTTCTAATCCAATGACCCTCTTTTTTTTTTTTTTTTTCAGTCTCTTCTTTCTTGTAAACCTGGGCCTAACCCAGAGGGTCATTAGCAATGCCTTAGCACATCTTATATAAGCAGAGATAATAACCCAAAGATCCTGGCTCGATTTCAACCCAGGTAATTGCACTCTGCTTTCCAAGGCCATTTCTTGCAAAGACAGTCATTAGAGCAACTAGGACGCTCCCTCCCTCCTTGAAGGAAAAGTAACCCTTCTCTCCGGGGTCTTGGCCAGATGCCAGTTCAGGTCAGTTTGATTCCACCCACCAGGATAAGAGCTTTTCCAGGAGGTTGGGAAGTGGGGCTGCTTCGTGTTTCGTAGGTCATAGGTTCAAATCCTGTGGAGGGGCTGCTTTCAGTGACACCTCTGTTAATGATCAGGGAAGAGGAATGAACCTGGGAGCATTTTCCTTACTTTCTTTATTTTGCCCTTAACAACTGTCTCCCTGGGAGAATTATATAAGCCCCGTGCCCAAAGCCAAGTTGGCCCTCTCCCATCCCATAAGGCATCTGGCTCCATTACCAAGAGTTTCCCTGGAATGGCTAGGCTGCCTGGAAGGGAAAAAATGGACCTTCATTTCCTATTCCTATGATTTATGCAACAATATAAATTACTACGATTCAATAAAGCAAAGTCGTATAACAAGTACATTAAATTCAGGTGCTCAGTATACGAAATAATATAAAATGCCGATCAACACATTTTGACGTGGTAGCCGATGCTAGACTATGTGTAATCACATGTATGTATTTACATCCCTATGTACAGAGGAAAAGAATCCTAACACACAAAATTCAATGGTGATGGTTGCATATGTCAACTTCTTATTAGGTGCTCGGCACTCGGTTGGGTTCTGTACATGGATCATCCTGTTTGTCCCTTGCAACACCCCTCTAAAGTCATCACTAATAAGATCCCCGTGAATCAGATGATCAAACAGCCCAGGGTCACACAGCCAGCAAATAGCCGTGCCTGTATTCACACTCCAAGTGTCTGGGGTCAGAGTATACACTCTTAAACACTATATACTGTTTCTTTCAAAATACAGAAGTTGATAATAGCAACCCCTGAGAGGTGAGGCTTTGGATCAGTTTTATATTCCCATTTATGCTTTTCTAAGTTGCCCACATTCTCTATAATGAATGTATCTGACATTTTTAATCAGGAAAAGACGATATTTTTACGTCTTCTCTGTTTTACACGGTCTGCATTTCAGACAAAATAAAAAAATCTCTCAGTGCCAAGGAACCTTTTTTTAATGTTTATTTGTTTGTGAGCGAATAAAGAGGATGAGCAGGGGAGGGGCAGAGAGATGGGGGGTGCGGCAGAGGATCCGAAACGGGTTCTGTGCTGACAGAAGAGAGCCCCATGCAGGGCTTGAACTCAAGAACCGGGAGATCATGATCTGAGCTGAAGTAGGACTCTTAACCGACTGAGCCACCCAGATGCCCCCCAAGGAATCTTCTAAATAAAGCTCTTTTGGGAGTTTCCAGGACCAGAGAGAAGTATGAGAATAAGACAATTTGGCAAGCTGCCACAGAGATGCCATCTAGTTATAAGCCTGCTCTTGCTTCCTCTTAAGCACTGTGTGTTCTTTGCCTCCCCCAAATAACAGGGCCTCATGACCCACGGACCAAAGAAGACACAAGTAATTAAGGGCGAAAAGCCAGGTCTGAATGCCCAATTTTTCCATGCTTCCAGAGGATGAAGTTGGCCTCTGGGTACAGCGATTGTAAGGGCCTCTGAAACTTGGCAGCATTTTAATGGCATAAGATAATTCCCCATCTACACGGTAAGAAATACGGCCTTGAGATCAATACAGGGTGAATTAGTAGTCAACAGCGATCAAGTACGACAGAGAAAATATGATTCATTTCTTACAAGGGCTAAGATCTCCAACAGTTTATTGAGAAGCGTTTGAAGATTGGGGAACTGAGCTGGGACGAATCCTTTAATTTAATCGACAAGTGGGTTTGTGGAGGAAGCACACAGACACTCGAAGGCTTTTGAGACTTTATTTTCTCTTCACTATTTTTTCTTTTTGCTGCGGCTGCAGTCACCTTATGGCTGCTTTTCTTCTCGCAGCTGTTTCTGAAACCCCAAGATCAGTCCCAGGCAGGCAAAGCAGCGACCTCACACCTTACTGCATGAAAATGAAGTTTCCAGATCAGCGTACCGGACAGTAATTAATCTAATTAACAATTACTCAGTAGCGACAAAGTTAAGAATGTCACATCTCGTGGCATACTTTTAATTTCAGATGCGCTTCTGAAAGTGATTTTTCCTGACATTTAACTGCCTTGCCGTATGTCTTTCTTCTTGCACAGAGATGCAATTTATCCAGCAAGGATGTGGTTTCATTTTCCTTGGGTGCTGGAGATATAAACAAGCATGGATTACCTTAATATGAAAAGTGATGGCCCTCGGCGTCTGCCTGAATATGAATGTTGAGGGGGATGAAGGAATCATTTTCCTTGGTGTATTTGCTATTAAGTTTGGATGGCAGACGGCTTGGATCTAAGCCTCAGTGACACTACACAACACTTTTGTAAATAAAAATTGATTTTTAAATAGTTTTAAATAGTGCTTACCGAATAAATTTCCCCCTAAATAAGTGTTCCTGTGCATGCATAGGAGAGGATGGGAAGGAGGCTTTATAAATCCAACCTCCACCCCCCCCACCACCACCCGCCTCAAGTACCATCTTGGCAATTTCGTGATGGAAGGTGTATGGCTTCAGTTATTGCAAAAGTTCTCCACGGCAGCTTTTGAGATGATAGATTTGGCAGGGGGATGTGAAAGTCCATGCACTTCCCCAGAGTGAACATCTTGAGTCTGGTGCCTTTCAAATCCATGCCCGGGGGAGTCACAAAGTACAAACTTAAACTCTAATTCATATTGATGCAATCATCCCCCAAACGCTACCAAGTCATAAAATGTTTCCTTAGGCCAGTGCGTCATTTTCTAGAGAAAGAAGTAGGGCTTGGAGGTTAGACAGGGGATTTGGAATAGACGTGGGACACAGAGGTGAAGGACAGACTGATCCCAAACTAGCCAATGAAGTGGCCCCAAACTCTGCTGCCCAAAGAGACTTCGGAGCTGGCCCACAAGCTGATCTCCAGGAAGTTGTGAGGTAAACTCCCAATAATGAATAGCAAATTCCAAGAATCCCTAAAAGTTCTCCTATCCCACTTAAAGCTTAGCCCTTTCATTGCGAGACTCTGTAGAAAGAATGGACTGTCACCAAAATGGCTCAACTATGGCAACTTACTGAGCATTAAAGTATCCCCGGCACCCGATCCCCTGCAGGTGAGCTATTCAGGACCCTGACACGTTTTACCTGCGTGCCTTCCAGGGACAAGGAAACTCTACGCCGGGCATGAAGCAAAGGGCGGAGGGCATTGGAACACACAAAAATTCTATGAAGGAAACGCCGTCCCCCTTTTAAAGAGATAGAAACTGAATTTCAGATGAGGTAAATGTCACAGTGGAGTCACCGAACTGGTAAGTGGTCCGGACAAAAATCTAACCCAAGTGTGGCTGACAGGGGCACATCTTCTTCCTACTTTACCAAGCTGCGTGCAGTCAGTGTAAACTCTGTCTCAAGCGTTGATTTGGACTATTTCTGATCTTTGTAGTTGTTTCAGTGATAGCTCAATTAGCCAAAATATTTAGGAAACGGGGCATTCTGGTCAATTAAAAGTCTACCTTAGCAAACGGAGTCTAATGAAATAACCAGATTGTCAGTATCTGTTCATTGCACAGCAGGTAGTTGCCCCTACTCCCCCATCTTTTTGTATCCTGTTTGCAACCTGCATTTCCCTTAATCATAACAGTTAACAGCTTTATTATCATTGTTGATACATCTTGTCTTCCCTATTCTATTGTAAGTTCAGACCCATGGGACAGGGCCCTTCTTGCCACATTTAATCTCCAGTGCATGGCATAGAGTAAGTCCTCAGTACAAAGTATATGTATATGTATATGTATTTGTGTATGTGCAGGTACGTTTACCCCTACTTGTGCATTGGATAGGTATATTACAGGTATATGTATACGTATACATGCATGGATATTAGACACTACATAGTATATTGTAATATAGTATATATTGTAATATATTGTAATATATAGAATATAGAATATATAGAATATAAAATATAGAATAATATATAATATAATATATATTCTATATATTACAATATGTATAATATTGTAATATAGCATAGTATATGATAAAATTATATGATAAATATATAATTTGTTATGTGTAATATATAGTGCATGATATAAAATATGTTTACCTTATACTATATGTATAGTAATATACAATACATTAATATATGATATAGTATATGGTATATTACAAGGTAGGATACATTTTACATATATGATATAGTATATGGTATATTACAAAGTAGGACACATTTTACATTATGCATCACATATTCTATATATAACACATTATATATTATTGCCATATAATTTTATCATAAAATATACCATATTACAATATACTACAATGTATATAACTACTAATATACTATAGGTATATAGCATACAGACATATATATATAAAATGTGATGGAATGAATGAATGAGAGCACGAAAGACTCTGAGAAGGAGGTGGTGAAGAGCGTTATTCTGAATGTGTACTGATCTGAGGATATCCCCAGACACAGTTGCCACACAAGGTTTGAATCCAGATTCTATCTCTAACCAGCTCTGCGTTTGCGGGCAAATCCCTTGGTCACCTGAGTCCAAGTAAAATAAGGGCAACTATACTATGAGTTAGCCTCTGTTGACACTTCCTGTGTACCAGACACAGTGCTAAGCACGTTGCATGTCCAAACTTAATGAATCTACCAAGTACCCTATTAGTCAGGTATTATTTTTAGCCCTATTTATAGGTGAGGAAATTAAGGCGCAGTGATCGCAAGTAATTCGCTCAAGGGCACACAGCTAGAACAGGATGGGGATTCTGGCTCCAGAGCTCGCATGCTTAATTCCTACAGCAGGGACTAAATGAAACAGTGGGCATACACCATTTCACACAGCACCCAACACGTACTAACCACTCAGTCAATGCTAGCTAGCCAGCCTTTGCCTCTCCCTTTTAAGGACGACAACCTCTGGCTTACCACATGTGCTGTTAAAACTTGACAATATATTTATTTGCCTTATAAAGAATGGAAGAAGAAATCAGCTCGCATAGATTTTATTTCCAAACTATCTATAAATAATAAGTTAAGGAAAACTTGCCTTTCCTATTTAAAGGTCTAATTTAGATCCTTTATCAAAATGATTTAAAATGCCTTTCACTGGGAAACCATATTTCAAAGACTTTATTTATTAGACTTCTTGAAAGTGTGTTTTTAATGCACATTCTGACTTTTTGCCAAACCTCTTCTCTGAAACAGTAAAATTAGAGCCGCCCCCTCTTTAAAGAGTTATATTTATTAGATTTTTACATATTGATACAGTACAATCTATCAAAATAAATCTGAGAATGGGCACATAAATCTTCCACTCTTCCAACATTCTTTATATCCAGAGTGTCCACAGTAATTTCCATCTGACAAACGCTCAGAGGAGTCTGGGGGCGAGGAACTTCTTTTCTAAAGAATCAAACTTGCATCTTCAAGTGTAACTTCTCTGGCTACCTTCACTTCCCTCACCACCATGGCTGCACTTGGACCAGAGTGGCTGTGTGTGTGTGTTTTATCTGACACCGGTAATTAAATGTAATTGCCTTTTAAGCCTAAACAGCTGTGAGCTCTACAAAATGCACACAACTCATAAGCCAAGGCCTGAACCAGTGTTTCAACCCCTTGGGAGGATGCTCGAAGATACGTCACCATTTTGCCTCTTTTCATGCTGCACCCTTCAACACCTTTCTTCCTTTCGATTTAAATTAAAGACAATTACTTCAAAAGAAGATACCTATTTCTAAAACTTCGGTGGGTGGATTCTGAGGGATTTCAAATAATGTACGTGTTGCCAACATCCCAGTGATTTTGAACGTGAGACTTTCTTTTCTGTAATTCAGAGATCTCTACGGTGACATGTCATAGACACCAGAATGGATGCGCAGGGGCACGGATATGTATCATATTTGATACACGGGTTACCCACTTGACAGTGTAGAGGTCAAGAAATTCTAGGGGCGCCTGGGTGGCTCAGTCGGTTAAGCATCCAACTTCAGCTCAGGTCATGATCTAATGGTTCACGGGTTTGAGCCCCGCGTCGGGCTCTGTGCTGACAGCCCCGAGCCTGGAGCCTGCTTCGGATTCTACGTCTCCCTCCCTCTCTGCTCCTCCTCCGCTCATGCTCTCTGTCTCTCAAAAATAAATAAACATTAAAAAATTTTTTGAAAAAAAGAAATTCTAGTGAGAGATAAGATCTTGGGCCTCCCTTTTTCGGGAGAGGAACATTTTAATCGCCAAAGCGTGGAGCATGGTAAGTGCATGCATTATATCTTCCTTTTTAAAACCCGTGAACTAGTTTGTATTGCATGGGGCTCCAGGTGCACTTATCAAATGAGGACAAATTTAAAAATGACAATTTTCATCAGGTAATTTGACCCTCCATATGGAGGAGAGGTATATATGACCCTGTAGGAAGAGTCTGAGTCAGTTTTTGCACTACCCTGGTGATGGACTCAATATTTGCGTCCCTGCTCCCACCCACCCAACTCCCGTATGTCAAAGCCCTAACATGCAATGTAATAATATTTGGAGATGAGTTTTTGGAGACGTACTTAGGTCTAAATGAGACCATGAAGTTGGGATCCTCATGGAATTACTGAATGCCCTTAGAGGAAGAGGAAGAGGAAGGGGAAGAGAGAGAGAGAGAGAGAGAGAGAGAGATGTCTCTCCATACGCATATGCCAAGGAAAGACCATGTGCGGACACAGCAAAAAGGTGGCCAGCTGTGCATAAACCAGGAGGGGAGGTCTCCCCAGAACCCAGCCATTCTGGTACCCTGAAGGTAGACTTCCCAGGCTCCAGAACTGCGAGAAATGAATGTCTGCTGTTTAAGTCACCCAGCCTGTGGTATTTTGTTAGAGCTACCCAAGCTGAGAAAAACATCAAACTCAGTGTTCTTGAAAGATGAAAATAAAGCTGCGCCGGTATCCATGCTTTGACGAATACCCACAGCCTCTCTCCCTCTCCTGGTCCAGTGTCCCCTTCCGTCTTTCCACCTCCACTATCTCGAACAGTCACGATCCCCCCATTGCCATGTGGCGGGGTCCAAACCGCTGACCATAGCATCCCAAATCCTTTCTAATCAGTCCCCGCTGATTTCTGCAACTGCCTCTCCAGGGGATCACATCTCTAAGTGACCTGCCTCACCGTGGCCAGCCCACTACCCATTTCCGTTTATAGCCCAAAAGCACCTTGGTTTTCCACTGTTTCCAGCCCCACCTGTGCACCCTAACATTGACCCCCCTCTTAATCCAAATATTTAGCCGATGCAAATTCTTCCGCAGGTCCAGGGTGAAGTGTGTCCCTCATGCTGGGTACACAGAAGCTAACATAACCAGTTGGGAGGAAGGTTGACAGCAGGAATGGGCAGGAAGGAGGAAAGAATGGAAGGAGGTGGGTTCAGTCAGAGCTGGCTTCTTCTGCACCTCATACACATATCATCTGCTACCTCCACTCACATGCCCCTTGGGACTTAGAGCGACTTTCTGAACAAGAGACAGCACCAAGGCCACCCAGGGCTTCAGCACGACTGAGAGATTCTTGCCATTTTGAGTAAAAGGAAGGAGCAGAACTAAAAATTTCTTATGAACCTACTATGTGCCAGGCAATTCTAAGTACTTTAACGTACTCAGTTTCCACTGCAATCCTCAAAGGCAGACTTAAAGCAAAACCTTTCCTGGGGCGCCTGGGTCACTTCGGTCGCGGGTTTAGCGTCCGACTCTTGATTTTGGTTCAGGTTATGACGTCATGGCTCTTGGGATGGAGCCCTGCTTCGGGCTCTGCACTTACAGGGCAGAGTCTACTTGGGATTTTTTTTTTCTCTCTCTCTTTCTCTGTCTCAAAATAAATAAACATTAAAAAAAAAAAAGCTCTTCTTTTATAAGTGAGAAAAAGGAGGCCCAGAAGTCTTGTCATGAAAGAATTTAGAGCAGGATTTGAATCCAGACCTTCTTCCATTCAATCAACTTGTTGTTGTTGTTGTTGTTTTTAGTATGAGTAGCTATCTTGAAAACTATTCAGCCAGGCACTGAGGTCCCAGAAATGATATGACCTGATTAGTGTTTTCTAGTGGCTTCCAGTTTGAGAGAATGGAGCACACCTATAAACACAATAAAGCAAGAAAGGGTAAACAAGATTCAACCAACAGTCCATACTGTTCATTTGTCTACACTCCTTGAGGCACAAACACTTATTGAGCATCTGCTAAATCCCAAGTACTATCTCATGACTTTCCCGTGTTTATACTTTTAGACCTGTGGGATCTCTGCAGAACTCTGTGGGATCAGTATGACCAGTATTCTATGCATTGTGTAGACAGGAGTTTAATTAACACGTCCATGTTTCCTCAGCTGGTACAAAGAAGAAAGCTTCAACCACATGTCAGAAGCCCATTGAGAAATGGACCCAGGAGCGCCTGGGTGGCTCCGTCGGTTAAGCGTTCAACTTCGGCTCAGGTCATCATCTCATGGTTCACGGGTTCAAGCCCCGCGGCAGGGTCTGTGAAGACAGCTCAGAGCCTGGAACCTGCTTCAGATTCTGAGTCTCCCTCTCTCTCTGCCCCTCCCTCGCCTGCCTCTCTCTCTCTCCCTCTCTCTCAAAAATAAATACACATTTAAAAAATCTTTGTTAATGAACCCAATGTTAGAATGTTTCGTGCATAAATTTGTGTATCCGTATCTTATTTATGCACTGAGGCATAAATTCACTTACAGAGTCTTAGGGTCAGGCAACTGGGATGACATTTAGAGCCACAAGATCTTAGATTCATCCAGTGTCTTTAAGTTGTGTTACAGTTTTGCAGTCATTGGCCATAAGGAGCGGGACACAAGAGGAACAAATGGGCCCTGTCTCTGCTACAGCAGCGGGGATGAATATCACCACCTTCGGCTTGCAGGGCACTGGGGCTTGACGACACCACACATCAGTCACAGAGTCTGAGAGCTACTATTAGACACGTTTAGTGGGTCTACATAAATCTCTTTTAGCATAATTTGTTCCTTCCTAAAAAAGGAGGGAGAGAGAGAATGGGGTGGGGGTGGGGGAGAGAAAGGGAGATCATATTTGTACAAATCTGCGTTTGGAAGTCCTAAAAAGCAATCAGAGCCAAAGACCAAGAGGACCAGCGACGCTCGGGAGGTAGGGATTTTGAAACTGGAAGCCCTGTGAGAAGCCAACATGGTAAGAGGGACAGAACCCAACAAGAAGTGTTCACCACTCACTTGGCCAGACACAGACGAAAGCCATGCGCTGGGAATGTATGGCCAGAGCCACAAGGAGAAAACTAGCCCCTGGATCAGTACCTGGCTTCATATATTATTTTTGCTATTTCTTTTTTTTTTTCCTTTGATTTCTTCTTTGACTCCTAGGTTCTCTCTTCTTTTTTTAATTTTTATTACTTACTTATTTATTGTATATATAATTTCTAGTCAAGTTAGCTAACTACAGTGTATACAGTGTGTCCTTGGTTTGGGGGGTAGATTCCCATGATTCATTGCTTACATGCAACACCTGTGCTCATCCCAACAAGTGCCCTCCTCAACTCCCATCACCATTTCCTCCTCCCCTGCTACCCCCCCCCCCACCAATCAACCCTCAGTTTGTTCTCTGCCTTCAAGAGTCTCTCATGGTTTGCCTCCCTCCCTCTCTGTTTGAAACTACTTTTTCCCCTTCCCTCCCCTCCATGGTCCTCTGCTAAGTTTCTCAAGTTCCACATATGAGTGAAAACACATGATATCTGTCTTTCTCTGACTGACTTATTTCACTTAACATAATGCCCTCCAGTTCTATCCACGTTATTGCAAATGTCAGGATTTCACTCTTTCTCATTGCCAAGTAGTATTCCATTGTATATATAAACCACATCTTCTTTATCCATTCATCTTTTTGCTATTTTTATGGGCTGATAACTGCATGATTCTGGTAACTCAATTGGGTGTTCTCTCTCTCTCTCTCTCTCTCTCTCTCTCTCTCTTCCTCTATCATAGGTTCTGTCTCATAGGCCATAGAGTGGATTCTGTGCTGAAAGGTAACAATTAGCCTGGCAATAGAATATTCCTGATGTGTTTCTATTTTGCTTTATCTTTTTTTTTTTCCTCTCTGCGATTGTCCTACAAATAATAATTAAAAAAAAAAACAAACCTATCAGTACTAGATTTTTACTTGGAAGTTCTAGAGATGTCCTTAAAGTAACCATTTCTCTGAATGGATGGTTTGGATCATAGCAATCTGTGCCTTCTTTGGTTCTTGAGAACAATCCTATCACTGAGGAAATCATGCCTCAGGACTAATTTCCTTTGATTCTGGAGTCGACACAGAGTGGCTTAACTCTGGGGCTACCTGGGATAAGAGTTTCTGACATGCAGACTATGTGTAAGGCCTGGTTTGATGGGGAGACTCACCCCAGGCTACAGACAGTGTTATTCACACACCACCCAGCAGATATTGTGATCTGACAAGGAATCGGGGCCTTGCTTTCCATGTGGATGCTCCCAGGGATTCCACGGAACATTATACCAGGGAATTCTCGTTAGCAAATTCTCTTCACTACTAAAGCAAGACAGAGCTCCAGGAGGAAAATTTGGCCTCATTCTTAAAATATAGTTTTGAAGGTAAATTTGCTTTCATGGTGGCCTATAACATGCTCCCTAATGGCTCCAATTTCCTGGTGCACACGTTCTTGTGTAAACCCTTTCCCTTGAGTGTGTGCTAGACCTAGTGACTAACCTCTAATGAATAGTATATGGCAAAGGCAGTGAGATGACACCTACAAGGCTATTGATACTCACGTGGTCACAGGTAGACACCATCAGTTCCTCACAAGTGGCTAGCCAGGGAGTTGGGGCTTCATGTTGGTCACAACATGGCAGCTTGCTTCCTACAAAGAGAGCAAGCCACGAGAGAATGATGACACACGGAAGATAGAAGCCACAGTCCATTTGTTTGTTTGTTTGTTTGTTTGTTTTGAGAGAGAGAGTAGGAGAGGGGCAGAGAGAGAGGGGGAGAGAGAGAATCCCAAGCAGGCTCCACACTGTCAGGACAGAACCCAAAGAAGGGCTCAATCCCACAAACTGAAGACCATGACCTGAGCCGAGATCAAGAGTTGGACGCTTAACCAAATGAGCCACCCAGGCACCCCTAGAGGTCACAGTCTTTTTATAACCTAACATTGGAAGTGACATCCATTGGTTCTGCCATAAGCTGTTCATTAGAGGCAAGGCACTAAGCATAGCCCACACTCAAGAGAAAAGAAAGGTCGCACTTTTTAAAGGGAGAAATGGCCAAAAATTTATGGACCTAAAAATTACCTCAGCCCCAATCTAACAGAGTTAGCAGGAAATCCTTCCATTTTGGGGGCCACGTTGCTCTTCCAGGCTAACTTCAGAATCCCTGGAACTTACTTGGTTTTATTGAAAGAGGAGAAAAGCCTCTAGCACTATTCTGGGCATCAAAGCAGAAGAGGTTATGTTCTAGATTTAGCATGTCTCTCCTAAGTAGGCAAGGTCTTCTCTGCCCAAGGTGTTCAACAAAGGTTGTACACCCCACACCTGTGTTCCCAGTTCATTTCAAGCCCTGCCCCATTCACAAAGCAAGTTGGTCCACAAAGCATCCCTTTGGACAGAGCTCTGCTTTGGAGTAAGAAACCCATAATTCACAGTCAGGTATAAACAGAAATTACTTGACTACCTTGGTTATTCACACTCTTTCCCTATTTTCCCAATGAGTTAGATAACCAAAAACTCCTTCCTGTTAGATCTTAGAAGCCCCATTCTTCTCCCTTCATGTTTCTTCAACCAAAATAGAAAGTTGGAAGCTATTGTTCTTTTTTATTCTTCTCTCCTTCTTTAAGACCTCTCCAAGAAAGGTCGAGTGCACACAGTATCTATTTCAAAGCCTTTAAGATTATATTTTAGGGGGCAATTTAGCCAATTATTATTTTAAAGTACACTCTTTCTTAGAGAAATATCAGTCTGTATAGAATTTCCTCTACAGGGAGCCTGAATGGCTCAGTCGGTTAAGCATCCGACTTAGGCTCAGGTCATGATCTCACGGTTTATGAATTCGAGCCCCCACATCGGGCTCTGTGCGGACAGCTCGGAGCCAGGATCCTGCTTCAGATTTTGTGTCTCCCTCTCTGCCCCTCTCCCACTCACACTGTCTCTGTCTCTCACAAATAAAGATTAAATTTTTTTTTTTTTTTTTAAAGCATTGCCTCTGAGAGGGATGCCTAGGTGCCTCAGTCATTTGAGTGTCTGACTCTTGATATTGGCTCAGGTCATGATCTCACAGGTGGTGGGTTTGAGCCCCATGTCTGGCTCGGTGCTGACAGCATGGAGCCCGCTCGGGATTCTCTCTCTCCATCTCTCTCTGCCTCTTCCCTCAAAAGAAATAAATAAACATTTTTTAAAATTTAAAGAAAAAAGAGTCTCCTCTAAGAAATGCACACATGAGGGAAGACTTTTCTCTAAACTTGAAATTTTCTAAATCATTCTATCTATTTATTTTTAAAGATCTTATGGTTAATGTCTACACCCAGCATGGGGCTTGAACTTCCAACCCGAGATCAAGAGTTGGATACTCTGCCAACTGAGCCAGCCACCCCAAAACATTTTGAATCAAACCAAAATGGTTTGTGAATCAAGGGTTACTAGTCTTGGCTTGCAGCGGCTCACCTGAGTCTGATGAACTCGAACCTTCCTACGGGCAGTCACTTCATTCACACATGGTCGTGTCTGAACCTCAAACCCAGGTTTCTGTGGTTGACTCCTTGCGAATTAGTTGAGGGCTCTTTTTTGACCAGCTAAGGAAGCAAATTCAGAAACATAGGCACCCAGGCTTTGAGCAGAGGGAGGATATTCTTCTAAGGCTGGATCATGGCATAAAAAGACCAGAAATGGGGGGCGCCTGGGTGGCGCAGTCGGTTAAGCGTCCGACTTCAGCCAGGTCACGATCTCGCGGTCCGTGAGTTCGAGCCCCGCGTCAGGCTCTGGGCTGATGGCTCGGAGCCTGGAGCCTGTTTCCGATTCTGTGTCTCCCTCTCTCTCTGCCCCTCCCCCGTTCATGCTCTGTCTCTCTCTGTCCCAAAAATAAATAAACGTTGAAAAAAAAAAAATTTAAAAAAAAAAAAAAGACCAGAAATGGACCCAAAATTTAGCATCCGTGAAAATATGCTACAGTCCGTGACAAATAAGGCAAGTCGTATTTGGTCCGTGCGCTAATATATCCCCTCAGTCCCTTCTCTCACGAAACTGCTCGCACTGGCAGAGAACATGTTGTCATCCTTGGTGTATTTTTTAAAAGTTTTTTTTTTTAAATGTTTTATTTATTTTTGGAAGAAAGAGAGAGAGCGCGCACAAGTGGGGAAGGGGCAGAGAGGGGTGCGGGGGTCAGAGGATTCAAAGCCAGCTCTGTGCTGTCAGCAAGGAACCCAGTGCAGGGCTCGAACTCATGAACCACAGCACCGTGACCTGAGCCGAAGTCAGATGCTCAATCAAACGAGCCCGCCGGGTGTCCCTTTTGGTTTGCTTTTTAACCTGCGACTTCCTCTCTTTAAACTTTTTAAAAGGAGCCCCCCAAATGATATTATGAACAACTGAGAAAACGCGTTCAAGCTACCTAAAGTATCTAAGAATAGTACCTTCCTAGTGACTTGTAGGACGAGCTAAAGCAAATGCACTTAGAACCGGACTCACTACTTTTTCATAATGGGATGGACTAAATTCCATTATATAGGAATCACACATAAAAGCCTTCCTCTCCATCAAGTGATAGATCAAAGGAAGGAAAGATGAGTGGTCTACAGGCATGAGCCACGCCTCCCGAATTCTGAGACCAGGACTGAACAGCCTGCATTTTAACTACCTCTCCTTGACATGAAACAGTCTTCACGTGTCTCCCACTGAGGAAAGTCAGGTAGGCTCAGCTACAAAGATTTTCTTCCGTTGCCCACTGCCCCCCACCCCCCCCCTTTCCTTTACCATTCCATCGGAAGGATGACAGGTCCCTGACTGGGCTCAGGTGAATCTAATTTAAAATCCGGACTTGGCGCGTCCCTCCCATCTGAGCCTTGCAGGGAGGGCATCTGTCAGCATCACAGCGTGGGTCCCTGGCATATTTACGGTCGCAGTGACGGCCTGCCCATCCCTCCGCAGCTGCAGTGGCACCCGATTCCTGCCCCCATCTGAGTGGAAACTACCCAACCAGATATTCTGACTTGTAGCGACAGATGAGAACGCGCCGTGTCCCCCCAGCACCCCGCTGCCCTCATCCCCTCTTGGGCAGAGTACCGAGGGGCCATCAGTGCGCCATTCCAGCAGCCATCTTGCGGCGGTGTTGCAAATTCATCGGTATTCTAAAGAAGCCATGCCTTTGTCCCCTCACTCGCTCTGCAGACATTACCAAGGGTCTCCTATGGGCCAGCCACACGCCTAGTCATTGAAATGCAATCACAGACTCGCCACCCCATCCGTGACCTCGTGGAGTTCGCTCTCCTCACGCCTCCCGTATGGGGAGCTTTCTGACCTGTGTTTCTTAATTTCCGAGAAGTGGATGCCAAATGACAGGCAGGTCTCTGCTGAGGAATTCTTTGGCTGAGGATTTCTTTTGCAGATTCCTAAGGTCTAACCCTGGCAGGACTTGCCCAGGGTACACACACGACCCCCGAAACGGGAAGATGTGAGTTGAACCATCAAGACCCCTGGACTAGAAGCCAAGGGAGGCATCCGGCATGTTGCCCACTGGACGCTTTTTCAAGGCCCAGTTATATGCCAGCCCGATGCCCGCGACTCTGCACACACAAACCAGTCACACAGGCTCCGATTCTCAGTGCAGTGACAGTCTAGGGGGTGCTGGGATGGGGAGGTGAACAGATAATTTAGAAACATTCATAGCGGAGGTGTGTGCAGGTAACAATAAATGTCGTTAAAATAATAAGGAAAGAAAGGAAGTCTGAGACCTAGGCCAAGCCCTTTACCCCTTTGCCCTCAGTCTCCTCATGTAGAAAATGGGCATGATTCTGGATCATTTTCAGGGTAGCTTCCCCTGTACCTAGGACACATCGGTCCAGGCTGAACCAGTGGCCCAAATCTACCCATTCACTTCTTTTCTGCACCTCCTGAGAACACCCCAACCCGAGTCCATGTGTCTGACCATTCTGTTCCCAGCCAGGAACAAACAAAACCCAGCTCACATTCACAAGAAGTTACCAAGAGCTTTCACAGACAGGGTTCATTGGATCATGTCTCTTCTCTACACACAAAGAACAGGTCCGAGGTTGTTCTTTCCCTTTTATGGGTGAAAACCTTCAAGCCTCAAAGAGGTGAAATAATTTGATCAAGATCTGAGAAGAAGAAATAAGCCATGAAGCTGAATTTATTTTTTTATTTGCCTATTTATTTATTTAGAAAGAAGTCCACTTACCTGTTTTCCCTAAGGATACCCCAACAGAGTAAGGAAGAGTAGTTTTGTGTGTTTGTTTTTAATGTTTATTTTTGAGAGAGAGAGACAGAGAGAGACAGAGGATCTGGAGAAGGCCCCAATGCGGGGCTCAAACTCACAAACTGTGAAGTCAGACCTAAGCCAAAGTCAGACGCTTAACTGAGCGGCCCAGGCGCCCCAGAAGCTGAGGCCTTCTGCCTCCAGATTCCACACATGCCTAGACTAGTGAGCAGGACGGATCGGAGGAGGAAAGAAGCAAGGGTCCCCGGGCCACAGCAGGCATCACCAGCAGAGCTGGATTTGTGACAAACGCAGCAGAGGTGAAGGGCCCTGGAGGATGCAACAAGCTGGCCTGGGCAATCTCACCTCCACAACTGACTCCTGGACCCTCTGTCAGTTCCGGTTCTTCGGCCTGTGGCACCTTCTCCAGCCTGTGCCTGTGAATCAACCAAGGGCTGCACGCAGTTGGGGGTAGTTCGCAGAGCCAAAGGCACTGTTTGCCAGCAAGTATAAGAAACCGCCCAGCAACGGCCCGCAAACCGGAAGTGAAACCGGATGCAAAACCAAACCTTCGGGTCATCGGAGCCTAACTTCCTCTCCAGCGACTTCCGTTATTGCCACGTGTCCTGCCCCGGTGACCTCTTCCGTGTAGGAGGCTCTGAGAAAGCATATTCATATGCGGAGACAAAGGCAGGGGAGACAGAGGTGAGCCCGGATTCTAAGAATTGGAGGGGTTTCCTTCCCACACATGACCAGTCCAAACCAAAGTCCTCAGGAGATTGTCAGGCTGGCTTTTCTTGTTTTACCCCATTTTACCACAACAGATGTGGCACGTTGAACATTTCTTATGAATGAAAAAGAAAGAATGTGTATTTAGCCAAAGCAATTAAGAGTTAACTCTTAACAATGTGGCTGAGGGGCATGTGGGCGACTCAGTTGGTTAAGCTGCCAACGCTTGATTTTGGCCCAGGTCATGATCTCACGGTTGGTGAGTTCGAACCCTCCATCGGGCTCTGCCCTCACAGCACAGAGCCTGCTTCAGATCCCCTGTTTCCCTCTCGCTGCCCCTCCCCGACTTGTGCGAGCCTGCTCTCTCTCTATGTCTCAAAAATAAATGTTTCAATAAATAGATAAAAAGTAGCTATTTGATATCTAGAGAAAGGTAATTTTTTGCTTTGTACCCCTTAAATCAAGTTTACGTCAATGCTTTTTACATACCCACTGGGGGGGTCCCACTCATATGACAATACCTCATCTTCATCAATGTGATCCCCATACCCATGTTGGGAGTTTTGTCTTATTCTCTGCATTTTACGGAGGAGGCACTTCGTTATTCCCCTTCAAAGCTGCACCCCTAATCCGCTTTGTCCCGAGGCCACGCGGAACAAAGCGGAAAGTGGCCTTTCCGTAGGGACTGGGAAAAAAACACCACCTCTGGAAAATATTTCTTCTACCTGGCTGTGTACTTGAATTAAAGCATGAAACAACTTCAAATGGAGACGAATCAATACATTAAATCATTGTTATCTTCTATTCACCTTTTATTCTAGGAGTTAGGTTTACTGCCAATCCACCTTGAGATCCCTCACTAATGATGCAGGGGCACGCGGGGGGTGTTTAGGAATAATGCCTCTGGAAACAGGTATTCCCTTGAGAAGTTAGGTCAGGACATGAGGCACTTGGTCACCCACTGTTGTCCCAGGGAGCCATCCGTCTTAGGGCTGGTGCCTGCGTGGGGTCTCCTTGCACTCTGAATTGGAGCTGGATCTATGATGTACAGTAACGGGGATATTGGGACAAAGGTCACCTCAGGCCAATTCTGGGCCTAAGGAAGCCTGAACACTTTTGCTTCCTCTCCTGGAATACTTGCTTTGGGAGTGGTGGTAGGTTCAGTGAGTCTCCCTAAAAAGTTTCATCCATGTCCTAAGCCCCAGAACTTGGGAATGTAACTTTATTTTGGAAAAAAACATCTTGGTAGATGTAGTTTAGTTGAAGATCTCGAGATGAAATCACCTGGCGTTACCCAAGGGATCCTAATCCCAACCACAGTGCCCTTACAAGAAAAAAGCAGAGGGAGATCTGAGACACAGAAAAGGAAAAGACCACACGGAGACAGAGGCACAGAACGGAGAGATGCTACCATAAACCAGTGACTGTTTGAAGCCACCAGATGCTAGAGGAGCCTCCTTCAGGATTCTTCCCCGAGAACTTCTAGAGGGAGCGGGGCCCCGTCTATTCCTGGATTCCAACTCCTGGCCTCCAGAACTGTGACAGAATAAATTTCTGTCATTTTAAGCCATCCAGTTTGCGATAATTTGTAATGAAGGCCCCAGAAAACTAATGCTGGAGTCTTTAGAGTCCATTTAAAAAGTGTGCCTGTCAGGTCAGGAAGGCAATATGGAAGGATCATGTAGAGAGGAGACCCTGACACTTCACGGTGAGGAAGAAAGGCCCAGCATCCCGGTCAAGGCTTCATGACCCTATTCCTGGTCACTGTGTGACAACAACCCCACGAGAGGCCACCAACATCGTCAGTAGAAGATCTGCTCAACTGAGCTCACTGAGCCAAGGGAAACAATAAAATGGCTGCTGTTTTAAGCCTCTAAGTTTGGGGAGATCTTTTGTGTAGCAACAGATCATTTAAAAGGAGACCAAGGGGCAAGTCAGGTGAAGAGAGGTCTGAGGACCCTGAAGAGTGAAAATAAAGGATCACAGTGGGAGGAAGAAGGTCATCAGGGAACAAAGGGAAGAAAAGCACATTGACCACAATGTCACAATCCTGACTTGGGCTGTGGAATACAAATCAGACAGTCCCCAGTACTCAAAATTGAGTCCTCAGCCACAGATAACACAGAAACGTGTCTTCTGTGGGGAATTGAAGAAGCAATGATAAACTTAGTGCTTAGGTGATGAAAACAGGCCAAGTAAAAGTGAATGCCTGGTGATATACATGTGTTGGTGTCTTACTGCCACCATAACAAATTACCACCAACCCAGAGACTGAAAACAGCAAAGACCCATTATCTTCTCGTTTTGAAGGTCAGAACAGCAAAATTCGTCCTACAGAAAGATGTAACAAGTTGTTGGCAAGCCTCATTCCCCCTGCAGGTTCTAGAGGGTCTCCGTTTCTTCGTCCTCTCCAGCTTCTAAATTCCACCTCCATTCCTTGGCCTGTGGCCTCCTCCTCCGTCTTCAAGGCACATCACTCCAGCCCCTGATTTTCTCTTCCCCTCTTCTCTAACTCTGGCCCTCCTCCCTCCCTCGGACATCAGACCTACCTGGATAATCCACAATAACTTTCCCACCTCAACAAGTTTAACTTAATCACATCTGCACAACCCTTTATGGCCTGTAAGGTAACATATTCACCAGGTCTGAGGATTTGGGTGTGGGCATCTTTCTAAGCCTGTGAGTCAGCCTACCTTACATTTAATGAGCATTGGCTCCATGTAAAGCACTGAACTCTTTCTATCTTACTCAATCTTCATAACAGCCCTATGGGAGAAGTATTATCATTTCCCCCACTTTAAAAGGGAAACCGGGGCTCAGTAAAGTGAGACTACATCCATGTTTACACAAAAGACAGAGCCAGGACTCTGGTCAGGGGGTCTGATTCCAGAACCTGTGCCTTCACCCTCTGCATGTCCTTCTCCTACATACTATGCTCCTCAAGTGTTAGCAGAGGCATCGCCAGCAGCCACTTCTAATGCTCCCATTTTACAGAGACCCAGAGAGAGAAAATGATCTGGTGTGCCAGCAAGAGGCAAACAAGACCAATTTTATTCAGTCAACAACAAATATTTACTAAGGTCCTACTAAGTGCCAGATGCTGGGGATTCTACAGTGAACAAAACAGAGTCCTTACTTTCCAGTAGGGAAGATATACCAGGTGTAAATAAAGGATGACAGTCGATAATGTCAGCCATAGAAGAGGGTTACAAAGGAAAATAAACCCGGACAAAAGAGCAACTGAGAGGAAGGGACTTTAGAAGGAGTAGTCAGGACCTTTGTGATGAAGGGAGACCAGATCCCGACTTTAATGAGCAACGTTCAGTCTTCCTCTAAAGAAGCAAAATACAAAAAGAAAAAAGGAAAGTCTTTCTCTGGAGGAATATCAGTATCGAAGTATGTGCATTTGGGTTAAACAAAGATGTAGGGATAATTGCATGCAAATAGATCTTCGTCAAGATCTCATTGGATCTGGTTGGATATGGCCATTAAGAGCCAGGGAGTGGAGGCCACACTACCATACTGGAGAACAGAGCTCTCCTACCACACAGTGAACCATCACTTTTGTTTTTCCACTTGCGTATAGATAGTAGAAGTCATACAAGATGTTATTTCTTTCACTGTAAAGCATTTTATTCCTTCCCACCAGCTCCCCAGCCCTGTAAGAGACTTGAAGAGGTAAGAGATAACCCCCAACCTAACTGAGGAGCTATGGTTGCTTGTTGTATCTCAGAATCTGCCACCACAACACCTGAGCTGCCTGGGATTGGAAAGTCTTAAGACGGAAAGTGGGATTTGATTTGGGCTCTAAAGGAGCTAAAGTGGTTTTCATGTGGGGACACTGCACAAATGGTCCAGTGTGTTTTGGGAAGAGAAAGGAGATCAATCTAGCCATTCCAAGCATACCATGGTGGGGTAACAGGTGGGCTCCTCCTGGTATGGAGACTTGAGTGGCATCAGATTAGGAATGGTGTTATGATAACAGCAGAGTTCCTGAAGAACAATCTAGAAGTAGAATTGTTGGGAAGGGGAGACTAAGTAATAAATGAGGAACCACTTAGAGACCAATGCTCTAATGGAAACTGAGAAGGGAGGTCATGGAGAGAACATGTTGGAAGAAATTATGGTGGCTTGGGTGGGTCTGTGTTTCCCAGAATGCCCTTTCTTGTACACTTATTGTTTAGGAAGACCACCATGGAGATTTGGGGCAGAGGAGGGTGCAAAGAAGGGGGAAACATTTTACAGCTCATGAGTTTTTGTAGATCTGCTGACCCACCTCCTTCGTGTGAAGCAGTGGTTGGGCCTGTGACAGCTCTACCTTGCCCTAGATTTTTCTTTAGCTACTCCGGCTCTTGGGTTAGGGTTATGTCTTCATCTCCATGATGAAAGGTTCCAGGTTCCAAGAACTGACACAGGTCTCCTTTCATTTTCTAGCTTACTCTTGTTGTCCTACACTGCACATCTATCTTCCCCACCTGACTGGACGCCCTGTGGGCTTGAAACTCCAGCATCGGATATAAAGATAACAGTGCAACAGCCTTACAGAAACTTACAGCTGTTAACCAGCTCCCACAATTGCACAACATCAAATCCTGGTAACAAAGATATGGTTCCCTGTAGTGCCAGTTTTCTAGCTGAAGCCTCACTGATATGGAAAAGCAATAAGATAGGATTCTGGAGCCTACTAACCATCTTGATGATTAATAATAGTAAAACCAACAACTGACATTCACTAGAAAACTGCCTATTTTTTTTTAGTGCTATACAAGGGACTTGACAAACTCTCACTAATCCTTGTAATAACCATGGAGACGGCTCTGCCTTCGGTTTTCAGCGGGAGGTCATCTAGCAGCTCCCAAATCTAGAAAGTTACAGCCCTTGATTCAAAGCCACGTCAGTCTAACTCGGTGTGCGGGGGGTGGGTTGGGGCGGGGGGTGGAGATGGCCAAGAATGCACTCTGTCTCTATCGTAGCAGAGAGGGAGAAGCAGAGGTCTGCTCGTTTGGAAGCTGGCAGGGGAAGGACCTCAAGGCCATGGGCAGAAACTGGACACACCAATTAAAGGGGTTAGTTAAGCATTGGAGGAAGGGTAGGGAAGGGAAGAATGGAGGCGGAGGTTACTTGGGACACGGTGAAGTTGAGGTAATGACGAAATGTTAAAGCTTTGATACTCTTGTTCAGGTTAGACACTACATGGTTGCTTTGTTTCCCGGAGAGTGTCTGACTGGTTTTGTACTTGTAAGGAAGTACTCTCGTCTTACAAACCATCAACCTGGGGATGAGAAATCACATGGAAAATTGCCAATGGAGGTATCTTTTAAGTTTTCCCGCTTGAGATGGGGAAGAAATGTTTCACGTCCCTGCTGGGAATGAAAACAAAACGTCTCCCTGAAGCGATCAAGGCCTTCCAAGATGCTGGTAAGGGAATAGGCCCGGTGTAGAGAAAGATTTTTATGCCCCGGGGGGTAGAGGGAAGACAGCAATTCCAGGGGCAGAAAAGAACCAGGAGGAGCACAGCCAGTCCGTAAACTCTGGGTAACCTGGGTGAAACTAGAAACCAGACAGGATCCAGGAGCTGGAAGTTTCTTGATGGCCAGGTGATATGGCTTATAAAGAAAGAGGCCAAGAGGCCAGACCATGGGAAATGAAATGGGCTGGTGGCGGGTCAAGGAGCAGGAGAGCAGTAAAAGTTGAGTGATTTCTTGTGTGATTAAGGGTTTATTTGGTGTTTTCTGGAGTTAGAGGGAAATATGATAGGGGAGCCCAGTTTCGGGGCCTCTATACATGCCTCCCCCTGTTTGATAGAAAAAAGCAGCTCACAACAGGTTGGATGTGGAGATTATTATTTTAACGTCTTGATCTCCCCTCCTCCAAAAAACAAAGGCCTCCATTTACAATTACTATCTGAAATACACCGGGGACTGTGCTTTTTACAGCTTCTCAGAAAAGAGTAGATAACAGATGCACGTCGCTGCTCGATACAAACAAAACCAGTCATCTGCCCCTGAAACCTTCTCAAAGTTCCATCTTTCTTTATAAAGTCATCTGAGGGGTGTAAGCCCCAAACTTCTTTCATGGCCCAATTTTTCTTTTGTCAATAATCACACACACACACACACACACTCCAGAATCAACACCCGTTCTCCCCCATCCGCCCCGTAGAACATGTTTTGATTGGTAATTTCATTAATATGAGAAAGAGACTTCATTTTAAACATAGACAAAAGTGAAAGAATGATTTCCTATGGGAAGGTGGAATCATTTTGGCTGCTTGTTCATAACGCAATGAAAACCTGTAACCCTCCTCCCCCTGAAAATGGGTATAGTTATTAATTCTCAGTAGATTTGCACCTTTTCTGTGTTTTCAGATTTTTTTAACAAACTTTCATTAAAAAGCCTCAACGATGGGGCGCCTGGGTGGCGCAGTCGGTTAAGCGTCCGACTTCAGCCAGGTCACGATCTCGCGGTCCGTGAGTTCGAGCCCCGCGTCGGGCTCTGGGCTGATGGCTCAGAGCCTGGAGCCTGTTTCTGATTCTGTGTCTCCCTCTCTCTCTGCCCCTCCCCCGTTCATGCTCTGTCTCTCTCTGTCCCAAAAAAATAAATAAACGTTAAAAAAAAAAAATTTAAAAAGCCTCAACGCTTTTCATTTTAGCCATACGTTGTTTTAGATCATCAACTAAATTTTTGAATCGTCCGTGCTGGAATGTTAATGCCTATGCCAGCAGGAATAAGTAGTCACAAATTCTTTTTTTTTTTTTTTTTTTTTACATCACAGGAAAGATTCGTAACCTTTTAAAAAGCTTCTTGGCACAGACTCCTTTACATCTATAGCTAACTTAAGGGATCGTTGGAATCTTTCCCCCATTATCTTCCAAAATCAAGACTTGAAACAATAATGTCATAGATTCCCAAAATCCTGTTGAACTAAAATATCTCTGTCCCTGAAACAAGATCAACAAAAGTTTGAGGAGAGAAACCTAAGACAGTAATAAAATTCACAATGGAATAGAGACCAGTATCTCCTACTTCCGTGCATTCAAAGGATGGCCTCAAGGCTGAGCAAAGAAAACAAAACTGATACTTTAAAAAAAAAAAAAAAAACCTGAGCGCTTCTAATGCGTTTGGGAGCAGATGTCGAGGGGGCCAAACGGAACTTTGGGGTCACTGGGAAGGAATGTCAAAGCTGAGTTATTAAGTTTAAGTAGAAAATATAGCCTAAAAGTTTAGCTTCGAACGAATTAAGGATGTGCCAAAGGAATGAGTGAAATATTTTCTCTCCGAGTCACGGGGTTCGCAGGTTGGGATCCAGCATCTGGGGTTTATTACATGTGCTTTAGGTGACAGGTGGCTTCAGGAAATGGAGCCCTCGTAGAGCTTTTAAAATATTTTCCTGAGAAGGGTAAATAATTTGATGCCTTGCTGGTTTCCCTTCTGCGGGCTGTTTGAAATACAAAAACACATCTTAAGCCACATCAAAGTTGTTTCATGTGCAGGCAGAGGCAGACATCCTCAGCTCTGACACTTGGCCACATCGGTTTCACTTCTGGCATTCTGAAATCTGTCCTGTACGCAACTGGCAGAGCTCAGTTACCAAACCCTATTGTTGTATTTATAAAACTAATATTTATCGGCCATCTTTTTAATACCTGATTTTCATGAGCCTGAGAACTTTTATGGCCCAATTAGTTCCTAGGGGTAGCCACAGATGTTGAGCCAGAGAAAATAACCTCAGCTTTGGCACCAAAAATAATACGATGAGAAATCATTTCAACTTTTACAAATAAAAGAAATGCTGTCTTGAGCGCTTGCCAAGTCAACGGTCATTTCGCTGAGATCAAAGATGACGGATGATTTATTCATAAGTGTTTTCCCTTGCCTGCGTTGTTATTTTTTCACAGTTTTTGTTGTTGCTGTAGGTTTTAGTTTTTACTTCTCCCTGCGTTTCGTTCAAAACTATGTTTGGTTTGATATTATGAACCACCTAGAAGTCCCACTTTGCCCCGTAGGATGCTTCTCAATCAAAGAGAGTTACTCGGAACCTCTCACGCTATGTATTAAATTCTAAATAGTCATTCCGGATCTAGGAGCACAGTATTATGAGGATGTTATATTTAGTATTAAAATTCAACCCAAAGCCTTTTGATTATTTTCAGTTTAACACTATACTCTAAACTACACAGTTCTTAAATATACAACCCCATGGATGTTTACGTACATATGGCCCCTGTACCGCCACCGTTCCATTCAAGGTAGAAGACAGTTCCAGCACCCTAAAAATAAATAGCCAAGAGATGTTTTGAATTAATTTTAATGGACATGTTCCCTTTTAAAACAAGTGAAATTAAAAACAAAGAGTTTTTAAAAGAAGCTTTTCCACCAGATTGGTCAACTTTTTGTTTTCTTCATTTCATTAATTCCTGCAGCCCACTCTTTCTTTGACAACATCCTGTCTGTCGTTCTTCTCCATTTCAGAGTACACACAAAGAGAAATAGGTGATAGCCAACTAGACGGATACATGTATCTCAGCTAACAAGTACAGTCTCCTCATTCTTCTGGCCGACGCTCCGAGGGCATTCCTTCCAACACCTACCCAAGGGGAAGAGGCTCCCTCAGCACGACCCCCAACTGTTCCCCTGGGGTTCCCTGAACTGCAACCCATCCCAAACTCCCCTCTTCTCAGACGCTTTTTACAGAACTTGTAATTCACATTGACCTCAAAGCACGTACCCTCCAATCACTGTTTCCCCATTTCAACCAGGCATCCTCCCAATTTTAAACAAAGGCTACAATAAGTGATGGGCCAAAAAGCAATTGTAATCTCACATGGCATTTGAATAAAAGAGAAATCATGTAAGAGAATGTGAGAAGAGAGCAAGATAAGCTGTTTTTCCCCTGTAGTTCTGAAATAAGATCATTATTCTGTGTCCTAGAGTCTCGCCAGATAAGCTCATTGCCCTGAACTCTTATTTCCTGGGTTTGGGGGGGTTGTTTTTTGGTGGGGGTGGGGAGTGGGTGGGCTTGGTTTGGATTTGGGTTTGTTTGCTGTTTGTTTTGTCTTCTTTGAATATCTCCAGTGCATTCTAAATTTACAGCTTTTTAATTGGGACTTTGACAAATCTTATTCGTTGTTTTTTTTTTTTTAATTCTAAATATTTCTTCTAGATCTACAAGTATAGCATTGTAAAGCTGTGCCAGTATTATAAAGGTATTTATTAAAATTCAACTAAAAGCAATTTGATTATGGGGCAGCCTGGGTGGCTCAGTCAGTTGAGCGTCCAACTTCGGCTCCGGTCATGATCTCACGGTTCATGAGTTCAAGCCCCGTGTTGGGTTCTGTGCTGACAGCTCAGAGCCTGGAGCCTGCTTTGGATTCTATGTCTCCCTCCCCTGCTTGTGCTCTCTCTCTCTCTCTGTCTCTCAAAAATAAATATAAGCATTCAAAAAATAAAGACAATTTGATTATTTTAACATTATACAAGTGAACTTATTTTCCTGTCTTGTTAGAACTACATGATTTTCAATCATATCTGTATAAGGAGCTTCATGATCCAGTGACTTCATTGACAACTTTTTTTGTGGTGTATGCATGTACTTTTTTTTTTTTAATTGAGATTCTTGAAGACAGGTTTTCCTCACTGTAGTGCACTACCATTTGCATGCAGTTCTGGACATGGAGTAGGTATTTTAATAAATATTGGAGAGTGTCAGAGATGGCCAGAGTTGCCAGCGCTTTTAGGGGTCACCTAAACCAGAGATTTTCAAACTCAAGTACTTGGAACCTGTTGCATCAATATCACCCAGGACAGCTTTAGGTTACAGATTCCTAGGCCTTTCCACCAGAGAGAATAATTTAGTAGGCCTCGACTGGGACCCAGGAATCTGGTTGTTTTTAGTTATCCAGATAATTTCCACCTGCTGCCGTGTTTAAGAGCTACCAATTCAGGTTCATCTCTCCCCTGATGTAAACATGGATTTGATTTGATTTTCAGAAGATAAAACCCTCAACATAGCCACAAACTAGATTCTATAAATCTCAGAAGCGGATATACCCTCAGAAATTATTGTATTAATTCCCTTTCCTTTGTACCCAAAGAAACATCTTTTTTTTTTTTAATTTCTTAAGTTATGAAACTGATTAGCAGCAAAGTCAAGAATAGAACTTTGACCTCGGCACCATCACTTCTCCGCTGGACCCTACTCAAGACCAGCCTAGAGCCTCCTGCATTCTTACCATGCGTGGGATCTTCTCAGGGACCATGGACAGAATTCCCCCCGCCTGTGGCTTCTCCCAAATAAATTCCTTCTTTTCTAAATAGCATGCACTGTGATTCCAGTGAATATATAGTTATATAGTCAGGAACTTAAATCATCATTTGAGCTAAGTAAACATGAAATACTAAATACTGGTATTGATAAGGGATTTTATTAAATTCAAAAGCATCGTGTTAACAAAATTCACCACACCTGAAGACATACTTAAATAAATGTCAAATAAGGCTCTTTATCACAGTACTTGATCACCAAAGGCAGTCTGTGTATTCATATAAATTAAGAAAAAAAAATGAATAGCACACCTGAAGAAATGCTTACCAGAAATTAGAAAGTTCAGAGAATCCTATAGCAATGTAAAAGAACCCCAGGGAAGGGATGATCCTTTATGAAAAACTTGCAGATTTATAATTTATGTCTTTCCCACTTGCTTCTTTTTTTTTCCTGTCTCCTGTCCCAGTTTTCAGTAGCATTCATTAAGCAAAACACATTTGCATTGAGGTTACCTTGAATATTTCCATTCTCCATTAACAAACCACGTTTCTTCTCATATAAATCCAGATAGACTTTAATTTTAAGACTATGTTAATCTTCCTGTTGAGCTGTTTGAAGGAGAAGCAAATGATGAGGCCAAAAGAGTAGGTGGGATTTTGTGCTCTCCCTTCCAAACAGGCCTTCAGAGGGGGACCCCTGGTCCTCACATTCTGCCTTCTGCCCTAGAATGGGTCCGGATTTGTCAACATTCAATTTGATCGAGGGTTTGTCTTATACCCTCTCTCTTCATTAATAGGGAATTGTTTTCTGCTTCTGGATCCAGATTCAAAAATACTATATCTAAGTGCAGGTGACTTTAAAATTAAAGAGATCATGGGAAAAGGAAAGAATAGTTTGGCCCAAATAATGGGGTGAATGATTAAAATAGCAAGCACTAACATTTATCCTAAAATAATGACAAATAACCAAATTGCAATTTTAAGGTTTCAGTTCCAGGTAAGAGGGAATGGGCAACCTACCACCCTGTTCCCCCACTGAATGCTGCTGGAGAGCCTGGAAAAACACGTATAGCCGCTCTTTGAGGACCCTGAGAAGTAAATACTAGCAGGGATATCTGGGAAGGCAACCAACATTAATCCCTGGGTTTTTTTTCTTTCTTTCTTTCCTCTATGTTTACCCAATCCAGCCACCAGGCAATCCCATGACCGTAATGGAGTTTGCAGCAAAAAGGACAACACCAGACACCCCTAGCAGATGAAAGCTCTGAAGGAGAACAAACTTTTCTAATCACCAGAACTGTGGTCAAAGGTGGTGGCCTGAACCTCCAGGACCCCCGTGTTCACTGTGCCTCCAGGAATGCAGAGCCTTCTCCGATGACACTCTACCTGCCACACCCCAGACATTCCAGCCCACCTTGGGTACTACTGGCAGTTAGATTCTGTCCTAGTTTATGTCCCACTCAAACATCATTCACAGGGCCGTAAAGACTAGAGCATTCGGGGCATGGGGAGGAGAGGTGTTGGTCAGTTCTGGCACCATACGGTATTTTTTAATTTTATTGAGTAAAAGTAAAACCCAGATAAAAAGCCACAGTGAATGAGTAAAAAAGTGGTTTTCAAATAAACCTAAAGAGCTCCTTTATGAAGAAGCAAAAGTAAGACAGAGATACCGAAAAGGCCATGTCTGCACAGCATCAGAAAGGATTAAGTTGCCAGGGGAAAAAAATGTCTCTTCTGGCTGATCCATAAGATCTCATCTCAGCCTTGCTTTCTCCCTTGGCCCACAGCTCAGAGAAGGAAGGATAATCATGAGTCAGTTATTCTTTCAGAGCCTCAACTTATGTTTCTCAGAGAGGCAAAGGGATAAGCTGACATAGACTATAATTCTGGGACTGTAGAATTAACACACAATCGATGTGTGACACACAATTGATTCACAATGAGCCACATTTTTTTTTACAGAGACAATAAAAACTCAAAGATATTTGAAAGGGTCAATCAGACTAGGTGTCAATCCATCTGGCTTTTAGACTGAGACTACCCAAGTGAGGTCTTGAAACCTAACGACCACGGTCCCATCTGGTTATTACACTTTCATAAAGGACCATGCCATCTTGCTGTCTGTACACATCCAGATTTCACCTTGGGTAACCTCAGAGCCCATATCAATGACTAATCACTACCTTGTCATTACCAGTCCTTGACCTTCTCTACTCCAATAACCATGACCCAGACTCCACTCAATCACATGCTGGAATTTGCTATCACTCCAAAGAAATGATATTCTACCTTTTGATCATCATTTCTGGCCCTTCAAGCGCCTTCACTTACTCATTGACTTAACCACAGCCTCTTCCTTGGATCCCTTCATCACCATCCACTTTAACCTCCTTGACTGTCTTTCCTCCTTGTGGACCCTATTGGAAGACCAGGGTTGATGGTCAGTTCGTGTCTCTGAACAGCCCTCCCCATAATTCATAACCCTCCTTGTACTGTACTCTCCCATCAGTGATTAAAGTATTTTCCTCCCTGGTTCTGTTCCGGGTGACCAAACACTGCATAATGAAAGTCACACGAACCAGGCACAATGGGTTAACCCATTCATGATCTCGAACCTCAAGTGGGTCATCAACCCCAGAAACTCATAACTCCTACTCAACCATATTGTGCTCATGCTTAGCAGACATATTTCCTACTTCACAGAGGCTTCCAGATTCCTCCCCTTCAGTGGAATTATATGTTCCTGCCTCCTAGGATGTCCCTTGGTTCACACCAAACTCCTTCACCCGTTTTATTCTTTTGCACCCAATTTCTAGAGACTCCTAATTGATCTATCCATCTCAACACTGTCTCTCTATTCCTGGACACAGGTCCTCTCAAGCTCCCAAAACCAAGCTGTGTCTTACTGTTTCAAACTTCCTCAAAGAAGAATCTAAACATGCCATGTACGTCTGTCACTAGAGATTCACCTCTCAAACTGCGCAAGTCATGGCACTGCTTCCTAATGTCAGACAGGTGATGCTTCTTCCAGTTTTCATCTACCCAGACTGTCACCGCATTTGACATTTTTATTCACTCTCTCATTTGTTTTGCTTAAATGCCCCACACTTTACTTTTAACTTTGACCACACTTTCAGTTAGGTGGATTTCAAATATATATGAAAATTGAGAGACTTAGTATAATGAACTCCCCTAAACCTATCAGCTGGCTTCAGGAACTCTCAATTCATTGTCAGTGTTGTTTCCCTACTTCCTCCCCCACCCATCCCAGTTTATTTTGAAGCAATAAATTTTGCTTCAAAAATAAATATTTCATCAATAAATATTTCAAAAGATATAGAAATCCTTTAAAATCATTTTTTAAATATCACTACCAAATCTAACAGTAAGTCCTTAATATCCCCAAATATCCAAGTAGTGTTCAAATTCTCACCATGATTACAAAGGCATTTTGTAATAATTTGTGTGAGTCAGATCCAAACAAGGTCCATACATTGTAATTGGTTAAATACATCTCTCTTTTTCTCTAACAATTTATTTAATGAAAAAAACTGGGTGAATCTGTCCTATAGTTACCCAAGGTATGAATGTTGCTGATTGCAAAATCTAATGTTATTTAACCTATTTCCCTCCTTCTTATGTTTCTATTAACTTTGTAGTTAGATCCTGACGTATGATCGTCCTCAAGTTTGATTTTATACATGAGAACACACACACACACACACACACACACACACACACACACACATTCCATAACCTGTAATGTGTTTTTCCATCAGGCAGTACATAATACTAGATTGTCTCTCATTTTAGATATTAGCAGCTATTGGTGGTCATTTTCTAGATCCATTATTTCATCCGAGGCTTCAAAAGGATAATATTCTAATCCAATCATTGCTTAGTTTATTATCTAAAACACTTTTCCTTACTCTCTTGAAATAACTCCCTTAGCCTCCAATCAGGGGCTGTTCCAGATGCCAGGCACATACCAGTAAACTCCACAGACAAAAGTTTCTGTTTTCTTGATGCTTACATTTCAGTGGCAGGCAGTCCCTGGTCATGGTATGTGTTCAGCTAACATCAGCCATTGGATGTATTCATGGTTCTCCTTGCACTGAGTGCTTCTTAAATGTTACTATCCCCATGGTTTTATCCAGAGCAAACAGCTCTTCTTATGGTACTTTTCCTGGATGGCCTTACCCTCCACTCTCATTATTTCAAAGTATTTGCAATGCATCAGGTAATGAATGCTCTAAGCACGAAGTGTGTGTGTGTGCGCGCGCGCGTGTGTGTGTGTGTGTGTGTGTGTGTGTGTGAGGGTAATCATTTAATTTTCAAATGAGGTAGATACTGTTTGTTCTAGTTAGAATTTGTGATAGTCATGAGAATGTTCCTCTCTGATCTCTGCTATTGACTGGGCTCTGAAATCCATCACAACTTGTGTCCCAGGCCACACATTTGAATGCTGGTGGGGTACCAAGGAAGATATGCTTCTAGGGGACCTGGACCTCTTACAACAGGTGTCTTTGGCTTGAGGACTTCCCAGCAGCCTCATTAAACTTCCCTTAGAACCGCTCAGATATCCCCAACCTTCCCTCCTTCCTTCCGTTTCTCCTTCAGTAGGTGACAGATACGCACCATGGCCTAGTGGCTCTCCACGGGTCTTCTGGCTTCTTCTGCACTTTGTCTTTGCATTATTTCATCTATAAATATCTTGACACTTAGTCCCTTCTTGATAACTGGTTCTCAGATGACCCAGACTGATACATTATGGCTGTGTAACATTTCCTCAAAGCTTAGTGGGATAAATAACTCTTTTATTTTTCTATGGATACAGAATTCAGACAGAATTCAGTAAGGATCGGTTGTTGCTGCACCATGATGTATAGGACCTCCATGGGGAAGACTGGGAAGCCAGGGGAAAGTCAGTATCTGGGGGGCCAGAATCACCTGGAAGCATCTTCACCTACATGCATGGCAGGTGATGCTGACTGTGGTCTGGGACCTCTGTGAGAGCTATCGGTCAGAGCATCTACATGCAAGCAGCGCACCCTCAGAGTAGCCAGATGTCATTCAGGGGGTCTCGGGGCTCCAAACGTGAAGTCCCCTACAGAGAAGACAGATGCTTCATTGACTTCTATGACATATCCTCCAAAGTCACATCCTGTTATTTTTGCCATACTTTTTTTTGGTTAAAGCAGTCACAATCCTGCCCAGATTCAAGGACAGGGGAAGAGCACCAAAGAATTAGTTAGCCAATACAAGAACCAACAAGTGCGTTTGACGTCCATTTTCAAGATGAGGAAACTGAGACGCAGACAGAGAGATTATCCACCCAGGATCAGATAACATACTTCCAGAGCTGACACTCCAAATTTGGCCACCTCTCAGATACTTGAATCCACTGGTCCCCCCCACATTTAATGCTCTCAGACTAAATTTTCCATCCCCCACGTTTTCTCCCGTTATTCTCCTATGGCATATAATTCCATGTAACCACTGACTCAAGCTAAAAACCTGAGAGTATTGTTTGATTCACCTTACTCATGAATCTCAGCAATCATGCACTGCGAGGCTAACAAGTGTTCACAACATTGGAAATGCTTGCACACTTGTATCTCTTCCGTTTTCATAAATTACAATAAAACTGGTACACACTCCCATTTGCTATATGGGCGGGAAGTCCACTATGACTACCCTTGTACTGACCATCTTCTGGATCTTCTAGAACACTGAGAAGGGAAATATGCCCCAGGATGTGGCCAATCCCATTCAGGACAGGCTCTGGTGGAGGTCAACCTACTGATTTGGTTACTCCCTTTGCTTTTCATGGACAAATGATGCAATTAGAGACACCGGATGGCTCTTCCTGGCTGTGACCCTGCAATAAGACAGCATTGTCCTAGTGTCTGCGTGCTGGGTTCTTTCAGTTATACATAGGAAGTCCTCCGGGGAACGCCTCTGCTAATGGGTCTTAGGAGTCCCGTGCTGGTGCCACCTGAAGTCACAGTCCTTCTCTCTTGTTTTGGGACATTGCTTTATTTTTAAACCTTCTCTAATCACAGAGCATTTCTCCCCCTCCATTTCACACCCCAGAGAGATTGAGTGCTTCTTCTTTTTTTTAAGCGTATTGATTTTATTTTGAGAAAGAGAGAGAGAGGGGCAGACAGAGAGTGAGAGAATCCCAAGCAGGCTCCGTACTGTCAGCCCAGAGCCCGACACAGGGCTGGTACTCACGAAACGTGAGATCATAACCTGAGCCAAAATCAAGAGTCGGACGCTTAACCGACTGAGACACCCAGGGGCCCTGAATCTGAGCTCTTCTAAGAAGGGCTCAGAACTCAGGATCACTAAAAAGTTTCTCCACATTCTCTGGAATTTCCCCTCACTATCACACATAATGAGTCACGAATCCAGGGTCAAGCTGCAGGAGTCTTGCAAGGAAAAGTCTTCATAAGGCTCCCTGCTGTATCTATCAGTTTTCCTCCTAAATATTTCTCAAATCATTCCCTCTCCCCTTGCCCTGCTCATAGCACCCTGCTCTGGATCCCTATCACCTCTCCATAACCAAGTAGCCCCTATATCCCGGGGCGGGGGGCAGCATCCTGGGACCTCAGTGGGTAGAGGGATGGACAAACCAACTTAGACGCTCACCGCCATTACCCTACTTCCAATAGAAGACCTCCACCTTTGCCTGCTCGGGGGGGTAGGTCTCTTCCCAAGGTTATTCTTGGAAAACGAAACAGAGGCAAAGCTCTACAACTGAAACAAAAAAAGTTATAGAAAACCGCAATCTGAAAACAAAAACTTGGCCCAACAGGTCACTGCCTGGAACCCTGTCATGGCCGCACAGACTCAAAATGAAGTGTAGCGTATTTATGTGGTGCCAGGAACCTGCATAAACCGCCCCCTCAAATGCAGATCATCTCCCGATGACACTGAACTGCTCACAGTTCCCAGCAGACGTTGTGTTGCGTCGGGACCTTGGGCTTTTTTGCTCATCCTCCCCCCTCTGCCTCAGCACTCTTCACCCCCTCCAATACCATTCAGGTTTTAAAATCACTTCGAGCACTGTCTCCATCAAAAAGCCCAGCTCGACCCCCCCACCTTGGGCTTTACCAATTGAGGTGCCCATCCCTACATGTCCATACCAAAATCACGCTGTGACTCATGACCACCATTTCATGAGAATTAGCCTGTCCCTTCCCTATGCTGAGGGTCTCTGAGAGACAAGGCTTGAGTTTAGCCCATCTTTGTATCTCTGGTGCCTCACAGAGTATCTGGCTAGTATACACATTCAGAAAATGAGGGCGGGACGCATACATAAAGGATGAAGAGATTGGAGTGAACAAAGAAGACTTCTTTCTCTATCAAGCTTCTTTTTCTGTCCCACACTAGACACGGCTGTGCCTCTCAAACCACTGCCCTCTTTCAGGACCCCCAGAGACTCCCTCACTCCCGTCCCTACAAAGTAGAATGTAATCCTGAGTGATTCAAAAGGCACCTGAATTGCTTCAGGGTCATTATCATGAACATCAATTATCCCAAGAGCAGCAAAGAACAGATGCAGAACTTAATAGAGTTTTCTGGATGACAGAATGCTGGATAAACAGATCTATGCTGATTATATATGGCAAGATACCAGAATGTGGAAACATGAAGAAAGTTGGGTACTCGGCTGCAAGTGCCATGGTCCGGGGAGCTGTAAATCCAAGAAATCCTCCGTGATCCCTCTGCTGATCACGAAACTCAAGCAGAATTTGCCACCGGGCTACAACGAGTAAATCCAAATAAACACCCCACTAGATAGGGATCCAAATGCTCAATTAGCATTCCAGAACACACCCTGGGAGTTTCAAAGAGCCTAGCAATGTCATGTCATTACAAGGAGGGAAATCTTATCCCGGCCAGCCTCTTTCATTATCCAGCCCTGTGAAAAGCCCTCCACGAGGTGCTGGGAAATATTCGACCTCCCCATACACCAGACTCTATTTCCAGCCAAGAAGTATCATGTGCCTCCGTGGTTTCTTTTAAAATCTTCAGAGCTATTCACCTCGCTCTTCAGTGCGATTTCATGGCCCCTTCAATATATAATTTTTCATTACACAGGGTTTGCTAACGTAGATTTTAATTTAAAAAAAAAAAAATACGTTTAACTGGCCAGCCTCCACACAACGGCAGCGGGTTCGTCTGATGGATTTTGACCCATCTGTTGTCTTCAGTAACTATGCAAACACTGTGAATGAAATGCGGAGGGCCCAGGAATACATCCTCACCACGAGCACATCCCTGCCCCGGCTTCAGCTCTGACAAAGAGAATCCACCTGCAAATTCCTCGCTTGTAATAGGTATTTGGATACGGATAATAAGTATTCAGGTAGTGGACTTGCAAACTTAGGCATATTGCAATAATAATTAAACAACAAATCTCGCTACTAAAATAAACAGATTGAGCTCCGGGTTATCGAAATTAAATCCCCAAGGGGAGAAAACTGTACACACTCTGTGTGTGTGTGTGTGTGTGTGTGTGTGTGTGTGTTTCTTCATGAGTTCTCAAACAGCAGTGAAGAACCCCGTTCCTACACAGCCCGGGTAGCCACCGTGAACACCATCCTTCGCGTGAGTTTAATTTGCTTTGTAAATACAAGTGTAATTGGTATTTAAGGGGCCATCCTAAATTGCCACCACCCCCTCTGCCTGAGCATGAGTAATCTAATTTTTCTGCAAAGCGTGCGGCAGTTTGATAGACAGGTCTCTGAGGACTGTCTTGCCTGTCAGCATCAGTGAAAATGAGTTCTGAAGCATAGTCACACCCCCACGCACGCGTGGAATCCCAATCACCCACGACTCATAGATCCATTTGCCCTGTGTCTCTCTGCTGACGGATAATATATTCATTTGCTTCTGGCAAAAAAAAAAAAAAAAAAAAAAAAAAATAGTGCGAAACCACTGGTGCATATTGATGGCATCCTCAAGGAGCCCTAATTGGGAAGAGTGGTCCGCCACTTCTGTACTTGCCAGGGGACCTCAGGCTGCCGTCGCTCTTCTTCACTCCGCAGCCAACTGGAAAAAATGAACCCCCAAACTGTCAGGTGATTGAGCCACTCTCTCTCGTTAGAACTGGGAAATTAAAACCTCGCGCCTTGACGGAAAAGGAATGTGCTTGCAAGTGCCAGTAAGTGTTTTAACGGAGCCCTAAATATCACCAGATTAAAATGACTCCCAGAGAGGAAAATGTTAGCTGCCGTGCCTACTTCTATTGTGTTTGAATAGCGTGCACGCTATGTATGTTCTTCTGTATTTAAATATTTCACGTGGGAATTTAAAAAGCAAAACGCACCATGAAATTTCAGTGTTAAAAGGGGAGGGAAAAGTTGCCCACAAGGAACCATGAACTCCAGCTCATTGAAGGACGTAAACAACGTACCCTTGGCTCCCAATCATTCCCTGCTTGTGGGTTAATTTCGGGGTCAGCCAATCCTTCAGAAACTCCAGCGGCTTCCTGCGTTCAGTAGTGATAAGCCTTTCCCTACCAATCCATAGGTGGATATTTAGTATTGTGTCACCCATGCTAAAGAGCCAGCAGCTTTATTATGTCAATGTAAATTATGTCGGATAAGATGCTTGCGCTGGGATTCACTGATTTTGTTTTCTATTAGTAAAACCGTTCATATATTTGGGCTACTTGATTTTATATAACAGCTATTTTTTTTTAAATAATTCCAGCTTTTGGAAGTATCTGAGAACGGAGTGCTTCGTGTGATAAAGAATGTGCACCTGCTCCATACATAATGCAACTTCTTACTCATTTTGTTAATGTCTCCAGCACATATAGGGGCGCCTGGGTAGCTCAGTTGGTTGACCATCCAACCCTTGATTTCGGCTCAGGTCATGATCTCATGGTTTGTGAGATTGAGCCCGTCATCTGGCTCTGCACTGACAGCATGGAGCCTGCTTGGGATTCTCTCTGTCTCTCTCTCTCTCTCTGCCCCTCCCCCACTCATGCTCGCGCTCTCACTCTCTCAAAACAAATACATATATTTTTTTTTAATCTCTCCAGTGTATCTAGTATATAATTGGTGCCCAATAGTTAGGCAAACTATCAGTTGAATTGTCAAATGAGTCAAACTATGTAGAGAAAATAAGATGCCTCACTGCATGTACTATTTTAAGATGTCCCAGAAAATATTTGAAACAACTCATGAAATTATAATCTACTAGACATGGACATTAAAGTCATGAAAGAGGACGCCTAGGTGGCCCAGTCAGTTAAGGGTCCAGCTTCTGATTTCGGCTCAGGTCATGATCTCATGGTTCGTGAGTTTGAGCCCCATATCAGGCTCTGCCCTGACAGTGCAGCACCTGCTTGGGATTCTCGCTCTCTCTCCTTCTCTCTCTGCCTTTCCCCTGTTTATGCTCTCTCTCTCTCAAAATAAATAAAATTTAAAACATTTTTTTAAAGAGAGCTCTCATTCTGTGCTTTGTCATCAAATGCCACAGGGTGTACTTGTCACCTGCCAAATACTTCCCCAAAGGGGAGACTCACCACGTGTCTTAGGTGGTTTTCCTGGCGGCCAAATTTGCTTCTTTTGCCAAGTCTTCCAGTCACCATCCACCAAGGGGCACATCAGCCCTCACCCCCACTTAGTCACCTCTCCAGAGCTGGTCTCAAAGCCTGAAGTCTGGAAGCTGGAGCCACCAACAACATCTACGAGCATAACTGGGTGAATGCAGTCCCTTCCAGGCAGAGATCACTCACAAGAATTTCCACATATGCATCTTCCTTTCTAGTCTAATTCCTCCCCCGTCCCCATCATCCAGTCCATCACACATACAACCACAAAGCATAAGTGTGCGTGTATACATGTGAATATGAGTGCACATACATTTGCACATATCAATTGTTTTGTTTTTTTTTTTACAATTCTAACTTGCATAAGATCAATCAAATTGTGTTAAAATGCCATCTCATTTTATTACAAGGGCTCCAAAGTACAATTCCATAGCAGACATAATGGTTTAGCGTGGAGATAATGTAAGTGCAGAAATCACTTTAGAATGAAAGAAAATTAAAGTCATGAATTTGGCTTTTTTATTAAGGTGAAATTCACATAACATGAAATTAACCATTTTGAAGTACGTAATGCAGTGGCATTTGGTACATTCAGAACATTGTACAATAAAAAACTATATTCTCAGGGACCCACAGCTTGACGGTGGTTAAGAGAAAAGATTTTGAAATCACGTAGCTTCTACTTGAATTTCAGTACTACTGACCACTGGGCCCCAAAGAACAACATCACAGGGATGGTCTAAGGGCTAAAGAGATGATACATCCAAACCCTTATCAGAGTCCTTGAGACATTTTGCGTTGCTGTTATTATTTGAGACTGCCTCAAACATAAAAACGGGATTTAAAAAAATAATCTTTTGGGGAAAATACCCATTATTATTTCAACGTATACTTCCTTCATTTTCATTTTTAAAAATTGACTTAACGGTGCCTGGGTGGCTCAGTCGGTTAAGCATCCGACTTGGGCTCAGGTCATGATCTCACAGTTTGTGGGTTCGAGCCCCGTGTGGGACCCTGTGCTGACAGCTCAGAGCCTGGAGCCTGCTTTGGATTCTGTGTCTCTCTGCCCCTCCCCTGCTCGTGTTCTATCTCTCTCCCTCTCTATCAAAAATAAATAAACATTAAAAACATTTTTTAAATGACTTAGTATTTTCATTTTCTGAATTTGCATGGAAATACCAGATTGATTGACCAGCTCAAGATTTGTGACTATTTTCCAAGATTTTAGAAATCAAGTAGACTTAATTATCCTGATTCTAAATTATTTTTAACAGCACCACCTTTAGATCCTGGCAATAGGAGCCCCTGTGTTGGACCCGATGCTTTGGGCTCACAAATCACAAACACAAAGGAATGCGTTTATTTTTATTTTTTTTTTAATTTTTTTTTTCAACGTTTATTTTTTTATTTTTGGGACAGAGAGAGACAGAGCATGAACGGGGGAGGGGCAGAGAGAGAGGGAGACACAGAATCGGAAACAGGCTCCAGGCTCTGAGCCATCAGCCCAGAGCCCGACGCGGGGCTCGAACCCACGGACCGCGAGATCGTGACCTGGCTGAAGTCAGACGCTCAACCGACTGCGCCACCCAGGCGCCCCAGGAATGCGTTTATTAAAAAAGAACACACGAGGGAATGCGTTTATTAAAAAAGAACACACGAGGGAATGCGTTTATTAAAAAAGAACACACGAGGGAATGCGTTTATTAAAAAAGAACACACGAGGGAATGCGTTTATTAAAAAAGAACACACGAGGGAATGCGTTTATTAAAAAAGAACACACGAGGGGCGCCTGGGTGGCGCAGTCGGTTGAGCGTCCGACTTCAGCCAGGTCACGATCTCGCGGTCCGTGGGTTCGAGCCCTGCGTCGGGCTCTGGGCTGATGGCTCAGAGCCTGGAGCCTGTTTCCGATTCTGTGTCTCCCTCTCTCTCTGCCCCTCCCCCGTTCATGCTCTGTCTCTCTCTGTCCCAAAAATAAAAAAATAAACGTTGAAAAAAAAAAAAAAGAACACACAGGTGCCTCTGTCATTGGGATTGGATACGAAGGCCTGCAGGTTGTGAAGGGCCAAAATGGGGATGCACATGGCTTGAAAGTGAGGGGAATGTTTGGAATGGTAAAATCACCTGGGAAAGTGAAAACCCAACTTAATTCACTTGTCAGTATTTTAATCTCCGATAAAACGCAGTAAGAGTTTTGCATAGTGCCCAACATTAGTCCAGTTTTCAACCTCTCTTCCTGTTCCAACTTGTGTTTCCAGAGTGAATTTGTATAGAAATTAACAAGGTCTACACAACAGTTGCCCTTAATACTAAGGACCATTTTTGCGGCATTAAACAAATTTGCATTAAGCTTAAATTTGAACAATTGTGAATACAGATGAAGTGTAAATAAAGTGGGACGCCTTCTCTGGCATTGGAAAAGAAAGAGAGGAGCACTGAGCTCTAAATCAAAAAACAGCTTTAATTTTTATAAATACATGTAACAATATTTAATTAATGTTTCAAAAAGTAGGAAAATATTTCAGCTTTATTGATATAATTTTAGTTTTAAATTTCGATAGTACCTTTTGTGTTTCTCTTTTATTTCTAATAGATATTGTAAAAGGAAAGAGCTTTTTGGCGCTTTGACTTTTTTATTGAAATTTTTTTAATGTTCTTATTTATTTTTGAGACAGAGAGAGGCGAGGCATGAGCAGTGGAGGGGCAGAGAGAGAGGGAGACACAGAATCCGAAGCGGGCTCCAGGCTCTGAGCTGACAGCACAGAGGCCGATGTGCGGCTCGAACTCATGGAGTGTGAGATCATGACCTGAGCCGAAGACGGATGCTTAACCGACTGAGCCACCCAGGTACCCCTTGACGTTTTGACTTTTGAATGAATTTTAACAACATTTTTGATGAAAATATAATAAAGTTTTGTTTGCTTTGAAGATGATTACATTTTGTTTTTCCTTCCCGTGTGCCTCTAATCTATCCAATGTTTCTTGCTTCTCCTCAGAACTAATCAGTATTCTGAATTTGGTATGTAGGGTTTATATACCTGTTCTTACATGTATTCATACTCTTTCTATGTATCTACATATTCATATAGAACATAGAGCATTATTTTGGATGCTTTAAAATTGTACATAAAGATATAATAGTCACAAGCTAGTTACAAATAGTTCTTTTTTCACTCGAGATCACGTATGTGAGATTTATCAATGTTGACACCTATCATATTCCTTATCTTTAGCTTTGTATTGTCCTCCTTACTAGAGAACAATTTTTTAATCAATTGTCCTGTTGATGAGTATACCAGTTTTCACTATTTTAAACCACACTGCTATGGTCTTCATTGTATATTTCTCTTCGGGCACATACAAGAGAATTTCTCTAGGGAATGCATAGAAAGAACTAAAGAAGAACGAAACACGATTAGCAGAGGTAGAGTTGCAGGGTCCTGAGGAAACGCTTACCTTAAACTTGACTGGACATTGGTAAGTGCTTTTCAATGTAGTTGTATTAGTTTTTACACCTTCTAATAGGTAATGTTCACTCAGTTACTCCAAATCCTCACTAGCGCTTGATTTATTCAGACTTTGTGAAATTTCATGTCTCACCTTGCTTTTGGCCTGTGAACAGTCCTCTTACATTCCTTTCTACTAACCCATTTGAAAGGAAGTTTATATTTCATCCAGCATTTCTAGGTGTTTACCATGGGAGAATTTTTAGAGACACTTTTCTGAAAGTCTGTTTTTTAGGAGTCAGCAACTAAGTGCATCTGTCAAGGAAAAGTCAGAAAACAGAGATGTATTGAATGCAGGGAATTTGCTTACTAGGAGACTGAAGAGGTACAGAAGCAAAGGAGTAAAGGGAAGTCTTGCAGCAGCCAAAGAGGGGTAAGTGTTTTGCAGATGAGGGAGCTACCATCATCCCTGCTGGACCCCTGAGCCTGCACAATCTCTGCATCCCTGGAGAGTACATGCAGCTTCTGCCGGGGCCATCAAAAGCCACTGCTGGGGCTTTTACTAGAAGTAGTGTGGCTATTTTCTTCCTTCCAGTCTTGTGCCAATGTTTTCTGTGGCAGAGCATTATCAGAACCCAGCTGTCAAAGAGCCAAAAAAAAAATAAAAAATAAAAAACCCAGTTTGCAGGCTTTCGGCCCCCCAGAGCACAGAAGAGCAGGAATGGATTTAAGGACGAACAAAATGTCCAACACACCAAATGACCTAATTTTTCTCCCCAGAAGCTTTTAGAATCCCATATCTAGCATTCTAAAATATCACAACGATGTGCTTCAGTGTAGCAGTCATTACCGTAGTTATTTGATGGGCCATTCTGTTGTGGAAACTTGGTTTTTTTAATTATAGGGGAAATATGCAGTGGAGGTACTGTGCCAACACAGATAAATCTGACAGACATAATGAGAAAAAAATAAGTTCCAGAACATAATATATAATATGATATCATGTCTATGAAGTTTGACTACATGAAAATCAATGCCATATATTGTTTATGGATATGTTCTTAGAGGATAAAAGTAAAAAGGCATGGAATATTAAACTACCAATTACGATTACCTTTGCAAAAATAATATAGGGAAATGAGATTAGGAAGTGGTAGGCATGGAATTTGAAATTGTACTCTGTGTTGTGCTGTATTTTTATTTTATTTTATTTTATTTTATTTTATTTTATTTTATTACCATTTATTTATGTATTTTTGAGAGACAGAGAGACAGAGCCAAACAGGCGAGGGGCAGAGAGGGAGACAGAGAATCCAATGCAGCCTCCAGGCTCTGAGCTGTCAGCACAGAGCCTGACGTGGGGCTTGAACCCACAAACTATGAGATCATGACCTGAGCCAAAGTTGGCCACTTAACCAACTGAGCCACCCAGGCGTCCCTGTGTTACACTGTGTTTTTAAGCTAGTAATGAGAACGTGGATATAATCAGATTACCTGTAACATTTAGTATATTCGAAGCACTTTGGAGAAAAGAAGTAAATAAAAGATTGAAGCATAAAGTGAATTTCGAAGCACTGAGAATGGTAGTATACTTCTTAGAATGAACAGTGGAGGCTAGAACACTATGGAACGAGCCTTCTGATACAGGGATGGAATTCCAACATAAACGTCTGTCATGAACCTTATTTCCCAGGCATAACCGTGTGAATACAATTAGCAATATTGGGGGGGGGGTAAATATAAGTGAGGGAAAGTGAGGAACTAAACACTAATAGATGATATATGAAATCTTAAAATTCAATACAGAGGGGCACATAGGTAGCTCAGCTGGTTAAGCGACCGACTTTGGCTCAAGTCATGATCTCACCATTCATAGGTTCGAGCCCTTCATCGGGCTCTGTGCTGACGGCTCAGAGCCTGGACCCTGCTTTGAATTCTGTGTCTCCCTCTCTCCCTGTCCCTCCCCCACTCATGCTCTCTCTCTCTCTCTCTCAAAAAATGAATAAACATTAAATTTTTTTAATTTTTTAATAAAGTAAACTCCAATATACAAAATATAATGTGATTTACAAATACGGAGGTAAATATCAGAATAAATAAACACCTTACACTGTTAGCTACATATATCTGGTTAATATAAAGCATATAATTTACCGAAAACCTGGGTGGCTCAGTCATAGATTCAATTCTTGATCTCAGCTCAGGTCATGATCTCCTGGTTAATGAGTTTGAGCCCTTCATCAAGCTCTATGCTGACAACACAGAACCTGCTTGGGATTCTGTCTCTCCCTCTCCCTTTCTCTCTTTCTCTCAAAATAAATACATGAACTTTAAAAATAAACATATAATTTACAATGAGATAACAGCATTGTAACTCTGTTAATATGTTGGAGAGTGAATAACAATGCCTAGCTTTTCCATGTGTTGTTCTCTGGAGTCTACCTGCCTCTGTTTTTGATGTACAAATAAAGACCAAATTAATAAAGGAGGGGGAAAAAAGAGGGAGTGTGGGAAAGAGGTGACAGAGAAATAGAAGGCAGAAAAAACTTTATTTAGAGAAATGATGAAAAACTATTTTCCCATAAATGTAATTCCACAAATTTTCTATCTCCTCTTTCACTCCCAGCTATTTTTTTTTCTTCCAAAAATGGCTAATATTTACCTATTCCATACCAGACACTGTTCTGTAAACTGGGAACACAGAACTTAGGGGCGCCCAGGTGGCTCAGTCAGTTAAGCAGCCAGCTTCGTCTCAGGTCATGATCTCACAGTTTGTGGGTTTGAGCCTTGCATCAGGCTCTGTGCTGACAGCTCAGAGCTTGGAGACTGCTTTGGATTCTTTGTCTCTCTCTCTCTCAAAATAAATAAACAGACATTAAAAAAAAAAAAGAACACAGAATTTAAAGAGATTATGGCAAGGCTCCTAAGAAGCTTACTTTCTACTGGGAGAAGTAGACAGCAAACCACAAACACAGATATCAGATGGTGACAAATGCAGAGAATTAATACAGAGTGATGCCATGCCTGGCATCAGAGATCTCAGTGACAATGAGCCAGCCATGTAAATCTGAGGGACAAAAACTTTCCAGGAAGAGGAATCATCTGTGCAAATATTCTAAGGAGACAAGAATTTAAAGGATTAAAGGAATAGAAAAGAAAGGATGCTAGCCCAGTGAGTGAGGAGGACACGAGGGTGGGTAATCGACCAACAATATCCATGAAGTTGGCTAAGCATACAAATATCACCTGAAAGGCTCTAATGCCCAAGATGGCACACTGGCCAAGCAGGACACTAAAGAGAAGGGGCCTTCTGTTCACAAGGAATCCTTGTGTTTTCTGCAGTTGTCTGCATCACCAAGTCTTTCTCAGAGCCCCAGAATCAGGTCAACCAGGACCTAGAATAAAAGGGCCCCAAGAGCAGGCTGATTCAATTCTGCACATAGCTCAAGACAAAGGATGGTGAACAGGACTGGTCCCTGAAGACTAAGTCCTTGAAATGTTGAACCGATGATTTCTCCCTGGAGAGGCTCAACTTCCCTCTCATCTGAACTTGGGGGTTCACAAGAGGCTAATTTGAAAACTTTAAAACAAAGTGACCTGTTATACTCTAAAAAGTGGAAGTGGGTTATGGCATTACATACGTGAAAGGAAAAACTAAGTGAGAACTATTTCCCACCTTCATACTCCAATCAAGTGGATGCTTTTTTTAGTGAGAATCCATTCATTCTGTTTAAGTGAGAGATATTATCCACAATATGGAGGACTCTTGTAGCATAAGTCAACTCAGGAAGGAAACAAGCTCTCAGTAATCATTTTCCAAGAAGTGATTTAACTAAAGGAGTTTGTGCAAAATTATGTTAATCAAGTCCCATTAATCTCTCTGTTTTCCTAGGAAGAAAATAAATCTCACAGTGGCAACAAGATTAATCTAAGATCTTTGGTGAACCACCTACAGATCTCTCTAGTAAATAAATAGAACTGGAATCAAAGCATCATCATTTCCTTTATCCTACCCCTGCCCTATCTGGTACCAGAAAAATCTGGGTAAAGGAAGCCAAATTCTGAACAGCTAAGACTTTTAAGCTACATTAAGGGATCAAGGATTTATGGCTCCTTTCTCTTCGGAGGAGCCAGGGAGATGATTGGCAGAGGAAAGTAGATTAATAGGATATGAAGAGGCTCTTTGAAGGAAAGACTGGTGAGATCTAAGAAATAGACAAGAAGGAGTAGATAGAGATAATAATACAGATTTAGCTTGAGATGTAGACCCACACATAGGGCACCCAAAAGCCCATGCATGTGAAAAAGTCTCTTCCACTGGATGGGGCATAAGGGAATATGTTAGTTCCACAAAGTCAAAATGTGGTCCTGCTTTGAGATGTTTATCAGCCTCTGCTTTCAGCTTGGTTGGTGTCCAAGCTGGGTGATTAATTACCTCCACTATTCTTCACATGGGTATTATTGGTGCAAATCAATAACTAGAAGTTTAGTCTGAGTTATTTTAAGAAGAGAAATTCCAAAGACCTAAAAGAATTCAGGCCAGAAGTATGAATAATCTCATTTTTTCTATTCCATCTTGATTTGATTTTCATGAGAATCTTGTTTCAAGGGACTTCTGAGTGTACTAGTTGTAGATCAATGCTTTAAAAAAAAAAGTTAGAGGAATGGGAAGGCCATAAAAAGAGGGTGTGTGTGGTGGTAATTTGAGCAACAGTAGGTCTTTTGGTTCATGCCCACAGTGTCTTTGTTTTTATTTTCTATCTTTATGAAAAATGAAGATCTTATATTGACCCAGAGCAATGGAGAAAATAGAATAACAGCAGGAATTATGTGCCCCAACATACCTAATTGTTTCCATGTACACTTAACAATATGATTGCAATTTCAATTATAACTACTTTCCCCCTCTCTGAAATAAGAGGGCTTCCCATGGTGTGATGATGGGTCACATGCTTACCTCCTTACTTCAATGCATGTTTAAAGTTTTTCAGTGAGGAAAGAAGTAAGAATCCATAAATTTAACACAGGAAAATAGAAATTTCATCAATGGAATGGAATTTTATTGACCTGATGCTTTTAATTGCCTAGATTTTCTCTGAAGAACTAAAACATTTGCACAGGGCATCTTTTGGGATTTCCACAAGGCTTCTCTAACATTTTAGTCTCACATGTATTTCTCTGCATAATGTTCCCACTGAAAAGAGAGATGGTCAAAGCAAATAAGGAAACAGATTCACAAAAATGGTAAACTAATGCATTAGGCTTACAATTTGGGTAAAAATCTAGGATGCTGTTTATGTTAGGATGCTGTGTATGTTAGGATCCTAATTATAAATAGTCTACGTACATTCAAAGACATTTTATCAAAATTATTTGTAATTTTGCTGGAAGGTTTCTTTGAGAGCTTGTTTTGTTGTCAAATGATACAAGAAAACACTTCCCTCCTCCCCACCCCCACCCCACACCACCTCCAAATATAGCAGGGAACAACCTTGGCATGGCTCTTGACCTCCCAGAGATACTCATTGGCTCCACTTAACAATATAAACAACTTGATTTTTTTAAGTTTATTTATTTATTTGAAAGAGAGAGAGAGAGCATGCACATGTGAGCAGGGGAGGGGCAGAGTGAAGGAACCCCAAGCTGGCTCTGCACTGTCAGCACAGAACCCATCATGGGGCTCGATCCACAAACTGTGAGATCATGACCTAAGTCAAAACTGAGAGTCAGATATGTAACCAACTGAACCATCCAGACACCCTACAACTTGAGTTTTGACATAATTACACATTATTAGAAAAAAGTGCTATTTGTGAAAAAAGAGCCATGGGTGCCATAGCGTGTGGCATCCCGTGTTCTAGTGTTTCCCACGTTGTCAGCTCACACTCAATGGCCTCCAAGATCTTCTCATCTGACAACTCAAAATTTGCAAAATACATACCTGATGAAAGACTTATATTCAGAATTTACAAAGAATACCTACAACTCAATAGTAAGAAGACAAACAACCCAACCAAAAAGTAGGGGGGGCGGAAATATGAACATTTATCCAAAGATATACAAATGCTTCATAAGCACACAAAAAGATGCTCAATATTATTAGTCATTAGAGAAATGCAAATTAAAACCACAATGAAATACCTCTTCACTCATATGAGAATGACTGTAACGGATAATATATAAAATAATGGCTAAGTTTTGAAGAAGTGAGAACTTGGTACATTGCTGGTGGAACTGTAAATGGTGAAGCTAGATTGTAAAACAATTTGGCAGTGTCTTAAAAAGTTAAACAAAAAAATTTCCTATGACCCAGCAATTCTACTTCTAGGTTATACACCCAAGAAAAATGAAAGCATATATACAAAAATACTTGCACACAACTGTTCACAGCAGCATTATGCATAATAGCTCAAACCAAAAACAATCTAAATGTTCACCAACTGGCGAATGGAGAAAGATAATGTAGTATAACTTACAATGAAATAGTATTCGATAATATAAAGAAACCAACTACTGATACATGCCTGTCGTGGATCAACATCATAAATAGTATCCGAGGCGAAAGAAGTTACACACAAGGGACCACATATTGTACCCTTACATTTCAAATATCCAGAAAAATAAAATCTATGGAGATAGAAAATAGGTCGATTTCCTGGGACTGGGGGCAGAAACTGAGCAGGTGAGAGGCAGGGATTGACTATAAATGGGTATGAATAATCATATGAAAGGAATGAAAATACCCTAAAATTTATTTATAGGGATGATTGCACCGCTTGGTAAAGCTACTAAAAATCACTGAATCGTAACCCTTGAAATGGATGGATTCTATAACAGGAAAAATACACCTCAATAGAGCTATTAGAAAAAGATAGACAAGGGAAAGAGGAAGTGAGGGAAGAGGGGAAGAAGAAAGAAAAGGAGGAGGAAGAAAAAGAGGATGGAGAAGAGGCAGAGGACAAGGGGAGTTTACAATCCAGTATTAAAAATTACATTCACAATGTTATGTTATCACCATTATGTATTTACAAAATTTTTCATCATCCTAGACAAAAACTCTGCACCCATTAAGCAGTAACTCACCATTCTCCCTTTCCTAAGCTCTTGGTAACCTCTAAACTACTTTATGCTTCTACAAATTTGGATATTCTATATGTTTCATGTAGGTGGAATCATATAATATTGGTACTTCTGTGTCTGGCTTATTTCCCTTAGCATAATATTTTCAAGATCCATCCATGTTGTGACATGTATCATAACTTCATTAATTTCTCTGGCTGAGTAATATCCCATTGCATGTATTTGCCACATTTTGTTCCTCCATTCATCTATGTGTTCTCATGGGGCGCCTGGGTGGCTCAGTCGGTCAAGCATCTGTGTGTTCTCATGCCGGTCCTACATTGTTTTAATTACCGTTATTTTGTGGTGAGTTTTGAATTCAGAACGTATGACTCTTCTAAACTTGTTCTTCTTTTTCAAGATTGTTTTAGCTATTAAAAGCCCCTTAAAATTCCATGTGAATTTGAGAATTCGTTTTTCTATTTCTGAAAAAAAAAAGTCATAATTTTGATTGGCATTGTGCTGAATTTGCAGACCACTCTGGGTAATATCAACAATTATGTCTTTCAATCCATGACAGAGGGATTTTTTTTCCATTTACTTAGGTCTTCTTTAACTTCTTTAAGAAATATTTTATAGTTTTCAGTGTACAAGATTTTTACCTCCTTAGTTAAATCTATTCCTAGGTATTTCCTTCTTTGGGTTGCTATTGTAAATGGAAATTTTTTTCCTAATTTTTGTTCACATTGTTCATCACTGGCATACAGAAAACTAAGTCTAGAGACATGCTTTTTACTAACATAGTCATCGTATTTTTATGCAATATCGGGCAACTGATATAACCTCTTTTGTTCAGTTTGGTCTTCCATAAAAAGAAAATGTTGAACTATATCAATGATTATCAAACATCTAAAAAATAATGCTGGGCTTGTGGTTCCCCATGCAACACGTAAAGAGCTTGGAAGTCATTACTTCCATCCTCAGAAAAAGATACATGTAAACAAATTGAAAATTAGGAACCCTTCTTAGATCCATCAGAGAATTAAAGTCAGTGGGTAACCTGCTACTCCAAAGGTAGAAAGACAGGTGGACACAGAAGACCACAGATATTGGGAGCCACCCCTGGAGCCAGCAAGTGTTAAGAATACTCAAAGGGCAATTGACTAATCACTGGAGACTGAGCATGAACTAGCTGAAGAGATAAAATCTCCTGGGGCCCAGGCTTGTTACGAGAAGGATAGGGTGCACATTTTCATGACTCATACCTCTAGGACTCCTGCCGAGTTTTCACTTTGAAGATTAGAGCAAATTCGCTGTTGCTTTTGGCAACGGAAGGGGAACAGTAACCATTTTGAAATATGTACTGAGTGTTCTGTTGCCCTTAAAAATGGAAACATACAATTCTAGCTCCTGTCAGCCTTACTGCCTGAGAAAGAGGCTAAAATAAGCTGAGAAACTTTTGTGAAGTCCACAGCCCAGGGTCACAGGCTCCTATGAGGCTGAGACCTAATCATAGGATTATAGAATGTTTCCCCATATATTATCATCACATCAATCAGGCTCCTGTATAATAACAGGAATACAACAGAAAGAACTGCAAGTCTCATACCAATTTAAGAAGAAGCCTCTATGGAAACCCAAAGGCAACAGAGGAGACAAAAACAAGAATGCATGAGGACGTTTTAGCCTCGGACACTTGTAAGTACAGAAAACAGTAAATTCAATGGAAATCCTAGCAAGCTGAACATAAAACCTCACCCTACACATTGATTTCCCTCCATTCCTTTTGCCCAATACGTCAGGTTCAGCTTTCAACAAAAAATCCCAAGTCATGCTAAAAGACAAAATAACATCGTCTGAAAAGAAAGGCAGGCATGAGAAAAAGACACAGATATGGCAGAGATTTGGGAATTATCAGACCGGAATTTAAAAATGTCTGATTAATATGTCAAGGACTCTGATGGAAAAATGTGGACAACATGCGAGAACAAAAAGCAATGTGAAGAGCAAGATGGAAACAAAAACAAATGAAAAGGAAATACTAAAAATAAAAAAAAAAAAAAAAACATGGTAAGAGAAATAAAGCATGGCTTTGATGGGCTTATCAGTAGACTAAGATAGTTGAGGCAAAATCAATGAGCTTGAAGAAATACCAACTGCAATTTCCCAAACTGGAAAGTAAAGAGGAAAAAAAGGAATGGAGGGGAAAAAAAACCAGGATAACAAATACTGTGGGGCTATTACAAAAGCTGTAACACACACAGTAGTAATACCAGAAGTGAGAAAGAAACTGAAGGAATATTTGAAAAAATGTCGGAGAATTTTCCAAAATCAATGCTACACACCAAACCACAGTTAAGAAAGTTAGAAGAACATAAAGGAAATCTAGAAAGAAGCCGGGGCGGTGGGGGGGGGGGGGGGGGGGGAGGGGGACAGGGAGCACCTTACCTGTAGAGGAACAAAGATAAAAATTACATCAGAGAACTCTTAAGAGATTATGAACCCAAAAAAAGAATAAAGTAAAAGCAAATGTTGATTTTTTAAATCTAGAATCATGTATCCAAGAAAATTATCCTTCAAACATGAAGAACAAATAAAGATTTTCTCAGAAAAATAGAAATTGAGGGAATTGTCAGTATATCTTTCTTGCAAGAATGTTAGAAGAAGTTCTTCATAGAGAAGGAAAATGACATAGGTCAAATTTATATAAAGAAAGTGTTAGAAAAGGAATATATATCGGGGAGCCTGTGTGGCTCAGTTGGTTGAGCATCTGACTCTTGATTTTGGCTCAGGTCGTGGTCCAAGGGTTATGGGATTGAGCCTCGCATTGGGTTCCGTGCTGCCCATAGAGCCTGCTTAAGATTTCACCTCTCTCTGTCTCTCTCACTCCCTCTGACCCTTTTCCTTTCTCTCTTTCTCTCTCTTTGTAGGACCAAAAAAAATTAAATACAAGGAATATATATAGGTAAAATATGTATAAATGTAAATCTTTCAGTTTTCTTATTCTTAACAGATATTAACAGATAAAAGCTTTTCAAAATAATAATAGCAACAATATATTGGACATTTATAGCTCATGACTAAATGAAATGAATGATAGCAATGTTAACAAAGTATGAGAGGGATGAATTGAGAATACTGTATTTATAAGGTACCAAAATGGTTTGTGAAGCAATGTGGAGTTATTTGAAAGTGGACTTAGATTAATTGTAAATCTAAGTGAACTTAGATTTTGCAATTTATTGGAAACCCAGTGAATCTTTTAAAAAAACAACACTATATTTGATATATTTAGACACTAAAGAAAATAGAATCATATGAAATGCTCAGTTGAAACAAGAAAAGGCAGAAAATAGTAGAAGAAAGAAAAAGAAACAAAGAATTGGGCCAATGAATCAAAAAGAGTGGCAAGTTAATATGATAGATATTAGTGCAACTATGTTGGTAATCACTTTAAATATAAATGGCCTGGAGGAGGATTATGGGAAAACGGCAGAGTAAGAAGCATGATACTATTTCCTCACCCAGACAACAATTGCACTGTCAGAATCTGTCTGGTGTAACTACTTGGGAACTCTGGACCCTATGAAAGAGCATGCAACTTCCTGAGGAAGGCTAGGATGGTAAGTTATAGTTAATTTCATCCAATTGTAAATCCTAGCTCTGCACTAGCTGCCCACGGCCCACTCCCTAGCACTGTGGCAGGCAGCTATGCACAATTACCGGAGCAGCTTGCAAGCACCTTGGAGCCAGGGTGGGCAAAAAGTCCCTGTCCTCCAAATATTAGGGATCTGTGCTCCTATCACTAATTTCTGCTTCTGACTTCAGAGGCGCAGAGACAGAGGCAGGCAGACATTGTGGTCACATCTCCTCCCATCGCTGTAAATACTTGCTGCCCGCGGAAGTGACTTCCAGGGGATTTAAATAGCTAGCATCCTTTATGTCCTCCTTTCTTTTTTTCTCTTTTTCCCTGATATCAGCACACAGACAGTCTACAACAAGAAAAAGAATTATTAGATTGTGGTTTCGGACACACAATGTATAAAGACATAATTCTGTGACACCGACTGCTGGAATTGCGGTAACGGAACTATGAAGAAGCAGAGGATTGTAGGCTATTGAAGTTAAGCTGGTATAAATTAGAGTGCTATAACATAAGGATGTGAAATATAATTCCCATGTTAATGACAAAGAAAATAGCTATAGGATATATACAACAGGAAATGAGAAGAGAATTGGAACATCTCATTAAAAAGATCAAAACATAAAGAGATACTAAGACACGAAGTGAGGGACAAAAAAGCATAAAATATATGGGAAAAAATTGCAAAATCACACAAGTAAGTCCCTTCTTATCAGTAATTATTTTAAATGTAAATGGACCGGGGCACCTGGGCGGCTCAGTCAGTTAAGCATCCAACTTTGGCTAAGGTCATGATCTCACGGTCTGTGGGTTTGAACCCCATGTCAGGCTCTGTGTTGACAGAGCCAAATACTCTCACCATTCAGGGGGTACAGCCTGGAACCTGCTTCGGATTCTGTGTCCCCCTGTCTTTTTGCCCCTCTCTCGCTCATACTGTCTCTCTCTAAAAAAAAAAAAAAAAAAAATTTAAAATTTAAAAATAAATAAATAAATGTAAATGGACTAAACCCTTCGACCAAAAGGCAATTATTGGCAGAAAATGCATGTTCTAACTACTGTCTGCAAGAAACTCACTTTATTTTTTTAATGTTTATTTTTATTTTTGAGAGAAAAAGACACAAAGTGAAAGCAGGGGAGGGTCAGAGAGAGAGGGAGACACAGAATCTGAAGCAGGCTCCAGGCTCTGAGCTGTCAGCACAGAGCCCAACATGGGGCTTGAACCCACGAACCGTGAGATCATGACCTGAGCTGAAGTCCCACACTTAACCAACTAAGCCACCCAGGTGCCCTGAAACTCACTTTACATCTAAAGATACAAATACATTTAAAGTGAAAAGATGGAAGAAAGCTAGTCCATGTAAATCATAATCAAGAGAGAGCAGGAGGAACTACATTAATGTCAGACAAAGTAGACTTTAAATCCAAAAAAATTTACAAAAGAAAAAGAAAGACACTGCATATTAATAAAGGTTTCAATAAAGCAAAAAGTTATAACAATTATAAATATTTGCACACTTAATAACAGATCATCAAAATATATAAAATAAAAAATTCACAGAATTAAAGGGAGAGATATTATGTAATAATTTGAGACTTCAATACCCCATTCTCAGTAATGGATAAAACAACTAGACAGAACATAAGTAAGGAAATAGAGGACTTGAACAACACAATAAATCAACTGCATCTAATAGATATGTATATAACAGTCAACAATAGAATGCTCTTTCTTCTCAAGGGCATTGGGACAGTTTCCAGTATCAACTATATGTTAGGCTACAACTTAAATCTCAATAGATTTAAAAAGATAGACACCACACAAAACATCTTTTCTAACCACAACAGGATAAAGACAGAAATCAACGACAAAAGGAAAACTAGAAAATTTATAAATTTGTGAAAAGCAAATAACACATCTTTAAACGACCAGTAGAATAAAAGAATACATCATGAGGGAAACTAGAAAATACTTAGAGAGAAATACAAATGAAACAAAACACACCAAAACTTATGAGGCACAGCAAAAGAAGTGTTGAGGATGAAAATCATAGGTATAAATGCTTATTTTAAAAAGTAGAAAGATCTCAAATTAATTACCTAACTTTATGACTTGAGGAACTAGAAAAAGAAGAAAAAAACTAAATTCAAAGCTAGCATAAGAAAAGCTAAAATACAAAAAGAACAGAGATAAGATAGAGAATAGAAAAACAATAGAGGAAATCAATAACACCAAAAGTTGGTTCTTTGAAAGAGTCAACAAAATAGACAAACCTTTTTTTTTTTTTCAACGTTTTTTTTTTTTTTTTTTTTTTATTTTTTATTTTTGGGACAGAGAGAGACAGAGCATGAACGGGGGAGGGGCAGAGAGAGAGGGAGACACAGAATCGGAAACAGACTCCAGGCTCTGAGCCATCAGCCCAGAGCCCGATGCGGGGCTCGAACTCACGGACCGCGAGATCGTGACCTGGCTGAAGCCGGACGCTTAACCGACTACGCCACCCAGGCGCCCCATAAAATAGACAAACCTTTAACTAGATGGACTAAGAAAAAATACAGAAGGCTCAAATTAATAAAAATCAGAAATTAATATGGGGATATTACCACCTAATTTGTAAGAATAAATCAAATTATAGAGAGTCCTATGAACAGCTTTGTGCCAGCAAATTTTATAAACTAGATAAAATGGACAAATTCCTAGAAGCACAAAATTTCACAAGACTAAATTATGAAGAAATAGAAAATCTGAATAAATCTATAACTAGTAAAGAGATTGAATCAGTAAAGAAGAATCTTCCAACAAAAAATAGTCCTGAACCTGATGGCTTTACTGATGAATCAGCCAAATAGTTTTAAAAGAACTAACTCCAATTCTTCTCAAACTTTTCCAAAGAACAAAAAGAGAGTGTTGCTTCTTAAATTATTCCTTGAGGTCAGTAGTACTCTACTACCAAAGGCAGACAAAGACAGTGCATGAAAACTACAGATAATATACCTTACAAATATTAATGCAAAAATCCACAACAAAATACCAACAATCCAAATGCAAAAGCATATTTAAAGGCACCATAACCAAGTGGGATTTATTCCTGGAATGCAAGGATATTTCAACATAAGAAAAATCAATGTAATCTGCCACATTAAGAGAATCTTATGGAAATCAAAAGGAAAAATCCATATGATTATCTCAATTGATGCAGAAAAGTCATTTGAAAACATTCAACGTCTTTTCATGATAAAAAAAAAAACACTCAAAAAGTAGGAATGGAAGGAAATTAAACATAATAAAAGCCATATATGAAAAGCCCACAGGGAACCATCATACTCAATGGTAAAAGAATAAAAGATTTTCCTCAAGATCAGGAACAAGGAAAGGCTGCCTGCTTTCACCACGTCTATTTAACACACTCTTAAAATTCTAGCCAGAGAAATTAGGCAAGAAAAAAACAGAAGGAGTCGATACTGGAAAGCAAGAAGTAACATTAACTCTGTTTGAAGATGTTATGATTTTATATGCAGAAATCCCTAAAGACTCCACACAAAAGAAATTGTTAAAAGAAATAAATTAAGCAAAGTAGCAGGTACAAAATCAACACTCAAAACCAGTTGTACTTATAAACACTAACAATGAGCAATCGGAAAAGAAAACTAAGAAAACAATTCCATTTACATTAACATCAAGAAAATAAAATACTTAAGGAACTAACTTAACCAAAGTGGTGAGAGATTTACACACACACAAACAACTATAAAGCTCTAACTGAAAGAAATTAAAGAATACATAAGTAAATGGAAACATATCTCATGTTCATAGATTTGGAGATTTAATGTTGTTAAGATGTCAGTATTACCCAAAGTAATCTACAGATTCAGTGTAATCTCTACAAAAAACCCAATCATGTTTTTTGTAGAAATAGCAAACCCATTCTAAAATTTACAGAATTTCAAAGGACTCTTAATAGGTGAAGCAATCTTGAAAAAGAAGAAAGAAACATAAAAGACTCACACTTTCCAATTTCAAAATTTAGTTCAAAATTATAATAATCAAAATAGTAGTATTGTTGTAAAGAGATTGATGGAATAAAATAGAGAACTCAGAAATAAACCTTTACATGGAGCACCTGGATGGCTCAGTCGTTAAGTGTCCAACTTTGGCTCAGGTCATGATCTCGTAGTTCATGAGTTTGAGCCCCGTGTCGGGCTCTGTGCTGACAGCTCAGAGCCTGGAGCCTGTTTCGGGTCCTGTGTCTCCCTCTCTCTCTGCCTCTCTCTCTCTCTGTCTCTCTCTCTGTCTCAAAAATAAATAAACATTAAAACAAATTTAAAAAAAGAAATAAACCTTTACATATATGGTCAAGTGATTTTGACAAGAATGCCAAGACCCTTCAAGGAGGAAACAACAGTGTTGTCAACAAATGGTGCTGGGAAAACTAGATATCTACATGCAAAAGAATAAAGCAGAACACCATATACAAAAATTATTCCCAGACCAATCAAAGACCCAAATATAAGACCTGAAACTATAAAACTCTTAAAAGAAAACAAAGTGCAAAAATTTCATAATATTGGATTTGGCAATGATTTCTTGGATATGATAGTGAAGGCACCGTTAGCAAAAGAAAAAGAGCCAAATGGGACTTCATAAAAGTTTGTGCATCCACAGACTCATCAACAGGGGCACCTGGGTGGCTCAATTGGTTAAGCATCTGACTCTTGATTTCGGCTCAGGTCATGATCTCCTGGTTCGTGAGATTGAGCCCCCATGGGGCTGTGCGCTGACAGCACAGAGCTTGCTTGGGATTGTCTCCCTCTCTCTCTGTCTCTCCCTCGTTAGTTCTCTTTCTCTCTCTTTCTCAAAAATAAGTAAATAAACTTTAAAAAAGGCACATCAACAGAGTAAAAAGGCAACCCACAAAATGGCAGAAAATATTTGCGATCATATATTTGATAAGTGATTCATATCCTAGAATACATACAAAACTCCTAAAACTCAACCACAAAGAAACAAACAACCCGATTTAAAAATAAGCAAAGAATTTTAACAGGCATTCCTCCAAAGAAGATAAAACAATGGCCAAGCAGCACATGAAAAGATGCTCAACATCACTAACCAAATGCAAATCAAAACTACAATGAAATAATCCCTCACACCCATTAGTATGGCTACTATCAAAAAAAACAGAAAACAAGCGTTGGCAAGGATGTGGAGAAATTGGAACCCTTCTGCACTATCAATGGAAATATAAAATGGTATCGTTGCTGTGGATAACAGTATGGCAGCTCCTCAGAACCTTAAAAACAGAATCGCCTTATAATCCCACAATTCCATTTCTGGGTGTAACCCTCAAAGAATCAAAAGCAGGGATTCAAACAGATATTTGTGCATTCATTCATACCAGCGTTATTCACAACAGCTGACATGTGGAAGCACCCACGTGTCCACTGATGGATGAATGATTAAGCAGGATGTGGCACATACATACGATGGAATATTATTCAGTCTTAAAAATAAAGAAATTTTCATGTCTAATGAAATAGGCATGATTATTGAGGACATTATTAAGTTTTAGAAGATAAAAGAGTTCTGGAGATGAGTAGTGGTGATGATAGCACTTTACGAACATATTTAATATCTCTGAACTGTACACTTAAAAATGATGGAAGGGCGCCTGGGTGGGTCAGGGGGTTAAACGTCTGACTGTTTGATTTTGCCTCAGGTCACGATCTCATGGTTCGTGGGATCGAGTCCCACGTTGGGCTCCACACTGAGCATGGAGCCTGCTTAAGATTCTCTCTCTCTTCCTCTGTCTCCACCCCTCCCTCCTCTCAAAATAAATAAACTTTTAAAAAATGATTGAGATGGTAAATTTTATGTTAGGTGTATTTTACCACAATAAAAACAATTGGAAAAATAAAAAATAATATGTATGAATGATCTAAATACACTGATTAAAAGACAGAGACTATCACACTGAATAAGAAAACTAGCCTAAAGTATTTATGGTGCCCACAAGAAACCCATTTTAAATATAAAATACAGGGGCGCCTGGGTGGCGCAGTCGGTTAAGCGTCCGACTTCAGCTCAGGTCACGATCTCGCGGTCCGTGAGTTCCAGCCCAGCGTTGGGCTCTGGGCTGATGGCTCGGAGCCTGGAGCTTGTTTCCGATTCTGTGTCTCCCTCTCTCTCTGCCCCTCCCCCGTTCATGCTCTGTCTCTCTCTGTCCCAAAAATAAAAATAAATAAATAAATAAATAAATAAATAAATAAATAAATAAATAAAAAATACACATAGATTAAATATAAAGGAATGAAAAAAGATACCATCATAATATTAATCAAAAGAAAGCTGAAGTAGCTCTATTAATTCTGGACAAAGCAGACTTGAGAGCAAGCAAAATTATCAAGAAGAAAGAGAGGCAGTACATAATAATAAAGGGGCCAATGCTCCAATAAGACATAACAACCCTGAGTGTGTATGTATCTGAAAACAACGCATCAAGATACACGAGGTAAAAAACCTGACGGACCTGAAGGAGAAATAGACAAATTCACTATTATATTTGAAGGCTCTGACCCTCCTTTTTCAGTAATTGGCCGGCCCATCAGAAGAAAATAAATAATATAATTGAACACAGAAGCACCATTAATGAACTGGATTTAATCTGCATTCGTAGAATACTTAACCTAATGACAACAGAATACATATTCTTGTCAAGCTCACATGGGAGATATGCCAAGACAGGCTGCATTCTGAGTTACAAAAGACACTTTTTTGAAAATTAAAAAAATAGGGGTACCTGAGTGGCTCAGTTGGGTAAGTGTCTGACTTCAGCTCAGATCATGATCTCGAGCCCGTGTCGGGTTCTGTGCTGACAGCTCGGAGCTTGGAGCCTTCTTCCGATTCTGTGTCTCCCTCTCTCTCTGCTCCTCCCCCGCTCATGCTCTGTTTCTCTCTCAAAAATAAATTAATTTTTTTTTAATTTTTTAATTAAAAAAATAGAAACTGTCCAAAGTAGGCTCTCAGACCAGAATAGATTTAAACTAGAAATCAATAACTGAAAGATAGCTAGAAAATCCCAAAATGTTTGGGTATTAAACAAAATTGTTAGAAATAACACATGGGTCAAGGAAGAAGTCTCAAGGGAAATAAAAAAAAAACTTTTAACGGAACAAAAATGAAAAAAGCAACTTATCAAAATGTGTCAATGTAGCAAAAACTTAGATAAATGTAGAGCACTGGATGTATATGTTAGAAAAGAAGGAAATATGTACAGTCAACAATGTAAGCTTTTATGTTAAGAAACTAAAGAAGAGTGCATTAAATTCAAAGTAAGTAGAAGATAAGAAATAATAACAGGTAGAGCAAAAATCAATGAAACTGAAAACAAGAAATGAATGGAGAGAATCAATAAAACTTATAAGCTGGTCCTTTGAAAGGATCAATAAAATTGGTAAACCTATAGCCAGGCTACACACACAAAAAAAGAGTTCTCTCACACATTAATAATATCAGAATTGAAAGAGGGGACCTTCACGACAGACCTCATTGACATTAAAGAGATAATAAGGAAATATTCTGAACTCCTGTATGCCCGCAAATGTAATGGTGTAGATGAACTGAAACAATTCTCTGAAAGAAGTACATACAGCATATCAAAGCTCACACAGAGAGAAATAAATTATAAACCATTGAAGAGAGCAGAAAGAGATAATAAAATAGCCGATGTAATTCTGAAAATGAACAGTTTCATCCCAACTTCAGGATTTACTAAAAAGCGGCAGTGATCAACAGGGTGTATTAGTAAAACAATAGACAAATAGACCAATGAAACAGAATTGTGAGCCCGTAAAAGACCCTTATACATACAGAGTCAAATGATCTTTGACCAAGGGGCAAAGGCAGTTCGACAAAAATAGAAGAGTCTTTTCAACCAATTCAACCAAGAGCTAGACATCCACATGCAAAAAATGAATTGAGACACAGACTTTTCACAAAAATTAAGTTAAAACTGATGAACAGATCTACATGTAAGTCACAAAACTACAACTCTTAGAAGATAACAAAGGGGGCCTTGGGTTTGGTGATGACTCTCTAGATGCAGCACCAATGTACAATTCGTGAAATTAAAAACTGATAGGTTGGATTTCATTAAAATCAAACCTTGTGCTCTACGAAGACACTGTTAAGAGAATGAGAGTATAAGCCACAGAATAGGAGAAAATATTTACAAAACGCATATCTGATAAAGGCCTCATCTTGAAAATACACAAAGAACTCCTAAAACTCGACGAGAAAACAAACAATGCAGTTTAAAAATGAGCAAATGATCTGAACAGATAACTCACCAAAGAAGATATACAGATGGCATTAAGAGATTGCACATTAAAACAACAATGACACGGTACCACAAACCTATTAGAATGGCTAAGATCCCATTCTGGCAATACCAAATGCTGATCAAAATGTGACGCACCAAGAATTCATTCATTGCTGTTGGGGATACAAAATGGGAAAGCCACATAAGAAGACAATTTGGCAGTTTATTACAAAGATAAATATAGATTTACCATATGATCCAGCTATTGTACTCCTAAGTATTTGTCCAAATGAGCTTAAAACTTATATCGACACACACACACACACACACACACACACACACACACACACACGCACCTCTACACATTAATGTTTACAGCAGCTTTATTCATAATTTCCAGAAATTGTAATCAACCAAGAAGACCTCCAATGAGTGAATCAATAAACAGATTGGCATATCCATTTAATTGAGTATCATCAGTAATAAAATGAAATTAATTATCAAGCCACAAAAACACATAGAAGGATTTTAGCTGCATGTTTCTAAGTAAAAGAAGCCAGTCTGAAAAGCTGTATGGTTTCAACTATATGACATTCTGGAGAAGACAAACTTATATATATTAAAAAGGTCGGTGGCTACCAGGGTTTTGCGGGGAGGAATGAACAGGTGGGTCACAAGGGATTTTCAGGGCAACAAAACTATTCTGTATGAAACTGTAACAATGGATGCATGCTATTACACATTTGTGAAAACCCATAGAACGTATAATACAAAGAGTGAACCCAACAGTAAACTATAGCCTTAGTTAATAACAATGCATCGATATTGGTTCATCCGTTGTAACTAATGTATCACACTGTGGTATGGTACCTCTGTACTTTCTGTACAATTTTTCTGAAAACCTAAAACTACTCTAAAAATAAAGTCTAGTTAAACAATAATAGTTATTTTACTCAAAATAAATCTTGGTATAAACACTAACACGTACTACAGGAAAAGTGGACCAGTTTGCCCAAAGCCTTGGCTATTTCAGTGTCATGTCCAAAACTTCAACCCTCTGTACCCTACCCTGTCTCACCCCTGGAGATGATGATGAGAAATCTGGGACTTTAGGCACGCAGTTCGAAAGCTCTTGAGTCAGGATGTCTTAGGGCCTTACCTACACCCATACCATGGCCTTAGTGTTTTCTTTCCTTATAATGAATTGGAAACCAAAAGGGAAACATCAACTTTAATATATCTGAATTCAATGATAGCTGTATTTATAACCCAGACACCAGCCAGTCTAGCCTGTCTTCTTCACTGTGGGGATATTTCAGTGGTTCTATTGTTAATACAGCCCTTGAAAAAATGCAAAGAAACTCATCTCAAAGCAATTTGATGAAACTGCAAATCCCTAGCTTAAACAGCATCTTTCTTCATATTCCGTTTCCCTGAAATGCAGATGGTGGGTGTTGTCATCTGTACGTGCTGCATTAACAACATTCTTTGAAGGGAGGTCCTACCAAATGACGGCAGTCTTGAAATAGATGTGGAATTCACTGAGGCAGCACACAGGGGAATTATCACAGGAAGCCCTGATCAAAGGGGAATGCGAGCTCCAGAATTTCTGATTGTGTTCATTACAAATGCCCGAGTCTGTCAAGTTCTAAAGCAGGACGTCAATAGTGTGTCTGGAGATACTCATGTCGATCGAATGGTGGTGGGCTCCAGAGGTACAATCAAGTCACTCCAGGGATACTTTAACCGGGGTAAAGCTGTCTGCATTGGGTTTACACAAATTTGAGAATGGATTTTTAGGCTACATCTGAGTTTCTCTAATATATGGCTTACTTTATGACATGGTTACCTGGCCAAGTGAGAAAGAGTTGATCATAGCAGAACTAGGTAAGTTGGATGAAAACCTAAAACAATTATCTGCTTTGTAGGTAACATAAAAATAGAGGTTAGGAGATGCGGTTTAGAAGCTGGTAATGAGGGAGATGTCAGCCAGAGACAGCCCAATAACTAAAATAGCCAGACGCAAGTCACATTCCAGGCAAAACAATCAACATGGGATCCATTTAAAGTCCAGAAATAGGTCATTTGGGAGAGACAAGTCTGGCAGGTAGCATAGAGGAAGCAAGAAGGAAACCCGTCAGCAGCCATCTGGGTCCTGCCCTCAAGGGACACCAGGAATGTGGGGTGTGTGTGTGTGTGTGTCTGTGTGTCTGTGTGTGTGTCTGTGCTGGGTAGTCGAAAGGAAAAGGCACTCCATTTGAAAGAACCAGAGCCAACTTTATTCCTGCAGGATTCATGGAAAATCCTGGTACCAAGACCAGAGTTCTGTCCTCATAAGCCTACAGATTATAGTCCCTGACACCCAACCAGAGTGGAACCACACCCAAACTGACACTCAGTGAAATGACTCTCAGGTTCAAGACTGACCCTTAAACCTGGGTCAAAACTAGTCTCACTGGTCAAACGTATCCTTCTACCATTAAAGAAAAGAAAGCTATAGGAGAAGAAAAGACAAATGGATAATACACTCATTACTCATTCAACAATCATTGAGTCCTTACTTTAGGCATGTAAGAATGGAGGGACGAAAAGAGTACACAGAAGAAATTCACACCGCCTCTGCCCTCACACAGCTTGCTTCAGCATATCATTGGCCTTTAAGATAAAATAGTGAGCCTCATTTCTTCTAGGACACTTTTATCCATCCCAGCATCTAACTCATCCCTCCAGAACCAAGCATCATGAATAAGCATCCTTAAGGAATCTCCCATAGTGAGGTATGTGTTCTGGTTCGCAAAGCAGTGGAATAGATTTTTAAAACATTCACCACAGCTGTTGTTAGGATGGTCAGCATGGAGAAGCTAACCCTTATTGGACCCTTTGGGGTCGATTTGACCATTATCTCTTGAGAAGCCTATATGTCAGGCACTGTTCTAGGTCCTTGGTCCACATCAATGAACAAAACAGACTTCCCGCTGCTGACATTGCATCAAAAGAAACACAATAAACAACTACATTACCCAGTACAAGCTGGTAACTTCTAGTTACAAGATGGTGAGTTCTATAGAAAAAAGAGCTCGTAGTGAGAGAAGTCAGGACAACAATGGGTCACAGCATAGGCAGATTACGGTTTTAATTAGGGGGCTCAGGAGATTGAAGAAATCTCAACCCATTGAGGATGTGACCTGTGTAGAAAGATTTAGAAGCAGTGGAGGATTTGATAGTGTGGTTATCTGGAGAAAGAGCTTTCCAGGGGAGAATAACAACCAGTGCAAAGGTCCTGTGGTAAAGAAATGTCTGGAGTGTTAGAAATGTAGCAGGAGCCCAGAGTGGCCAGAGTGAGATGAGGGAAGGAGAGTATAAGAGTAGTAGATGAGAACAAACGAATAATCAGGGGTGGGAGAGGGAGAGATCTTGTCAGGCTTTATAGACCATAGTAAAGGCTTTGGTTTATTAGAAGGGAAATGGGGAGACTTTGCAGGTTATGATCAAAGCGGTGACATGATATAATATTTGTAGCAGACATCATCAGCTTCATCTAATCCCTTGGGCTCTCCTGTGCAACCTTCCCCTGGCTTCTGTGTGTTTCTCCTTCTCACAAACTGCCCTTGGGCTCCAGGGGCCTTGACCCCAGCACAGAGGATGCACAGTGCCTTGCAATTTACATTTCCCAGGTGGCCTGGAGCCTGGAATTGATTAGTGCCCAGCACTGATCCTTTCTTTCAAGCTAGACACACTCTAGGGCATACATGATACTCCAGAACACCTTTGCCCTGGATTAGGCTGGGACTGGGACTTTGTCTCCATCACACCCTTCCTCGTTCATTCCTTTGTCCTTTTCTCCATTCCCTTATCAGTTTCACCTGGGTGCATTTCCTTAAATAACCCCATGTATGTTTGAATTGTTGTCTTAGGTCTGCTTTAAGGGGATCTGACCTGGGAAAGTTTTCAAAGGACACTCAGGCCGTATGGGTAAACCTGAGGACCAAGGAGAGAATCAGGGAGTCTGGTTAAGGGGTACTGCAATAATCCAGGGTGCAGGCAGTGGAGGGGGAGAGACGTGAATAGAGTCTGGATATGTTTTGAAGGTAGAGGCACCAAGATGTGCTGATGAATTTGAGGTGGATTGTGAGAGAGGGAGAAAGAAAGAAAGGTTCTTGGCTGAGTTTCTAGATGGGTGAACCTGCCATTCCCTGAGATGAAGAACGTTGCTGTAGACTAGGGAAAAACGGGAGTTTGATTTTTGACATGTCCTGTTGTGGTGGCTAACAGACCACTCTGCAAAGCTCTTGCAGGCAATTGGTCACTGTCAGGTGAGGCTCTCCAGGATGCAGACACTGGGACAGAGTTGGGAGTTCATGGAGTTTAATGGGAAAAAAAAAAAACACCACTTACTTGTTATAATTAAGGAGGTGGAAGCAGGATTTGACCAGAAGAAGTACAGTACATCTAATTAAGTCTTGGCCAAGCCAATTAAGTGCTCTGGGGTTAAGTCTGCCAGTTAGAGAATTCTCACTTGGGACACAAATGCCCAGATTCGAATATCCTTGCTGTCTTGATTCATTGGCTGACGACTGGCTGGGGAGAGCATGGCCTCAGCTCAAACAATATAACAGCTCTTGAAGGTGCTGAAGCTGGAGGTTGATAGCCAACTGTGTTCCTTGAGGCTGAAGGGTAAGGCAAGTTCTTTCTTGAAGGGGGATGAAGTGAGTTGGTGGTCCACGATGCAATAAAAGTCCAGAATTCAAGAATGTGGTCTAGGCTGAAGATGTGAATTTGCTCATCATCTGTAGGTAGAGAGCATTCAAGGCCATCAAAAGGAATTGAGACCATGAGCAGGGTTTAAGTATAAAAGAGGAAAAAGGACTGAGCTTGGTAGTGAAAAATCAAGAGTCTAGAGAAAAGAAGAATGAGTGAAGGAGCCTGAAGAAGGACAATTCATGAGATCGGGGAAAAACGAACAAAGCATTGGGTGTCTTGAAAGACAATGAGGAGAGCAGAGCAAATGCTGCTCATGGTCAATTGAAATGAGGCCTGAGAACTGACCACAGGATACAGCAGCAGGAGGTCACATGTGACCTTGATAAGAGTCATACCAACGGTCACATGGGTCCAGGGTATGGCTGAGGTGGCTCTATGGAAGAACAAGAAAGTGGAGAAAGATGTACAGTCACCTCTTTTGAGAAAGTTTGCTCTCAGTGAGAACAGGGAAGATGAGTGACAGTTAGCTGAGTAAATGGGTCAAGAACAGTTGATTTGGGTTTTTGTTTTCAAGATGGGAGAGGTATCGGCATATTTTGAGCGTTGCAGGGTGAGGACTCCTCTTTCCTGCAGCAAATAAAGATTTTACTTAACAAGAAATGCTTGCGAAGGCATGAAAAGGGTGTGTTGGCACCTAGCATTGTATTTAAACTCCTGGGTAAAAGCTCAGTAGTTGTGTTGCTGTATTTAATAAGAGCTCACCTTTCAAAGCCAAGCCCAGGATAAGCACCAAGGTTGATATTTTCAAGCCTGTGTCTACACTATACTGTTCGATGTACTGTATACTGTTGGGTACACTGTAGTTGGTCTCTTGGTTTAAGCATTTTGAGGAGGCCATTTGGGGCCAAGGAACCCTGTAGGCTCCCATGCTGTGCATTTCAAATCAGACCCGAGTGACATCACGTGCAAGTTTAAGCATCACCTGGTGCTGCAAATATCTGATAAAAGAAAAAGAATAAGATGGATCCTATCTGGTAGTGTGGAAAATAAAAGAAAAATCCCTTGATTAAAATTCAGCACCTCTCACCTTCCACTGAGCCACTAAATTACCCTTAGGTTTGAGCTCATTATGGAAATACAGCCCCTTCCAATGAAGTCATTTAAATTGGATGTTGGACAGAATCCTGTCCACCCAAGAAGCGGAGTCTGGATTGTCAAGAAGAACAAAACAAAGAGTTCAGAGGGTTCTGCAGGATCCATGTCTCCATGAGTGTGGATGCTAGTCAGTGTCCGTGTGCTGCTATCAGCAGAAGGTACTATCCTAACTCCAGAAGGCATAGCCCGTTGATAATGTACGATAGACCCAGGAGTTCAAGACCAAAGGCGTGAACTTCCCAATTGTCATCCACAGTTGTTTGCTGTTCCAGAAGCGTCTGGATTTCCTTGCAGCCCAGTTATCACCTACTGAACAGGCTGAGGCTTGCTCAGAGCCAGAGGGAAGAGAAGGAGGCAGAGGAAGGGGAGGGTGAGGAAATCTGCCCTGAAATCTACTGCTCTCCTCCCAGTCAGTTCCCCTCTGTTCCTCCCTATTTGTCAAATTGGAGAAACAGGGATTATGCCCAATTTCCTCCTTCCCCTCACTGGTGTTCTCCCAATCCAAGCATGCCCACACATTGCTCTCCCTGAATCAGGAATAGTAAAAGTCTGATGCTTTTGCTATCACCTACCATTGGCCTTCTCGTTGCCACCACATACACATGCAGCCTTCATGCCTCAACAAGCAACTGTTGTCTTCTCCACTAAGCCCTGGAAATCTCCTTGGCACATCACTCTTAGCGGGTATCTGCAGTCTCTCCAACTCCCCCCTCCTCTCTATGGTCACTATGGCTAGCCTTGTCCAGACCCACCTCAACCTCTCTGCCTTCAAGTCCCACCTAATGGCCACAGAAGCATTCCATCTAAAAAGTCAGTACCACCATATCACCTCTCTATTGAATAACTTTCCATCTTATCATCGAATAAGATCAAGTTCCAGATCCTGGGCATGGCGTACAAGGTCTTCCAACCTGGTCAAGCCACAGCTCCTCCCCCTCTAGCACCTACAGCAAGTTGTTCATCAGCCCTGGCCTCACACATCTCTTCTCAGTCCAAGCCTCTGCAGGTACCTGAGCCCTCAGCCCCCATCCCTTTCCCCTTCTCTACTCAGGCCACCTGCTTAGTGTCTGTCTCTTCCTTAGTCTATGGTGTCTCTGAGGTCAGGAGCTCACTCTTTACCTTCATGGTTCTAGTTCCTAAATATATGTCCGGCACATTATAAGAAATTAGTAATAATGGTAACAGCAGGAACTTCAGGCTGGCAGTAGGCCTACAAGGTAGATAATCTTATTATTTTCATCTCAAAGAAGAGGCACCTGAGTTCTTGAGAAATTAATCATTGGCTCCAGGTCAACCCAGTGAGTTGGCCTGCAATTGTCAGACTCCTGAAAAAAAAAGGCTTTTAAACTCTATAAATGATCATATTAGGATTTGCCTAAACAGAGTCAGGGGTTGGAGGACTCAGGAATAGTAATGGGTTGTAGAGGGGTCCAGTGGAAGCTCCCGCCAGGCTCTTTCTATGCCTTCCCTGAACCCTCAATGGTGAGGAACACCTTAATACAGGGCAAGAAAATGCAGAGCCTCTGAGGTCTTTCTCTGTCACCTGCCTAAGACTCTCTATAGCCTGCTGTGGGAATTAGATCATAGTTACTTAGACACAAGACCCTTTACTTTTCCCCTTCCACTGTATTATATTTAGGTACCTAACCTGATATGAGATATCAGAAAGAACACAGCTGAATGGTGATAGTATCATTGTACCCAGATGTCCCACCAGCTCCTGGATCCATCCGGTGACTTTGACCATGCTTCAGGGAAGGTATTTCACATCTCAAGATCCCAAAAGCTTATGCAATAAAGAGACAACACAAAATGGTAACTGCTAAAGCCCTCCCCACTCACCCCTTTGATAAAACGTGCTGCATGATGAGGGTTGTTATGAGGAGGGGAGGATGAATGAACTGGGGGGAAATCAAAGGTAGTAAAAACAAAGGTAGAGAAAAGTTACTCATCACAACTGGGCTTGAATAAGAGGCTGTATAATATGTTTGTTATTTCAATGTGTCCCCCTCCAAATTCATATGTTGAAATCTTAACCCCCAGTATAATAGTATTAGGAGGTGAGGCCTTTGGGAGATAATCAGATGAGGGTGGAGATTAACACCCTTATTAATAATATCCCAGAGAGCTTTCTTGCTCTCTTTCTGCCATGTGAAGATCAACCAGAAGGCATCTGTCCACAACCCCAAAGAGGGTCCTAACCTGAACCTGACCAAGCTGACACCCTGATCTCAGACTTCCAGTCTCCCAGAACTGTAAGAAAATAAATTTCTGTTCTTTCTAAGCCTCCCAGTCTATGGTCCTTTATTATAACAGCCTGAATGAGACAAAACAGTGTCAAGATACACAAAGACTATTTCATAAGATTCCTCCTCAAAAGAAGGAATGGAAGAAAATGTCCTGTGTCCTTGAACCTAGCAGTGATGGGCACAGAGAAGATGAGCCAAAAATGTTTTCTGAATGAGTGAATGATCAAATGACCAAGTGAGAGGGTACGTTATTTATTGTTAACATTTATTAATATTGATGATTCACTGGGGTGCCTAGGTGACTCAGTCGGTTAGGCAGCCAGCTCTTGGTTTCAGCTCAGGTCATGATCTCACAGTTCGTGAGATAGATCCGCAAGTCCAGCTCTTCATTGACAGTGTGGAGCCTGCTTCGGATTCTCTCTCCCTCTCTCTTTGCCCTTGACCTGCTCTCCCTTCCAAAATAAGTAAATAAACTTAAAAATATATATATTGATGATTCACACTGAGCTACAAATATATTCCAGAAAAAAAGAACATAGAAGAACTGGCTACTGATGGGGGATTACTGGACTTCCTGCAATTAGGATGAATTATTGAATGTTAGTACATCAAAGTGGCCAAGCAGGACCAAGGGGCCAAGGGACCCATCTGCCGGGCTGCTGGTCTACTCTGCACATAGTTTAAATCAGTTGAAGTCCTGTATTCAGCTTTCTTTAAACTCATTTTAGTTAAATATGTCACCAAGAGTTTTAAAATTTCCCAAGTTCTCACAAAGTTCAGAAATCACTTCTGATCTTTATTATCTCAATCACTGTGGCCAAACTAAGTTTCTGCCCTTTTATTTTATGCTTAACTCATTTACATTTTAAAATTTTTTTTTTTTTCAACGTTTATTTATTTTTGGGACAGAGAGAGACAGAGCATGAACGGGGGAGGGGCAGAGAGAGAGGGAGACACAGAATCGGAAACAGGCTCCAGGCTCTGAGCCATCAGCCCAGAGCCTGATGCGGGGCTCGAACTCACGGACCGTGAGATCGTGACCTGGCTGAAGTCGGACGCTCAACCGACTGCGCCACCCAGGCGCCCCTCATTTACATTTTAAAGGCAAGTTCTTCTCCAAAATTCTCACACTGCGAATAAAATAAGAAAATATCCCTATTATAATACAGATGCATCCAGAAAAAGATTAAAAGAGTTTAGGAAAAGCTTAAAATAGAATCAATGCTTTGAAGTGTCAGAAAACAAATTTTTTGGAGGATGTTTACTTTTTGTTTTAATTCCATCATAGTTAACATAGAGCATTATATTCCAGGTGTACGATATAGTGATTCTATACATTACTCAGTGCACATCAAGATAAGTGTCTCTTCATCCCCTTGACCTATTTCACCCGTCCCCCCACCCACCTCTTCTCTGGTGAGTTTGTTCTCTCAAGAGTCTGTTCCTTGATTCGTCTCTACTTTTTCTTTGTTTTGTTTCTTAAATTCGGAAAACAAATTTTAACGAGTTGACAGCCCAATGCATCAGAGTAAATAATATTCTCTTGACAGGTTTGGATCTTTAAACTCGGTGTAAGTGCAAAAACCACCAAACCTTCCATGTCTAACTTGGCTTCTGATTGGTCCATCGGTGCAACAACTTAGAGTAGCTTTGTTCTTAGTCTCAGCACATAAACTTTGATTCATATTTAAGCAAGTGCCAGCATAGTCTCCATGCACAAGATATATCTTTATCACGTCAAGCTTTTGATTGTAAGTGTTTTAGCAACAAATTGAACATTTTAACACAGGATGTACACAGTGGTACATCAGAGTACATCTGTGATTCACTAGGCACCATCCAAAAAAAAAAAAAAAAAAAACTTAATATGCTCTGCTTCTCAATTAAGTAGAAATCAGAGTTTTTAGGGAGGGGTAATTGTGAGTCAATTTCTATTGACCTGACAGTCTTAGCCTCAAGAGTTGGAATTATAATGCACAAAGGTCTCATAAAAGGACGATGGGTCCATCAACTAATAAAGTGGGATTTGGCCCACGTTGAGGACAATAGATTATACAAAGGAAGGAGAACACTCCAAAGAAGAGTTAACTCTCCCTTTCACTCTAAAATTTCTGCACCATGAAATTTCCAGGAGCTACACACAAGTAAAGGAAAAACCTAATTTCCCCCATGTATTAACAAGGACTAAAACTTAACTTTGAAAAATGTTAATACACAAAACATAAAAATATTTTAAACCATGCTGAAATATGATGAAAGTACAAAACACTTTATATGTTTAAAGTGTAACATTTGGTAGGTTGTGTTATATGTATACACACGAAAAACATCACCACCATCAAGATGATGAATGGATCTGTTACCTCCAAATGTTTCCTGTTCCCCTTGGTAACCCCTTCTTTTTCCCTTCCTGTGTCCCCACTCTCTCCCCCTCTCCTTCCCTCTCACCCCTCTCGTCCTGCCTCCCAAAGAAACTGCCACTCTGTTTTCGAAAGTGGCCAGTCCATCTTCGATACCAACCAGCGGCGTATGAGAGATGGAACAATTCCCGCCAACACTTGCCATGATCAGTTTCAATTTTAGCCATTCTATTAGCGGGGTAGTAGTATCTCCCTGTGCTTGGAATTTGCGTCTATAGTCTCCATGCGCAAGATGGACCTTTATCACATCACACCTTTGGTTGTAGGTGTGTTAGCAACAAATTGGCACATTTTAACACGCGACTAACGATGTTGAGCATCTTTTCACATGTTTATGGGCCATCCATATATCTTCTTTGTGAGGTATCTTATCGGACTTTGGTCCATTTATTTTTATTGAGCTACTAGTTTTTATATTGAATTTCAAAAGTTCTTTGTGTATTCTGGATACAGGTCCCTTATCAGATATGCTTTGCAAGTAATTTCTTCAGTCTGTGACTTGTTTTTTTTTTTTTTTTCCATTCCCTTAACAGTATCATTTGAAGGGTAGATATTTTTAATTTTGGTAAAGCCCAGCTTATCAATTTTTTTCTTTTAGGACTCAGCCATTGTGTTGTCCTTTGGGAATCTTTGCCTAACTTTAGACCACAAACATTTTCACTTGTTTTCCTTTAGAAGTTTTGTAGTTTTAGGTTTTACATTCAAAATTATAATTAGTTTTTGTATTTTATTTTAATAATTAATCATTATATTTTTCATGCTATGGTAAATGTATTTCCTTTATAATCACTATCTCCGTTTGTTTGTTGCTTGTATATAGGAACAAAATTATATTCTATATATTGATCTTACACCCTACTACCTTGGTGAATTAACATTACTTCTCGTAGTTTTTAGAGATTCCATTGGATTTTCTACATATACAATCATACCTGTGAATAAAGTTACATTTCTTCTCTCCTAATGGGAGTACGGCACTCCTTTTGTGCTTGACCACTGTGGCAAGAACGTGCAGTACAATGTCGATTAAAATTTGTGAGAACTAGGGGCGCCTGGGTGTCTCAGGCGGTTGAGCATCCGACTTTGGCCCAGGTCGTGATCTCCCGGTTAGTGAGTTCAAGCCCGCGCTGGGGTCTCAGCTGTCAGCGTAGCCGCTTTGGATCCTCGGTCTCCCCCTCTCCCTGCCCCTCCCCCACGCACACCCGCTCGCTCTCTGAAAAATAAACACTTAAAAAAAAAGACTGGATGTTGACTTTTTTCCAAATGGCTTTATTTGTATGCAATGGAATGGCCATAGGGTTTTCCTTATTCACTAGGAAAACATAAGAATAACATCAATTAATGTTTTCCAATGTGAAAACCACCCGTTGGTAAAATGCACTGGCATAGTTCCCTGGGCCTGAAATGGTCTTCTGAGAACGCTTTAAACGAAACAGTATATTTCTTTGGTAGGTATAAAGCTATTTTTGAGTGATCACTGTTAGTTTATGACTTTCAAGACAGTTGGCCATTTTAGCTGTCAGATTTATTGTCTTGAAGTTGTTCATAATATTGTCTTCACATATTTTTAATATCTGTAGAATCTGCTCTATGTCACCAACATAATTCTTAATGTGGGTAATTCGTGTCTTGCTTTTTCCTGACCAGTTTGGTCAGAGATTTATCAATTGTATTAATCTTCCCGAAGAATTAATTTTATTTCATTGACTAATTTAGAAGTTTTTCTGTTTCCTATTTCATTAATTTCATTAACTTCATTAACTTTGATATTGATTATTTCCTTTATTCTTATTACCTTGGGTTTAATTGATGCATATTTTCTATTTTCGTAAGATTGAACCTGAAGACTTTGATTGAGACTTTACTTATTTTATAATAAAAGCATATAGGGCTTTAAATTTTCCTTAAGTTCTGCCTTAGCAAAATCCTACAAATTCTGATATGGCATGTTTTATTTTAATTCAATTCAAAACACTAATGTCCCTTTTGCATTTTTTATTGACCTATGCATTTTTCAGAAGTATGTTACTTGTTTCCCAACTATTTGGGAAGATTCCACATATATCTCTATTATTTATTTATTTTAATTTGGTTCGAGAATTATGGTTAGAGAACATACATGACTTGAATCATGTGCAATTAATTAATGACTTGCTTTATGGCCAAGATTACAGTCACCATCTCCAATGAGTGCCATCAAGTGGCACTCAAGTGGGACTCCCCCACCTCAGAAACTACATCGGGTCATTTGGAGTTGGAATGACTGAATATACGAAAGGAGGGAAAAACTTGCTGGTTGGAGCCATGGAAACTTCTAGAATTCTTAGAAAAGAAATTTTAAAAGAAACATTTTCTATAAATCAGAATCCTTAAAACCATGATCCCATGTCCATTAAGGAACACAAATCATAGATTTCAAAACATTATTTTGGTTCAATCCCAAACTCTTCAATTTTTTTTTTTTAAAGATTTTATTCTTACGTAATCTCTACAGCCAACATGGGGCTCGATCTCACAACCCTGAGATCAAGAGCCACATGCTCTGCTGACTGAGCCAGCCGGGCGCCCCTCAACTTCTTCAATTAAAGGTAGAATTGATTCAAATGTCTGGGCTACAGAGCCCCTCGACTGAACCTTGGAAGAAGATTGGGACAAATGGTAATCACCCAAATTTCTGCCATATTTTTGGTAGTTTTGCCTCTCGCCTTAAACCTTCCCACCACTGCTGGTGCTGGCCTCACTGGCCTTGACACCTGAGTGCCTAGCATCCATGGGCTGAGTCCATGAGCACATCCAACCTAATAAGGAATTCATTTTTGTTTGTTTGTTATATTTGACTGGCAATGGATATTCTATACATAACATAGAATAAGTTCTATAGCATAAGATAGTATAGTATGAGTTCTTCTAAAGAGTAAGATCTCTTTCAAAGAATAAAATGGAGTGCTTTGTGATGGAAAAGGTAATGCAAAGAATAATAATACCAAGGATAATAGCTTTATCCTGATTCAAAATACAATTGAAAAAAAGGCATAAAAGCCAGTCTCCGAAAGCTGTCCTCATTCCAAGAATACATACCTCCTGGTCATTTAAAAAACGCACTGGGTCCTGTTAGAGGCACCTCAAGCACAGGCCACACCCCCTCCCTGCTTCAGCCTATGCATTAGGAATTCTGCAAATGAGTGCTCATGGTTCACGGGGGGTTCGATCACAGAAAACGAGTTGTTGATCTTTGGATGCCTGCAGGCCAGCAATCTGTGCTACAAGTTTATCCCTCCTAGGGAAAAAAAAAAAATTTAAAGGAAGGAAGGACAAGACAAGAGGATGGAACCAGTACAAGCATCTGTAACAAGCTAATTGGACCCTTGTGGGCCACCAGCAGGCACAAAATTAAAACAAACAAAGCCTCTCATTGTGCCCTTTCAGGGCTGCACCCACCCCCGGCCTATCAGCTTTACCCCTGCCTCCTCCCCTGGTCCCCACTTTTAAAGGACCTAATTATGGGTCTTTCTGAAGGATCACAAGCCAGTTTTCATCTAAAAAGAATAAGGTATTTTGCCTCCAAACTGGAGACACTGTTAGAAGTTGGTAATTAGTATGACTTGTTAATGGAGTCTGGCTGTGATTAAGCCGTGATTGAGTGTGAGTTTGGTGCCTGTCAGTGGCTAAGCCTGGGAGGACGAGAGATGTTTAATGAGACACCTGTTGTTGGGGGCCCACTGGGGTTCATTGCCGCTGATTGGCACTTGCATGCAGTGTTCTCCGGGTGGGGGCTGGGATGAGCCTGGCAGGTGGTTGGCATCACAGCAGAGCCCGCCGCTCCCTGTGAGTCAAGGCTGGCTGCGTTTCCTGAGCTGTCTGTCCAAGGCCACGGTCACATGTTGCCAACTCCCAGAAAGCACTGCACTTAGCCTGCAGGAGGAAGAGTCCCAGCTTCCCCGTGACCCCTGCTCTCCACCAAACACCAGGCTGGGCGTCGGACATCCCTCCCCTCAGCTAGCCTCCGCTGATCCCCGCGTGTAGATGAGGAAGCTGAGGCAAGGGAGATTAAATAGTGCGCCCAAGTTCACATAGCCAGAGACATACGCACTGTCCCCAGAGACGGTGCCTCTCAAACTTCTCAAGAATCCCCGAGGAATATGTTAAAATGCAGATTCTGATTAAGTCCAGTCTGCAGTGGGCCTGGAAAGATCACGTCCCTACGAGCCTCCAGGTAGGGGGCGCCTGAGTGGCTCAGTGGATTACACATCAGACTTCGGCTCAGGTAATCATCTCCCAGCTTGGGTTTGTGAGTTCGAGCCCCACATCAGGCTCTCTGCAATCAGCACAGAGCCCACTTCAGATCTTCTGCCCCCCACCCTCCGTCTGCCCTCCCTCACTCATGCTCTCTCTCTCTCTCTCTCTCTCAAAAATAAGCAAATATTAAAACAAAAAAGAGCTTTTTGGGGCACCTGGGTGGCTCAGTTGGCTAAGGGTCCGACTTCAGCTCAGGTCATAATCTCACGGCTGGTGAGTTCGAGCCCCTCGTCAGGCTCTGTGCTGACAGCTCAGAGCCTGGAGCCTGCTTCGGATTCTGTGTCTCCCTTTCTCTCTGCCCCACCCTCGCTCACGCTCTGCGTCTCTCTCTCTCCCTCAAAAATAAATAAACATTTAAAAATTAAAAAAAAAAAAGAGCTTTCAGATGATACCTATACTTTGTAAGTCTACATATAGGATACTTCCTTATGTTTGAGTTGAATAGAACCCACGCAAGATATATGTCTATGGTGCATTTCAGATTTATGAGTAAGATCACATTGTATTTTTAAAGTTGATTTATTTATTTTGAGACAGACTGAGACAGCGCAAGTGGGGAAGGAGCAGAGAGAGAGTGAGGGAGAGAGAATCCCAAGCAGGGTCCACACTGTTAGTGCAGAACTTGATGGGGGGCTCGAACCCACGAAACTGTGAGATTATGACCTGAGCTGAAACCAAGAGGCGAACGCTTAACTGACTAAGTCACCCAGGTGCCCTGACCAGATTGTACTTTGTAAGGAAGAGAGAAGGGATGTACATCGTACTGCGATACCTCATCTTTGCCCTCAAATAGAGCCTGATGCTAAAATGTTTAGGAATTGTCTACCTAAGCATGCGGTGGAGGAAGCAGGTAGACACAGCAAAGTAGCGGGGGGCCAACCTGAAAAATCACAGGAGTCCCACACTCTACACGAACACATTGGCAGAACATTCCCAGGAGGGAATAAAAAGTCTCGTCTCGGGGACACTGCCCTTTCAATCTGTTAGGGATCCAGCCGCAACCATCCACCCTTACACCTGACTCTGCCCCTGTCCAAATCCGCTTGACAAATACCAACCTTTCAAGATCAGCAACCAGGACCTCAGTAAACAAAACAAAACAAAAGAAAACAGCCCTTTGTTTTTTCCTGACGGTTGTTTCAGGCTGAATGTTGAGTCAAAACACACACAGGAAGTCATAAAGACACCTGCAGCCACCTGCACGAGGTTAGACTCTCAGGTCCAGGGGGAGGGGCTCCAGGATTCCATCTGACCTTCCCAGAGACTCAGCCTACAATTCAGACCACGTTGTTTCAGACATTCTGCTGAAGATTTTCCGAGCTGGAAAAAAAAAGACCCACAGCCTCCAGCAAAAATCTGGGCTCACTTGGATAGTTTGTTGAGCATAAAAATACCTGAAGAACAAAACAATCTTGGATGCCTTCAGGTTCCAACACCAATATCAAAAACAGACAAAACTGCATGGGTGGGTAAATCACAATACAAAACACTTTGTCTTAAATTCCATAGATCATTGAGGGTAAAATGATTTTGTTCTGATTATGCAGACAACCATCTCATTTCTTGGTTCCCCTTGGCTGGGGGAGACCTGGCCTGAAGGACATACAATATTGTGTCAAGCATATTTTCCTTGTATGAAAATGATCAGGGTATTGATTTACGGTTCTAGAGAAGTAAAATATTTAGCTGATGTGGGCCAATTTTATTTCAAAATTGATAGAGAAATGTCATACTAACCACAATTTGATCTAGTGAAAGGTAAAACCCAATAAATAAGTTATTTAAAAATTTTATATGTATTCTCTTTCTTTACATTTATATTTATGACATCAGAGTATGAGGTGTTATCAGGACATTCACGTGTGTCATTTCCAACAGAAAAGTATGCTTTAGACTTCTAGAAGGATATCAAAATTTCAGATCCACCTTTCGGTAGGGATTCAGTATGCTTTTTCGGTAAACATGGAGATAGGGGGCAGTCATCTGCCAGAAACTTACAGAGAGGCAGATATGGTGTCTGGCTTATGGGAATCTTTCTTTTTGAACTGTTAAAATTTTCAAGTACCAAAAGGTGCTACATCTCACAGATCCCATATGAAAAAGGAATATGCAAGATGCTTTAGGATAGAGTGAATAAACAGCAGATCTGGAGACAGATGGGTTTGGGACAGAGGCCCAGTTCTGAAAAGTACTAGATGTATAGCCTTGGACCAGTGGCTTAACTTCTTTGAGCCTCAGTTTCTCCATTAGTAATTTGGAAGCAATCATATTATCTTGGAGTATTTTCATAATAATTAGACATAAGGTATGGAAAGTTCCCAGTATGTGGCAGATGCTGAATGAACCCCAAAGAGGGTTTATCATGATCACTATCCTACCAGCATTACACTGGTAAACATCCCCCAGCGGGAGCTGGGAGGGCATCCATTTAACCGTTTCACACCGCAGAGGTGGACTATAAAAACACCCATCCAAGTACCATCAGCTCTCACCCGGGACTATTGCCATAGCCTTCTAACTAACAGGTCTTCTTGACCCACTCTGGAACGCCCTCTCCCCTGGCATCTGTTGTGTACATGAAAGTCAAAGTGAGCCTTTGGAAACGTAAGTCATATCGGGTCACTCTGACTCAAATCAGATGGAACGATAGCCAAAGTCCTTCTGCTTGCCCAAAGCCCTACTTGATCGAGCCTCACGTCCCAGCACTCACCTGCACGCTCACCCTGCCCAGTCTCCCTGAACTCTCCATGGGCCCCAGCTCAGCTCCTGTTGTTCCCTACTGAGAATGTTCGCCTCCAGCTCTCCACCAGAGTCACCCTACCGTCCCATCAGTTTTCTATTCAAATCAGAGAGCCCTTCACAGATTAGCCTGTATAAATTTGCCTTCACCCATGCCTCATGGTGCTTCTCACCTCCTTACCTTGCTGTATATTCTCCATAGCACTGATCTGCTCTAACACGTCATAATTTGTTGTTCCTAAACATTAATATCTTACTCTCCTCCCTAAAGGTAAAGGCTGTATTTTTTTTGTCTTTGTTTGGGTTTTTTTGATAAATCCCAAGAGCCTAGAAACATTACCTGGTACACCATAAGAAAGATGGTAAAAAATGGATACATAAATAAATAGGTGAATAAATGAATGAGTTCCTGACAAACAGTAGGCCATGCGTGACTGTTGAGAGACTGAATGGCATTGGTTCTTTTAATAAGACTTCTCTCTAAATAGGAATCATAGGAATCAGCCTCTTGTGGGGTACAGCGCTGTCTTTTGACCTCAGCATGTTTCCACGGGAAAGTATCAGAAAACATTCAGCCATCTGAACAACCAGTCTGCAAAATAAGAAAATCAACAATGGGAGGGGAAAAGAAGAAGAAGAGGAAGGAGAAGAGGAAGAGGAAGGAGAAGATTCAGCCAGTGAGAACTGAAGCCCAGAGAGGAAAACTAATCAGGGCAAGAGGAACTTGAACCTGGGGCCGGGTGTTGTTCAGGCCTAAGCTCACTATTGCCTTGTCCTTGCTGCCTCCTTCACTGGGCCTATCACCCACTAAACACTCCTGGGCAGAGAGTAGGGCTGGAGGAGTCTTGGTCATGTGACTGACTGAAGCAGGCCTCCTGTTTCTGTGTATGTCACAGATGTCCTCATGCATCCCACGGGGAGGAGTGAGGCCTTCTTTATTCCTCAAACAGAAGAGCACAAGGTAACAGCCCTGGAATAATTCCCAGGAAGAAAAGCCACCATGGGCTGGGCACCTGCTGCTTTCTGAGCGCTGCTCAGTGAGGCTTGTGTGCAATGGTTCAACAGACCTTCTTGAAACTGTCTGACCAGGAGGATGACGTGCTGAACGTGCCAGGGACCCTCTGCTGGCGTTTACCCCATATGCAAGTTCCATGCAGAAAAAACCATGAGTCCTAAGGGGGCAGAGTCCAGAGCATCCACATGAGAAGGAAAAGCTTCATAGAATCCCGGCCCAAATAGAGAGAAAGCCCCCCGCCCCACCTTTCCCTGTACCCCCTGACCTCTGGTAACCGGCCTCGGCCACTGGCAGAGTATGTGATAACAGCAGGCCTTCTTGGAATCATCACAGAATGAGCTTGGAACCATGGCCAATGGGACCTGAACACATGCACAGAGGCAGGAGAGTCAGTGTACAAGCAGGGAAGACCTGGCCACAGGCAGGTAACCTCAAGAACCGCCAGAGGCCCCCACAAGGGGGTCAACCCAATGTGGGCAATGCAAGGGGCATTGCAAGTCATGCAGATGAGCCCCAACCACAGGTGATGCTGTAACCCTGCAGCTGACTCCTGGACAGCCTGCCCACCAGTGCACAGCATTGAATGTTCGGTGATGCAGGACCATATTTAACTTAACCACGTTAGAATGAATTTCATCTCTAGTTCACATTCCAGAATGTGGGTTTAGTCATTCTCAACTGGTCCTTTTGTTTTCTTACTAAAGTTCCAAATTAAAGCAAAACAAAACAAAACAAAAACAAAAAAACAAAAAAAAAGCTTCAGGGGGCACCTGGGGGGCTCAGTTGGTTGGGCATCTGACTCTTGATTTTGGCTCAGGTCATGACCTCGTGGTTGTGAGTTCAAGCCCCACGTTGGGCTCTGTGCTGATAGAGTGGAGCCTGCTTAGGATTCTGTCTCTCACCCTCTGCCCCTTTCCTGCTCTGCTCTCTTTCTCTCTCTCTCCCTCTCTCTCTCTCTCAAGAATAAATAAACATTAAAAAAATCCCAACAGGCTATCATTTTCAAGGGCTACATGGGACTAGCAGATATCTACTGTTTTTATAATTAATACTCCAGTGCATCGTCCAGAATTGGTAAAACCAAGGACTTTCAGGATGTGGCCTCAAGGAGGCTTACATATGTCAAGGTGTATACACGTTACATTATAGCACAATGCGATGTACTATATGTTGTCTAATTCAACCCTGAGTGTTAGGCATATTACGTCCATTTTTATAGATCAGGAAAATTAGAGAAAATAAGTGCTTTTGTTAGCTGGCTAGGGCTGCTGTAATAACCACAGACGGGTGGCTTAAACAACAGAAATGTATTTTCTTATGGTTCTTATGGTTCTAGAGGCCATAAGTCCAAGATTGGGGTGTTGGCCAATTTGGTTTCTTCTGAGGCCTCTCTCATTGGCTTGCACATGGCCTCCTTCTCTCTGTGTCTTCACACAGTCTTCCCCCTGTGTGCACCCCCTGGTGTCTCTTCCTCTGACACCAGTCAGATTGGGTTATGGCCCAACCTAAAGGCCTCGTTTTAAGTTAATCACATCTTTAAAAGCCTAGCTGCAAATACAGTCACATTCTGAGGTACTGAGGGCTAGGCCTTCAGCATATGAATTTGTGAGGGGACACAATTCAGACCACACCAGGGGCCATATACTCCCGTTTGCCTGGAATAGCCCGTGTGAGCTCATTGCCCCAAGGTAATTATTACATAGCACCTTTTCACTGTCAAAAATCATCCCCGTTTGAATGATCAATCCCACACTCATGCAACTGTGACAGCAGAACTCATAAAACATCTCAAGAACGACAGATGGAGTTTCAGCTTTACTCACCAAATCTGCCTGTCCCCTCTTGCTTCTCAAATACTTCCTTTGTACAAATATGGGGTGCCCCTGAAGGGAATTATGCTTGCCTGGCACTTTTCAGGATCCAGGTAAAGAAATCAGGAGATGCACAGTGACCTGGTAGGCAACAGTTGGCCACACAGTACAACATGGCTTCTCCCCAATTTCAAAAGGGAGTATAGCTTCTTTGGATGAACATGGGCATATGGGTCTTCTCCTGTCCCTCTCTCCTCACTTTAGTTTTGGCTGAGCATGTTTTGCTACTGTTCCTTTGTTCCAAAATTAAGAACATTCTTTTATTCCATAATGAAGAAGAAAGCCATGTGCATGTGTCCAGGAGAACGCCATTGGAGGACCTGAGAGATCTTGGTGGGTGTTCCAGCTGGAGCCTTGTGCCAGGCTTCTGCTGTTATTTATCTCTCCCCCTACCCCACATACACACACACACACACACACACACACACACACACACACACACACACACAAAGGCCCAGCAGCATATGGTGCTTCCCTCACCTCTTCAGCATCTTCCATATCACATGCAGCAAGACTTTCTCTCCTGGGGTGTGCGTGCTGGGCCCCTCACTGGGACTGCGACTGTATCGTCTGACAGACAACAGGCTGCATATTGCTGGGCTCTGCCACTGCTGGGAGCCGCTTACTTAGTCTTTTAACAGTTCACTCATCGGGGAAGGTAAGATGGCACCCCGAGACTGTTAGCGTGAGGGATTTTGTCTGGGGAAGGAAGGCAAGACAACTCTGGGAAAGTCTAAACTGATTGTTTGACCTTTCTGCTCCAATTTATCACTCCAAAAATGAAAATTATAACAATAGCTTCCATATAGTGTTTGCCATGTGGTAGCTTCGTGCCAAGATCTTTCAAACCAAAATTTAATTGAACCATACAAACCCATGAGGCTTCTGACAGTGAGTGAGCAGCAAATCTGACCTCGGGTCTACCTGTCCCTCTATAGTTCTTGCTGCCATAGTACCTCTTCAGATCTTTTTTGCAATCGTTGGTAGGGCAAGCTTCCTGAAATGCATTAATAGCATCACTTTAGCTTTAAAAAAAAGTGACTCATTCATATCTGTAGTAAAGCGCCTCAAAGTCTTTCCAAAGAATCTTTTGTCCACAAAATATTATTAAATCCCTGCCTTCTAGTCTTGACCCCATCCCCAAAGAGGGTTAGTGGCCTCTTGTGTTAGAAAGGGTAATTTGCTCTGTTTCATTATTGCAGAACTTCTCCAAGCCTGAAGTATGTTACTATTCATCATGACTCTCCACTAAGGAGAGACAGCATGTGGTGTTTCCCAGCTTGGATACCTCATGGAACCCATTGCCTTCCTGAGACCCTCAGGAGCCTAGTCACCTGGATAACATCCTCCTGGAAATGCTGGCCTCTTAAAATGCCTCAAGCTTCCATATAGACCCCTCAGCCCTGCTTAATCATGTCCCTGCATTATTATTTGGCAGGAACATTTTCTCTTCTAATAGGTAGTAGGTAATCTTCTACCCACACTATAATTTGCCTCAACCCCAAGCCTAAACTCAAGTTATTTCTTCCTATCTACCATGCCGCTATCTGCCTGTCCCTACTTTGAGGTCTCAGCTAAACCCTATGGACCTCCTCCTTACCTTGTCCGTAATTCATTCTAGCTACCCAGTTAGTACCTGGCCCATGCCCTTAACTGTGTGCAAAGCACAAATTCACACTAAGTCCGCTCAGTGTCAAATATCCTTTTGTAATGCTAAAACTGTTCTGTCCTTGGTAGTCTTACTTCATTGGCTAGATTGTAAGCTCCATGTGGTGCTTTACCTAACCAGCAGCATCTCCCACTGAATTGGGACCATGACTCTCCAGTCCGGCCACAACCCTCCTTTTCATTCTGGCTTTCCTGTAGGATAACCAATTTGTCCCAGCTTTCCCGGGACTTTGCTGGTTTTAGCACTGAAACCTCAAGCCCCAGGAACCTGCTCACTTACCAGGCCAACCAAGACAGCTGGTCACCCTACCTACCTTCCCTGGCGCGTGTTAAGGTTTTGCATCCTAAATCTTCATGCTCTGCCTGGAATGTTCTCATCCCATGGTTGGTCTTTCAAGGCCAGGTTCAAACGGTTTTCCCTCATCAGACATTCCCTTATAGCATTCCTCATCATATGCCTCTCTCCTGAGGGGTCTTAGCTAGATCTTAGCTAATCACCCACTGACTCATGGGTCAGCTCTCCATACAGCTGTGTCCCCTCTGGGTGATCTCAAGAACAGGGCGCTGTCCTGCATCCCCAAGCCTCCCTACTAGTTCAGCATAATTGTTTACCCCAAAGGTTCATCAAATGAGTGGACAATCAGGTTTTGCTGATAGATTGATCGGTTCTGATCCAGGGCAGGCCCAATCTAGGGCAGGCTGAAGTCCCGGCAGGTGTACCAGAGAGAACCCGGAACTGACGGCACTCATTCCACTGCAGCTAAAAATCACAGGAAATAATGCTCAAATCTTCAACCCAGCGGAGAACCGGAGCTCCTCTGTGCGATGCATGGGACTGTCTGTAACTCATTAGTTGTACATTCGCTTCTTTCTAAAGACAGACCCCCAGGCTCCGCTGATATATGCAGGTGGGAGTTGACTTCCGTGCTGTATGCCTCCCAGGAACGGGAGCACTCTCCCGCAACGCTGCTAGGTCATGCGGAATAGTTATCATTACAGATCTTGCTGGGGAAATTGTAGGGGCCATCTTTTTTTTTTTTTTTTTTTTTTAATGAATATAAAGTTGAAAAGGAATTTTGACAAGTCGGATTCACCAAAGCCAAAGTAGGCCACCCTGACTTGAGCTGTCAATAAGGTGTTAGGGAAGCCACTGGGAGATTAACACCCTTTCACGGTGACCCAGCTGTTCTCTTGAAGGTGATAACATGCAATCAGACACAGGATGATGAACAAAAGCAAGTGGGGGCTAGGATGGGGAGTTTTCCTATCTAAGGGTCCAGGAGAGCTCCTGCTTATTTTTCCAAAAAGTGACCATGTTTATTTTTCTTACTCTAAGTAGTGTGATTTTCCAACCTGCATCAACTACAAGAAAGGAAAGATTTCACTGAGTATTTTTCCTCCTATTGTATTGCAGTACGTTGATTTTCAGGAAGCTACTATATAAAGAGAAGCTCTCCATATAGAGAGAAAACCTCTCTCTCTCTCTCTCTCTCTTTTTAATCGATTTTTATTATGCCATTTATATTTCATTATATTATTTATTATGTAAAGTGTGTGTGTGTGTGTGTGTGTGTGTGTGTGTGTGTGTATAAGCAGAGAGGCAAAGACTAATACCCGTCCAAATTCAACCTGTCCCATTACCAGGTCGGCTGTGCACCATGTTGGGAAAAGTCACAGCAATCCTCAGACCCACCCTCCTCATCTAAAGTCAGGATTCCTCGGAGGTCATAGGTGAATTGAACTCAAGTCAAATGCTCAGTGGCCTGGCCTCTCACAGCTCAGCTAACGACGCATCAAGAGGAAGCCCTTGTATTTCCAGGATCCCCCTGTACTTCTTGATGAAATGGAAGTACAGCAAGTACAATAAACCCACATGTTGCTTTTAGAGTTTGCGTGAAAATAGAACGCGGTGTAGGGGCGTCGACTTCCCAAATGGTTAGCAACTCCACGCGCTACAGAATTTAGTATCTGTGTGCCTTCCATTTTTAACATCTCTTATCAAAATTCTTTAAAGAGAGTGAAGGCTCCACGTGTCATATAGTATTGCCAGTTAGCAGAATTCCTCTGCTCACACATCTGGCCTCCTGGGGTGCAGCAATTTACCCCACTCCCATCCCCATTAAATGGTAGAGAGCTCATTTGGACATTCTGAAGACGTAAAGATAGTTTTCTGTGGTCCGGAATGACTGTCCTGTGTGGACAATTTGAAGCTTTTTTTTTTCAACTTACAGACAAGTGACAAAGAACAGGAAAGATACTGGAAAATTAAAAAGCAATTTTTAAAAAGGCAAAGAAAAAAAGCAGCACCAGTCTGTCTTCCGAGCCTTCATTCATGTTCTTCTTATAGCTCTTCTTATCTATTGTTTTTGTGTTTTTTGTTTTTTTTTAAGTGGGCTTTGAGCCCAATGTGGGGCTTGAACTCATGACCCTGAGATCAAGACTTGAGCTGAGATCAAAAGTCAGATACTTCACCCACTGAGCCTTCCTTTAGGCAAAGCTAAGAACTCTGTTCTGGAGCTCCAAAAATATTGGAGCCATGCTTTGGTAAACTAATCATTAGCTAGTATGAATAATTTTAAAATAAAGGGGAAATAAATAAAAGCAAATTAGATTTTCCTTTTTTAAAAGCAGGAGGAAGAGTGTAGAACAATGCTTTAATAAACAGGCAGTCAAGAATGTTCTTGGACTCCAGCGTCTGGATTTGCCCTAGAGTAGCTCTGTGAATAGAAGCAATTCAGGCCATCTCCTGGAGACTCAATTTCCACACCAGTAAGTACACAATGTAGTTAGACCAGCTGAATTTCAGGTTCCCTTCCAGTCCTGACAGTCAATCAGTCTACAAGGAAAAAAAATTCTTATTTAAGAATCAATTAATTAAGATTCATTATGATATTATTTTCTCTTAAAGACATCCAGTCTTAGAGAGAACGATAGCATTTAAGTTTTTAAATACAAAACCAGAAAATGTTCATTACAGAAAAAAAGAAAATAATGTCAAACTCCCTCACTCCCCACCCCCAAATATTCCTAAAACCCTAGTATCCAGAAATAACCATTCTCAACATTATAGTGTTTATCTTTCAGAATATTTCCTGAGCTAAAACATAAGTGCACATCTAATGACATGTATAAATGAGATAACTGTGCTCATATCACATAGCTGAAGGATATAATCATTGGCTTACGTTTTCTAGAGACCAGGTTGGCCTTACATACCGAAAGTTTTAGAAATAGATGTGTTCTTTGATTTAACAATTACACTGCTAACAAATGTATATTAAAAGGTTATTCGTGATAGCATTGTTTAGCATCAGTTCTTAAAAATGGAAACAAACCAAATGTCCTAAAGTCAGGATTCTGTTAGATAAATTGTACGGTGCATCCACACCGTGGAGTACAATGCAGCCTTTAATAATGATACCCAGATGAACAGATCGAAGGATATGAAAAACAACATAGGACCATCTCCTCTGACAACCACAGGTAAGGGAGCTCACGGAAACGCTTTCTTAAAGCCCCAGGGAAGCTGCCAGGATGGCACAGCCCTGATCTGGGCTGCTGACAACAATTCCAGGCTCCCCATATGCTCTGCAGCTCCCAGAAATGGCAGACTAACATTTCCCTCCTGCTGGCACTTGTGGGCTTTGCCACAACTGTCACTGTTCCTGTCCTCATTCTCCGCTCTATCTCCCAAAGCCCTTGCCCGCTCTTAACCAAGGCCAGAGAGACTGGCTTCTTGAAGAGTGTCAAAAGACACTCTTGAAGCTAAAAAAAAAAAAAAGAAAGAAAGAAAGAAAAAGAAAAAGAAAAAGAAAGAAAGAAAAGAAAAACCTGCTGGGTGGTCCTCCTAGACTTCACAGTGACAGGAGCCTTTCTTCCTCTGGAGCTGGGCAGGGGATGAAGGCGGCCGCAGGGGCAGGAAGCAGAGGGGGCTGGAAGAGGCAGGGGAGTGTGTGGAGACACTCAGCAGAGAGAAAGAGGGTCCCAGAGGAAAACGAAATCAAGAGACCAGGCTCTGGGGCTACAGCAGGAAATGGGAAGCCGTGTTCTTTAAATAAGCATTCAGACCACGAAAGGAAGGAAGACATTGTTGTGCTTTCTTTCTTTGGTAATGTGGCCAATCAAGGAAGGAAGGAAATTTAAGGTATAGTCAGCCAGGTTCTGAGCTGTTTCCTGGTCCCTGGGAAGGAAAAGCTTTCCTTCTGTTTTCTACTCCCCTTCCCTTTCTTCTCTACCATCCCACTCGGATTCCCCTAACCCACGGGTACACTTTCCCATCTCTGTTGTCAGAGTCCAGCTAAACGTCCCGATGGTTGGGCTGGTGCTAACAAGGCAGGCCCTAGATGGGAGAAAAGTGGCTGGTCCGCCTGTGCAGGGTGGGGTGCGTGTGATGGTTCACCTCCTCCTCCTCTACTCTGCCACGTGTTGGTCCCCCAATGGGGTGACTGCAGACTAAGAGAGTCTGGAAGTCCCGTACAGTGACTTCCACATCCTCTCCTGGCCACCCCAGTCATTGGGGTTTGGCTATACCCAACTCCTACTGGGCACTGTCTAGCTTTCCTTTTTACCTTAATTTCCCTTAATTTCCTTTAGTTCCTAATGCCATTAATGCCAAGTATATTTATCAAACTTGGGCTGTCAACAACCCCCCTTTCGCTCTATGATTTGGAATAGTACCCAAGGATCAGTTAAACTAATCCAACTCCCTCTCTAAAACGAAGCATCCTTTTCCTCAACATCTCTACATTTTCCACCTCCCTCCTTTCCTGTTAGCGTGCCATGATGAACTATTAATTAATTTACATTTTTAATTAACAGACCCGGTAAATCTGAGATGCAACAATAAACAATTAAAAGTCTGCCCCAGCATCCACCTAGGCTGCCTGGTGGTGCCTGCTGCCTCAAAACTCTTGCATTTTTGTGTCCCCAACCACCATGAGGCCATTGGTAGATATAGCTTTTGCCAGCCTGATGCTATTGTGTTGTCCCCTGACTTCCAAGAATCCTGAATTTCTTAACGAGAAGGAATAAAACGTACAAGGAAAGTCCTAGGGTGACACAAAACTAATGGAGACTGTAGAGCACCACATTCCCCAATGGAAGAGGAATCCAATGAGTCAACAACACAGCTTCACAGTAAAGGGAATTCAATTGCCTAAGAACCTGCTATGTGCCAAATACTATGCTAGATGCTTCATGCCCAGCAGGAGCCATTATCTCTTCAGGTGCTGAAGACACAATCCCTGTCCTCAAAATAAACATGTGTAGACAAAGCAGGCACATGATAACTGGCTTATAGACACTTGTAAGCAACATCTTAACACAGGGAACTCCAAAGGCAGTCAGACTAGATAAGCATGCGTTTATGATACTAAAAATAATTTGTATTTATTTGGTGCTTAACAAAAGCCAGGCTCTTCATCATCTTCATCATCAGAGAGATGTTGAATGATGTAGGTATTAAATTAAATTACTTTTAAAGTCGGCGATCTATTGGTATATATAATGGCGACGAATTGACCTGAGTAAGAATTAAATCTTATTTTGTGAATATGTGAAGTGAAGTTTATTAAAACCCAACAATAATTAGTCATATTGGCTTAAAAGCTGCTAATTCTGGAACACAATTAATACTCAGTAATATTTTAATGGTAATTGATATTTAAACCACAACACGAATTATGACTAGTGTTCGTTGTGACAATTAGTCGTTTTTGAGCACTGTCCTAAGTACATCCTAGAAAGCAGCTCATTTATTACTCCTATTAACCTATGTGAGAGATTCTATTATGGATCTCATTTTACAGATGAGGAAACTGAGGCACTGAACAGTGAAGTGATCTGTGCCTGGTTTTAAATATGGTGGGGATAGAAGTGAGACTGAAACCAGGTTCTCCTTGGTTCTGAACCCACAGTGTCCTAACCCACGACCACACCAACTAGATTCAGCTACTAGTCTGTTGGCTTATTCTTTAAAGTGGGCTCCATGCCCAACGTGGGGTTTGAACTCATGACCCTGAGATCAAGAGTCACGTGCTCTACTGACTGAGGCAGCCAGGCACCCTAGATTCGGTTACTAGTTTTAATAATAAAGAAATTACAACTTAGGGGCACCCGGGTGGCTCAGATGGTTAAGCATCTGACTCTTGATTTTGGCTCAGGTCATGATCTCATCATGGTTCGTGGATTCGAGCCCTGCGTTGGGCTCCATGCTGACAGTGCAGGCCTGCTTGGGATTCTCTCTCTCTCCCTCTCTCTCTCTCCTTATCCCACTGGTTCCCTCTCTCTCGCTCTCACTTTCAGTCTCTCAAAATAAATAAATAAACTTAAAAAAAAAATAAAAAGAAATCACAATTTAAAGAAACCTCTAGGGTATGTTCCAGTATAATATAATAGGTAAAATCTAGTTGAAAACCAACCACATCAGGCCGCCTGGGTGACTCAGTTGGTTGAAGGTCTGACTTCAGCTCAGGTCATGATCTCACACTTTGTGGGTTTGAGCCCCCACATTGGACTCTCTGCTGTTAGCATGGAGCTCACTTTGGATCCTCTGTGTCCCCCTCACTGTCCCTCCCCCAACTTACACTCTCTGTCTTTCTTAAAGTAAATAAATAAACTTAAAAAGAAACAAGAAAACCAACCACATCCTTTTTTCTTTCTTTTTTCTTTCTTTCTTTCTTTTTTTTTTTTTTTTTGTATATTTCTGACAAGTTAACTGTTCCGTTTCCAGAGGGTTTCTCTATAGGAGTGGTCATCACTACTAAAATCCTTTTTATCTGAAAACTCCTAGCCTGGCTTTCAATCACCCAAGCTGACTTTTTAAAAGGGGGTGTTGCCTCTTGTACCAACCGTTCTTTCTTTGCAGTCCGACACCTGCAAAAGCCAAAATTGTTTTTCCCCTGCTGCTTCTTGCTTGTGGGATGCAGGCTCTGGGGCCTGACATGACTCACAATAGGCCATGGGGACCCTTGCAAGATCAGCTCATGGTGCTTCCTGAAGAAGCTCTTTGGACACCCAGGCCTGAGGGGCTCC